>NW_027473342.1:1200000-1500000 GCF_050947335.1 Megachile rotundata | reverse complement strand
ATTGTGTGAGTGTGTGATTGTGTGATTGAGTGATTGTGCGCTTGTATGATTGTGTGGTTGTGTGGTTGTGTGATTGTGTGATTGTGTGATTGTGTGATTGTGTGATTGTGTGATTGTGTGATTGTGTGATTGTGTGATTGTGTGATTGTGTGATTGTGTGATTGTGTGATTGTGTGATTGTGTGATTGTGTGATTGTGTGATTGTGTGATTGTGTGATTGTGTGATTGTGTGATTGTGTGATTGTGTGATTGTGTGATTGTGTGATTGTGAGATTGTGTGGTTGTGTGACCGTGATTGTGTGACCGTGATTGTGTGATCGTGATTGTGTGATCGTGTTAGTGTAACCGTGAATGTGTGATTGCGTGATTGTGATTGCGTGATTGCGATTGCGTGATTGTGATTGCGTGATTGTGTGATTGTGTGATTGTGTGATTGTGTGATGGTGTGATTGTGTGATTGTGTGAACGTGTGATTGTGTGATTGTGTGAGTGTGTGATTGTGTGATTGAGTGATTGTGTGCTTGTGTGATTGTGTGACTGTGTGATTGTGTGATTGTGTGCTTGTGTGATTGTGTGATTGTGATTGTGTGATTGTGATTGTGTGCTTGTGTGATTGTGTGGTTGTGAGATTGTGTGATTGTGTGATTAGGTGATTGTGTGATTGTGTGATTGTGTGATTGTGTGCTTGTGTGATTGTGTGATTGTGTGATTGTGTGATTGTGTGATTGTGTGATTGTGTGATTGTGTGATTGTGTGATTGAGTGATTGTGTGATTGTGTGATTGTGTGGTTGTGAGATTGTGTGATTGTGTGATTGTGTGATTGTGTAATTGTGATTGTGCGATTGTGATTGTGTGATTGTGTGATTGTGTGATTGTGTGATTGTGTGATTGTGTAATTGTGTGATTGTGTGATTGTGTGATTGTGTGATTGTGTGATTGTGGGATTGTGTGATTGTGTGATTGTGACTGTGTGATTGTGTGATTGTGTGATTGTGACTGTGTGATTGTGTGAGTGTGTGATTCTGTGATTGAGTGATTGTGCGCTTGTATGATTGTGTGGTTGTGTGGTTGTGTGATTGTGTGATTGTGTGATTGTGTGATTGTGTGATTGTGTGATTGTGTGATTGTGTGATTGTGTGATTGTGTGATTGTGTGATTGTGTGATTGTGTGATTGTGTGATTGTGTGATTGTGTGATTGTGTGATTGTGTGATTGTGTGATTGTGTGATTGTGTGATTGTGTGATTGTGTGATTGTGTGATTGTGTGATTGTGTGATTGTGTGATTGTGTGATTGTGTGATTGTGTGATTGTGAGATTGTGTGGTTGTGTGACCGTGATTGTGTGACCGTGATTGTGTGATCGTGATTGTGTGATCGTGTTAGTGTAACCGTGAATGTGTGATTGCGTGATTGTGATTGCGTGATTGTGTGATTGTGTGATTGTGTGATTGTGTGATGGTGTGATTGTGTGATTGTGTGAACGTGTGATTGTGTGATTGTGTGAGTGTGTGATTGTGTGATTGAGTGATTGTGTGCTTGTGTGATTGTGTGACTGTGTGATTGTGTGATTGTGTGCTTGTGTGATTGTGTGATTGTGATTGTGTGATTGTGATTGTGTGATTGTGATTGTGTGGTTGTGATTGTGTGATTGTGGTTGTGTGATTGTGATTGTGTGATTGTGATTGTGTGATTGTGATTGTGTGGTTGTGATTGTGTGATTGTGATTGTGTGATTGTGACTGTGTGATTGTGTGAGTGTGTGATTGTGTGATTGAGTGATTGTGTGCTTGTGTGATTGTGTGGTTGTGAGATTGTGTGATTGTGCGATTAGGTGATTGTGTGATTGTGTGATTGTGTGATTGTGTGATTGTGTGATTGTGTGATTGTGTGATTGTGTGATTGTGTGATTGTGTGATTGTGTGATTGTGTGATTGTGTGATTGTGTGCTTGTGTGATTGTGTGATTGTGTGATTGTGTGATTGTGTGATTGTGTGATTGTGTGATTGTTTGATTGTGTGATTGTGTGATTGTGTGATTGTGTGATTGTGTGATTGTGTAATTGTGATTGTGCGATTGTGATTGTGTGATTGTGTGATTGTGTGATTGTGTGATTGTGTGATTGTGTGATTGTGTGATTGTGTGATTGTGTGATTGTGTGATTGTGTGATTGTGTGATTGTGTGATTGTGTAATTGTGATTGTGCGATTGTGATTGTGTGATTGTGTGATTGTGTGATTGTGTGATTGTGAGATTGTGTGTTTGTGTGATTGTGTGATTGTGTGATTGTGTGATTGCGTGATTGTGTGATTGTGTGACTGTGTGATTGTGTGATTGTGTGATTGTGTGATTGTGTGATTGTGTGATTGTGTGATTGTGTGACTGTGTGATTGTGTGATTGTGTGACTGTGTGATTGTGTGATTCTGTGATTGTGTAATTGTGATTGTGCGATTGTGATTGTGTGATTGTGTGATTGTGTGATTGTGGGATTGTGTGTTTGTGTGATTGTGTGATTGTGTGATTGTGTGATTGTGTGATTGTGTGATTGTGTGATTGTGTGATTGTGTGATTGTGATTGTGTGACTGTGAGATTGTGTGTTTGTGTGATTGTGTGATTGTGTGATTGTGTGATTGTGTGATTGTGTGATTGCGTGATTGTGTGGTTGGGAGATTGTGTGATTGTGTGATTACGTGATTGTGTCATTGTGTGGTTGTGTGATTGTGTGATTGTGTGATTTTGTGATTGTGTGATTGTGTAATTGTGATTGTGCGATTGCGATTGTGTGATTGTGTGATTGTGTGATTGTGTGCTTGTGTGCTTGTGTGATTGTGTGATTGTGATTGTGTGATTGTGACTGTGTGATTGTGATTGTGTGATTGTGATTGTGTGATTGTGACTGTGTGATTGTGTGTGTGTGTGATTGTGTGATTGTGTCATTGTGTGATTTTGCGGTTGTGTGATTGTGTGATTGTGTGATTGTGTGATTGTGTGATTGTGTGATTGTGTGATTGTGTAATTGTGATTGTGCGATTGTGATTGTGTGATTGTGTGATTGTGTGATTGTGAGATTGTGTGTTTGTGTGATTGTGTGATTGTGTGATTGTGTGATTGTGTGATTGTGTGATTGTGTGATTGTGTGATTGTGTGATTGTGTGATTGTGTGATTGTGTGATTGAGTGATTGTGTGATTGTGTGATTGTGTGGTTGTGAGATTATGTGATTGTGTGATTACGTGATTGTGTGATTGTGTGATTGTGTGATTGTGTGATTGTGTGATTGTGTGATTGTGTGATTGTGTGATTGTGTGATTGTGTAATTGTGATTGTGCGATTGTGATTGTGTGATTGTGTGATTGTGTGATTGTGTGATTGTGAGATTGTGTGTTTGTGTGCTTGTGTGATTGTGTGATTGTGATTGTGTGATTGTGATTGTGTGATTGTGATTGTGTGATTGTGATTGTGTGATTGTGATTGTGTGATTGTGATTGTGTGATTGTGATTGTGTGATTGTGATTGTGTGATTGTGATTGTGTGATTGTGATTGTGTGATTGTGATTGTGTGATTGTGATTGTGTGATTGTGATTGTGTGATTGTGATTGTGATTGTGTGATGGTGATTGTGTGATTGTGATTGTGTGATTGTGTGATTGTGATTGTGTGATTGTGATTGTGTGATTGTGATTGTGTGATTGTGATTGTGTGATTGTGATTGTGTTATTGTGATTGTGTGATTGTGATTGTGTGATTGTGATTGTGTGATTGTGATTGCGTGATTGTGATTGTGTGATTGTGATTGTGTGATTGTGATTGTGTGATTGTGATTGTGTGATTCTGATTGTTTGATTGTGATTGTGTGATTGTGTAATTGTGATTGTGCGATTGTGATTGTGTGATTGTGTGATTGTGTGATTGTGTGATTGTGTGATTGTGTGATTGTGTGATTGTGAGATTGTGTGTTTGTGTGCTTGTGTGATTGTGTGATTGTGATTGTGTGATTGTGATTGTGCGATTGTGATTGTGTGATTGTGTGATTGTGTGATTGTGTGATTGTGTGATTGTGTAATTGTGATTGTGCGATTGTGATTGTGTGATTGTGTGATTGTGTGATTGTGTGATTGTGTGATTGTGTGATTGTGTGATTGTGTGATTGTGACTGTGTGATTGTGTGATTGTGTGATTGTGTGATTGTGTGATTGTGTGATTGAGTGATTGTGCGCTTGTATGATTGTGTGGTTGTGTGGTTGTGTGATTGTGTGATTGTGTGATTGTGTGATTGTGTGATTGTGTGATTGTGTGATTGTGTGATTGTGTGATTGTGTGATTGTGTGATTGTGAGATTGTGTATTTGTGTGATTGTGTGATTGTGTGATTGTGTGATTGTGTGATCGTGTGACTGTGTGATTGTGTGATTGTGTGATTGTGTGATTGTGTGATTGTGTGACTGTGTGATTGTGTGATTGTGTGATTGTGTGATTGTGTGATTGTGTGATTGTATGATTGTGTGATTGTGTGATTGTGTGATTATGTAATTGTGATTGTGCGATTGTGATTGTGTGATTGTGTGATTGTGTGATTGTGAGATTGTGTGTTTGTGTGCTTGTGTGATTGTGTGATTGGGATTGTGTGATTGTGATTGCGTGATTGTGATTGCGTGATTGTGTGATTGTGTGATTGTGTGATTGTGTGATTGTGTGATTGTGTGATTGTGTGATTGTGTGACTGTGTGATTGTGTGATTGTGTTATTGTGTAATTGTGATTGTGCGATTGTGATTGTGTGATTGTGTGATTGTGTGATCGTGTGACTGTGTGATTGTGTGATTGTGTGATTGTGTGATTGTGTGATTGTGTGACTGTGTGATTGTGTGATTGTGTGATTGTGTGATTGTGTGATTGTGTGATTGTATGATTGTGTGATTGTGTGATTGTGTGATTATGTAATTGTGATTGTGCGATTGTGATTGTGTGATTGTGTGATTGTGTGATTGTGAGATTGTGTGTTTGTGTGCTTGTGTGATTGTGTGATTGGGATTGTGTGATTGTGATTGCGTGATTGTGATTGCGTGATTGTGTGATTGTGTGATTGTGTGATTGTGTGATTGTGTGATTGTGTGATTGTGTGATTGTGTGATTGTGTGACTGTGTGATTGTGTGATTGTGTTATTGTGTAATTGTGATTGTGCGATTGTGATTGTGTGATTGTGTGATTGTGTGATTGTGTGATTGTGAGATTGTGTGTTTGTGTGATTGTGTGATTGTGTGATTGTGTGATTGTGTGATTGTGTGATTGTGTGATTGTGTGATTGTGTGATTGTGTGATTGTGTGGTTGTGTGACCGTGATTGTGTGACCGTGATTGTGTGATCGCGATTGTGTGATCGTGTTAGTGTAACCGTGAGTGTGTGATTGCGTGATTGTGATTGCGTGATTGCGATTGCGTGATTGTGATTGCGTGATTGCGTGATTGTGTGATTGTGTGATTGTGTGATGGTGTGATTGTGTGATTGTGTGAATGTGTGATTGCGTGATCGTGTGATTGTGTGATTGTGTGAGTGTGTGATTGTGTGATTGAGTGATTGTGTGCTTGTGTGATTGTGTGATTGTGTGATTGTGTGATTGTGTGATTGTGGGATTGTGTGATTGTGTGATTGTGACTGTGTGATTGTGTGATTGTGTGATTGTGACTGTGTGATTGTGTGAGTGTGTGATTGTGTGATTGAGTGATTGTGCGCTTGTATGATTGTGTGGTTGTGTGGTTGTGTGATTGTGTGATTGTGTGATTGTGTGATTGTGTGATTGTGTGATTGTGTGATTGTGTGATTGTGTGATTGTGTGATTGTGTGTGTGTGTGGTTGTGAGATTGTGTGATTGTGTGATTAGGTGATTGTGTGATTGTGTGATTGTGTGATTGTGTGATTGTGTGATTGTGTGATTGTGTGATTGTGTGATTGTGTGATTGTGTGATTGTGTGCTTGTGTGATTGTGTGATTGTGTGATTGTGTGATTGTGTGATTGTGTGATTGTGTGATTGTGTGATTGTGTGATTGTGTGATTGTGTGATTGTGTGATTGTGTGATTGTGTGATTGTGTAATTGTGATTGTGCGATTGTGATTGTGTGATTGTGTGATTGTGTGATTGTGTGATTGTGTGATTGTGTGATTCTGAGATTGTGTATTTGTGTGATTGTGTGATTGTGTGATTGTGTGATTGTGTGATCGTGTGACTGTGTGATTGTGTGATTGTGTGATTTTGTGATTGTGTGATTGTGTGACTGTGTGATTGTGTGATTGTGTGATTGTGTGATTGTGTGATTGTGTGATTGTATGATTGTGTGATTGTGTGATTGTGTGATTATGTAATTGTGATTGTGCGATTGTGATTGTGTGATTGTGTGATTGTGTGATTGTGAGATTGTGTGTTTGTGTGCTTGTGTGATTGTGTGATTGGGATTGTGTGATTGTGATTGCGTGATTGTGATTGCGTGATTGTGTGATTGTGTGATTGTGTGATTGTGTGATTGTGTGATTGTGTGATTGTGTGATTGTGTGATTGTGTGACTGTGTGATTGTGTGATTGTGTTATTGTGTAATTGTGATTGTGCGATTGTGATTGTGTGATTGTGTGATTGTGTGATCGTGTGACTGTGTGATTGTGTGATTGTGTGATTGTGTGATTGTGTGATTGTGTGACTGTGTGATTGTGTGATTGTGTGATTGTGTGATTGTGTGATTGTGTGATTGTGTGATTGTATGATTGTGTGATTGTGTGATTGTGTGATTATGTAATTGTGATTGTGCGATTGTGATTGTGTGATTGTGTGATTGTGTGATTGTGAGATTGTGTGTTTGTGTGCTTGTGTGATTGTGTGATTGGGATTGTGTGATTGTGATTGCGTGATTGTGATTGCGTGATTGTGTGATTGTGTGATTGTGTGATTGTGTGATTGTGTGATTGTGTGATTGTGTGATTGTGTGATTGTGTGACTGTGTGATTGTGTGATTGTGTTATTGTGTAATTGTGATTGTGCGATTGTGATTGTGTGATTGTGTGATTGTGTGATTGTGTGATTGTGAGATTGTGTGTTTGTGTGATTGTGTGATTGTGTGATTGTGTGATTGTGTGATTGTGTGATTGTGTGATTGTGTGATTGTGTGATTGTGTGGTTGTGTGACCGTGATTGTGTGACCGTGATTGTGTGATCGTGATTGTGTGATCGTGTTAGTGTAACCGTGAATGTGTGATTGCGTGATTGTGATTGCGTGATTGCGATTGCGTGATTGTGATTGCGTGATTGCGTGATTGTGTGATTGTGTGATTGTGTGATGGTGTGATTGTGTGATTGTGTGAATGTGTGATTGCGTGATCGTGTGATTGTGTGATTGTGTGAGTGTGTGATTGTGTGATTGAGTGATTGTGTGCTTGTGTGATTGTGTGATTGTGTGATTGTGTGATTGTGTGATTGTGGGATTGTGTGATTGTGTGATTGTGACTGTGTGATTGTGTGATTGTGTGATTGTGACTGTGTGATTGTGTGAGTGTGTGATTGTGTGATTGAGTGATTGTGCGCTTGTATGATTGTGTGGTTGTGTGGTTGTGTGATTGTGTGATTGTGTGATTGTGTGATTGTGTGATTGTGTGATTGTGTGATTGTGTGATTGTGTGATTGTGTGATTGTGTGATTGTGTGTGTGTGTGGTTGTGAGATTGTGTGATTGTGTGATTAGGTGATTGTGTGATTGTGTGATTGTGTGATTGTGTGATTGTGTGATTGTGTGATTGTGTGATTGTGTGATTGTGTGATTGTGTGCTTGTGTGATTGTGTGATTGTGTGATTGTGTGATTGTGTGATTGTGTGATTGTGTGATTGTGTGATTGTGTGATTGTGTGATTGTGTGATTGTGTGATTGTGTGATTGTGTGATTGTGTGATTGTGTGATTGTGTGATTGTGTGATTGTGTGATTGTGTGATTGTGTGATTGTGTGATTGTGTGATTGTGTGATTGTGTGATTGTGTGATTGTGTGATTGTGTGATTGTGTGATTGTGTGATTGTGTGATTGTGTGATTGTGTGATTGTGTGATTGTGTGATTGTGTGATTGTGTGATTGTGTGATTGTGTGACTGTGTGATTGTGTGATTGTGTGCTTGTGTGATTGTGTGATTGTGATTGTGTGATTGTGATTGTGTGATTGTGATTGTGTGGTTGTGATTGTGTGATTGTGGTTGTGTGATTGTGATTGTGTGATTGTGATTGTGTGATCGTGTTAGTGTAACCGTGAATGTGTGATTGCGTGATTGTGATTGCGTGATTGCGATTGCGTGATTGTGATTGCGTGATTGTGTGATTGTGTGATTGTGTGATTGTGTGATGGTGTGATTGTGTGATTGTGTGAACGTGTGATTGTGTGATTGTGTGAGTGTGTGATTGTGTGATTGAGTGATTGTGTGCTTGTGTGATTGTGTGACTGTGTGATTGTGTGATTGTGTGCTTGTGTGATTGTGTGATTGTGATTGTGTGATTGTGATTGTGTGCTTGTGTGATTGTGTGGTTGTGAGATTGTGTGATTGTGTGATTAGGTGATTGTGTGATTGTGTGATTGTGTGATTGTGTGCTTGTGTGATTGTGTGATTGTGTGATTGTGTGATTGTGTGATTGTGTGATTGTGTGATTGTGTGATTGTGTGATTGAGTGATTGTGTGATTGTGTGATTGTGTGGTTGTGAGATTGTGTGATTGTGTGATTGTGTGATTGTGTAATTGTGATTGTGCGATTGTGATTGTGTGATTGTGTGATTGTGTGATTGTGTGATTGTGTGATTGTGTAATTGTGTGATTGTGTGATTGTGTGATTGTGTGATTGTGTGATTGTGGGATTGTGTGATTGTGTGATTGTGACTGTGTGATTGTGTGATTGTGTGATTGTGACTGTGTGATTGTGTGAGTGTGTGATTCTGTGATTGAGTGATTGTGCGCTTGTATGATTGTGTGGTTGTGTGGTTGTGTGATTGTGTGATTGTGTGATTGTGTGATTGTGTGATTGTGTGATTGTGTGATTGTGTGATTGTGTGATTGTGTGATTGTGTGATTGTGTGATTGTGTGATTGTGTGATTGTGTGATTGTGTGATTGTGTGATTGTGTGATTGTGTGATTGTGTGATTGTGTGATTGTGTGATTGTGTGATTGTGTGATTGTGTGATTGTGTGATTGTGTGATTGTGTGATTGTGTGATTGTGAGATTGTGTGGTTGTGTGACCGTGATTGTGTGACCGTGATTGTGTGATCGTGATTGTGTGATCGTGTTAGTGTAACCGTGAATGTGTGATTGCGTGATTGTGATTGCGTGATTGTGTGATTGTGTGATTGTGTGATTGTGTGATGGTGTGATTGTGTGATTGTGTGAACGTGTGATTGTGTGATTGTGTGAGTGTGTGATTGTGTGATTGAGTGATTGTGTGCTTGTGTGATTGTGTGACTGTGTGATTGTGTGATTGTGTGCTTGTGTGATTGTGTGATTGTGATTGTGTGATTGTGATTGTGTGATTGTGATTGTGTGGTTGTGATTGTGTGATTGTGGTTGTGTGATTGTGATTGTGTGATTGTGATTGTGTGATTGTGATTGTGTGGTTGTGATTGTGTGATTGTGATTGTGTGATTGTGACTGTGTGATTGTGTGAGTGTGTGATTGTGTGATTGAGTGATTGTGTGCTTGTGTGATTGTGTGGTTGTGAGATTGTGTGATTGTGCGATTAGGTGATTGTGTGATTGTGTGATTGTGTGATTGTGTGATTGTGTGATTGTGTGATTGTGTGATTGTGTGATTGTGTGATTGTGTGATTGTGTGATTGTGTGATTGTGTGATTGTGTGCTTGTGTGATTGTGTGATTGTGTGATTGTGTGATTGTGTGATTGTGTGATTGTGTGATTGTTTGATTGTGTGATTGTGTGATTGTGTGATTGTGTGATTGTGTGATTGTGTAATTGTGATTGTGCGATTGTGATTGTGTGATTGTGTGATTGTGTGATTGTGTGATTGTGTGATTGTGTGATTGTGTGATTGTGTGATTGTGTGATTGTGTGATTGTGTGATTGTGTGATTGTGTGATTGTGTAATTGTGATTGTGCGATTGTGATTGTGTGATTGTGTGATTGTGTGATTGTGTGATTGTGAGATTGTGTGTTTGTGTGATTGTGTGATTGTGTGATTGTGTGATTGCGTGATTGTGTGATTGTGTGACTGTGTGATTGTGTGATTGTGTGATTGTGTGATTGTGTGATTGTGTGATTGTGTGATTGTGTGACTGTGTGATTGTGTGATTGTGTGACTGTGTGATTGTGTGATTCTGTGATTGTGTAATTGTGATTGTGCGATTGTGATTGTGTGATTGTGTGATTGTGTGATTGTGGGATTGTGTGTTTGTGTGATTGTGTGATTGTGTGATTGTGTGATTGTGTGATTGTGTGATTGTGTGATTGTGTGATTGTGTGATTGTGATTGTGTGACTGTGAGATTGTGTGTTTGTGTGATTGTGTGATTGTGTGATTGTGTGATTGTGTGATTGTGTGATTGCGTGATTGTGTGGTTGGGAGATTGTGTGATTGTGTGATTACGTGATTGTGTCATTGTGTGGTTGTGTGATTGTGTGATTGTGTGATTTTGTGATTGTGTGATTGTGTAATTGTGATTGTGCGATTGCGATTGTGTGATTGTGTGATTGTGTGATTGTGTGCTTGTGTGCTTGTGTGATTGTGTGATTGTGATTGTGTGATTGTGACTGTGTGATTGTGATTGTGTGATTGTGATTGTGTGATTGTGACTGTGTGATTGTGTGTGTGTGTGATTGTGTGATTGTGTCATTGTGTGATTTTGCGGTTGTGTGATTGTGTGATTGTGTGATTGTGTGATTGTGTGATTGTGTGATTGTGTGATTGTGTAATTGTGATTGTGCGATTGTGATTGTGTGATTGTGTGATTGTGTGATTGTGAGATTGTGTGTTTGTGTGATTGTGTGATTGTGTGATTGTGTGATTGTGTGATTGTGTGATTGTGTGATTGTGTGATTGTGTGATTGTGTGATTGTGTGATTGTGTGATTGAGTGATTGTGTGATTGTGTGATTGTGTGGTTGTGAGATTATGTGATTGTGTGATTACGTGATTGTGTGATTGTGTGATTGTGTGATTGTGTGATTGTGTGATTGTGTGATTGTGTGATTGTGTGATTGTGTGATTGTGTGATTGTGTGATTGTGTAATTGTGATTGTGCGATTGTGATTGTGTGATTGTGTGATTGTGTGATTGTGTGATTGTGAGATTGTGTGTTTGTGTGCTTGTGTGATTGTGTGATTGTGATTGTGTGATTGTGATTGTGTGATTGTGATTGTGTGATTGTGATTGTGTGATTGTGATTGTGTGATTGTGATTGTGTGATTGTGATTGTGTGATTGTGATTGTGTGATTGTGATTGTGTGATTGTGATTGTGTGATTGTGATTGTGTGATTGTGATTGTGTGATTGTGATTGTGTGATTGTGATTGTGATTGTGTGATGGTGATTGTGTGATTGTGATTGTGTGATTGTGTGATTGTGATTGTGTGATTGTGATTGTGTGATTGTGATTGTGTGATTGTGATTGTGTGATTGTGATTGTGTTATTGTGATTGTGTGATTGTGATTGTGTGATTGTGATTGTGTGATTGTGATTGCGTGATTGTGATTGTGTGATTGTGATTGTGTGATTGTGATTGTGTGATTGTGATTGTGTGATTCTGATTGTTTGATTGTGATTGTGTGATTGTGTAATTGTGATTGTGCGATTGTGATTGTGTGATTGTGTGATTGTGTGATTGTGTGATTGTGTGATTGTGTGATTGTGTGATTGTGAGATTGTGTGTTTGTGTGCTTGTGTGATTGTGTGATTGTGATTGTGTGATTGTGATTGTGCGATTGTGATTGTGTGATTGTGTGATTGTGTGATTGTGTGATTGTGTGACTGTGTGATTGTGTGATTGTGTGATTGTGTGATTGTGTGATTGTGTGATTGTGTAATTGTGATTGTGCGATTGTGATTGTGTGATTGTGTGATTGTGTGATTGTGTGATTGTGTGATTGTGTGATTGTGTGATTGTGTGATTGTGACTGTGTGATTGTGTGATTGTGTGATTGTGTGATTGTGTGATTGTGTGATTGAGTGATTGTGCGCTTGTATGATTGTGTGGTTGTGTGGTTGTGTGATTGTGTGATTGTGTGATTGTGTGATTGTGTGATTGTGTGATTGTGTGATTGTGTGATTGTGTGATTGTGTGATTGTGTGATTGTGAGATTGTGTATTTGTGTGATTGTGTGATTGTGTGATTGTGTGATTGTGTGATCGTGTGACTGTGTGATTGTGTGATTGTGTGATTGTGTGATTGTGTGATTGTGTGACTGTGTGATTGTGTGATTGTGTGATTGTGTGATTGTGTGATTGTGTGATTGTATGATTGTGTGATTGTGTGATTGTGTGATTATGTAATTGTGATTGTGCGATTGTGATTGTGTGATTGTGTGATTGTGTGATTGTGAGATTGTGTGTTTGTGTGCTTGTGTGATTGTGTGATTGGGATTGTGTGATTGTGATTGCGTGATTGTGATTGCGTGATTGTGTGATTGTGTGATTGTGTGATTGTGTGATTGTGTGATTGTGTGATTGTGTGATTGTGTGATTGTGTGACTGTGTGATTGTGTGATTGTGTTATTGTGTAATTGTGATTGTGCGATTGTGATTGTGTGATTGTGTGATTGTGTGATCGTGTGACTGTGTGATTGTGTGATTGTGTGATTGTGTGATTGTGTGATTGTGTGACTGTGTGATTGTGTGATTGTGTGATTGTGTGATTGTGTGATTGTGTGATTGTATGATTGTGTGATTGTGTGATTGTGTGATTATGTAATTGTGATTGTGCGATTGTGATTGTGTGATTGTGTGATTGTGTGATTGTGAGATTGTGTGTTTGTGTGCTTGTGTGATTGTGTGATTGGGATTGTGTGATTGTGATTGCGTGATTGTGATTGCGTGATTGTGTGATTGTGTGATTGTGTGATTGTGTGATTGTGTGATTGTGTGATTGTGTGATTGTGTGATTGTGTGACTGTGTGATTGTGTGATTGTGTTATTGTGTAATTGTGATTGTGCGATTGTGATTGTGTGATTGTGTGATTGTGTGATTGTGTGATTGTGAGATTGTGTGTTTGTGTGATTGTGTGATTGTGTGATTGTGTGATTGTGTGATTGTGTGATTGTGTGATTGTGTGATTGTGTGATTGTGTGATTGTGTGGTTGTGTGACCGTGATTGTGTGACCGTGATTGTGTGATCGCGATTGTGTGATCGTGTTAGTGTAACCGTGAGTGTGTGATTGCGTGATTGTGATTGCGTGATTGCGATTGCGTGATTGTGATTGCGTGATTGCGTGATTGTGTGATTGTGTGATTGTGTGATGGTGTGATTGTGTGATTGTGTGAATGTGTGATTGCGTGATCGTGTGATTGTGTGATTGTGTGAGTGTGTGATTGTGTGATTGAGTGATTGTGTGCTTGTGTGATTGTGTGATTGTGTGATTGTGTGATTGTGTGATTGTGGGATTGTGTGATTGTGTGATTGTGACTGTGTGATTGTGTGATTGTGTGATTGTGACTGTGTGATTGTGTGAGTGTGTGATTGTGTGATTGAGTGATTGTGCGCTTGTATGATTGTGTGGTTGTGTGGTTGTGTGATTGTGTGATTGTGTGATTGTGTGATTGTGTGATTGTGTGATTGTGTGATTGTGTGATTGTGTGATTGTGTGATTGTGTGTGTGTGTGGTTGTGAGATTGTGTGATTGTGTGATTAGGTGATTGTGTGATTGTGTGATTGTGTGATTGTGTGATTGTGTGATTGTGTGATTGTGTGATTGTGTGATTGTGTGATTGTGTGATTGTGTGCTTGTGTGATTGTGTGATTGTGTGATTGTGTGATTGTGTGATTGTGTGATTGTGTGATTGTGTGATTGTGTGATTGTGTGATTGTGTGATTGTGTGATTGTGTGATTGTGTGATTGTGTGATTGTGTAATTGTGATTGTGCGATTGTGATTGTGTGATTGTGTGATTGTGTGATTGTGTGATTGTGTGATTGTGTGATTCTGAGATTGTGTATTTGTGTGATTGTGTGATTGTGTGATTGTGTGATTGTGTGATCGTGTGACTGTGTGATTGTGTGATTGTGTGATTTTGTGATTGTGTGATTGTGTGACTGTGTGATTGTGTGATTGTGTGATTGTGTGATTGTGTGATTGTGTGATTGTATGATTGTGTGATTGTGTGATTGTGTGATTATGTAATTGTGATTGTGCGATTGTGATTGTGTGATTGTGTGATTGTGTGATTGTGAGATTGTGTGTTTGTGTGCTTGTGTGATTGTGTGATTGGGATTGTGTGATTGTGATTGCGTGATTGTGATTGCGTGATTGTGTGATTGTGTGATTGTGTGATTGTGTGATTGTGTGATTGTGTGATTGTGTGATTGTGTGATTGTGTGACTGTGTGATTGTGTGATTGTGTTATTGTGTAATTGTGATTGTGCGATTGTGATTGTGTGATTGTGTGATTGTGTGATCGTGTGACTGTGTGATTGTGTGATTGTGTGATTGTGTGATTGTGTGATTGTGTGACTGTGTGATTGTGTGATTGTGTGATTGTGTGATTGTGTGATTGTGTGATTGTGTGATTGTATGATTGTGTGATTGTGTGATTGTGTGATTATGTAATTGTGATTGTGCGATTGTGATTGTGTGATTGTGTGATTGTGTGATTGTGAGATTGTGTGTTTGTGTGCTTGTGTGATTGTGTGATTGGGATTGTGTGATTGTGATTGCGTGATTGTGATTGCGTGATTGTGTGATTGTGTGATTGTGTGATTGTGTGATTGTGTGATTGTGTGATTGTGTGATTGTGTGATTGTGTGACTGTGTGATTGTGTGATTGTGTTATTGTGTAATTGTGATTGTGCGATTGTGATTGTGTGATTGTGTGATTGTGTGATTGTGTGATTGTGAGATTGTGTGTTTGTGTGATTGTGTGATTGTGTGATTGTGTGATTGTGTGATTGTGTGATTGTGTGATTGTGTGATTGTGTGATTGTGTGGTTGTGTGACCGTGATTGTGTGACCGTGATTGTGTGATCGTGATTGTGTGATCGTGTTAGTGTAACCGTGAATGTGTGATTGCGTGATTGTGATTGCGTGATTGCGATTGCGTGATTGTGATTGCGTGATTGCGTGATTGTGTGATTGTGTGATTGTGTGATGGTGTGATTGTGTGATTGTGTGAATGTGTGATTGCGTGATCGTGTGATTGTGTGATTGTGTGAGTGTGTGATTGTGTGATTGAGTGATTGTGTGCTTGTGTGATTGTGTGATTGTGTGATTGTGTGATTGTGTGATTGTGGGATTGTGTGATTGTGTGATTGTGACTGTGTGATTGTGTGATTGTGTGATTGTGACTGTGTGATTGTGTGAGTGTGTGATTGTGTGATTGAGTGATTGTGCGCTTGTATGATTGTGTGGTTGTGTGGTTGTGTGATTGTGTGATTGTGTGATTGTGTGATTGTGTGATTGTGTGATTGTGTGATTGTGTGATTGTGTGATTGTGTGATTGTGTGATTGTGTGTGTGTGTGGTTGTGAGATTGTGTGATTGTGTGATTAGGTGATTGTGTGATTGTGTGATTGTGTGATTGTGTGATTGTGTGATTGTGTGATTGTGTGATTGTGTGATTGTGTGATTGTGTGCTTGTGTGATTGTGTGATTGTGTGATTGTGTGATTGTGTGATTGTGTGATTGTGTGATTGTGTGATTGTGTGATTGTGTGATTGTGTGATTGTGTGATTGTGTGATTGTGTGATTGTGTGATTGTGTGATTGTGTAATTGTGATTGTGCGATTGTGATTGTGTGATTGTGTGATTGTGTGATTGTGTGATTGTGAGATTGTGTGTTTGTGTGCTTGTGTGATTGTGTGATTGTGATTGTGTGATTGTGTGATTGTGTGATTGTGTGATTGTGTGATTGTGTGATTGTGTGATTGTGTGATTGTGTGATTGTGTGATTGTGTAATTGTGATTGTGCGATTGTGATTGTGTGATTGTGTGATTGTGTGCTTGTGTGATTGTGAGATTGAGTGATTGTGTGATTGTGTGATTGTGTGGTTGTGAGATTGTGTGATTGTGCGATTAGGTGATTGTGTGATTGTGTGATTGTGTAATTGTGATTGTGCGATTGTGATTGTGTGATTGTGTGATTGTGTGATTGTGTGATTGTGAGATTGTGTGTTTGTGTGATTGTGTGATTGTGTGATTGTGTGATTGTGTGATTGTGTGATTGTGTGATTGTGTGATTGTGTGATTGTGTGATTGTGTGATTGTGTGATTGAGTGATTGTGTGATTGTGTGATTGTGTGGTTGTGAGATTGTGTGATTGTGTGATTGTGTGATTGTGTAATTGCGATTGTGCGATTGTGATTGTGTGATTGTGTGATTGTGTGATTGTGTGATTGTGTGATTGTGTAATTGTGTGATTGTGTGATTGTGTGATTGTGTGATTGTGTGATTGTGGGATTGTGTGATTGTGTGATTGTGACTGTGTGGTTGTGTGATTGTGTGATTGTGACTGTGTGATTGTGTGAGTGTGTGATTCTGTGATTGAGTGATTGTGCGCTTGTATGATTGTGTGGTTGTGTGGTTGTGTGATTGTGTGATTGTGTGATTGTGTGATTGTGTGATTGTGTGATTGTGTGATTGTGTGATTGTGTGATTGTGTGATTGTGTGATTGTGTGATTGTGTGATTGTGTGATTGTGTGATTGTGTGATTGTGTGATTGTGTGATTGTGTGATTGTGTGATTGTGTGATTGTGTGATTGTGTGATTGTGTGATTGTGTGATTGTGTGATTGTGTGATTGTGTGATTGTGTGATTGTGTGATTGTGTGATTGTGTGATTGTGAGTTTGTGTGGTTGTGTGACCGTGATTGTGTGACCGTGATTGTGTGATCGTGATTGTGTGATCGTGTTAGTGTAACCGTGAATGTGTGATTGCGTGATTGTGATTGCATGATTGTGTGATTGTGTGATTGTGTGATTGTGTGATGGTGTGATTGTGTGATTGTGTGAACGTGTGATTGTGTGATTGTGTGAGTGTGTGATTGTGTGATTGAGTGATTGTGTGCTTGTGTGATTGTGTGACTGTGTGATTGTGTGATTGTGTGCTTGTGTGATTGTGTGATTGTGAGTGTGTGATTGTGATTGTGTGATTGTGATTGTGTGGTTGTGATTGTGTGATTGTGGTTGTGTGATTGTGATTGTGTGATTGTGATTGTGTGATTGTGATTGTGTGGTTGTGATTGTGTGATTGTGATTGTGTGATTGTGACTGTGTGATTGTGTGAGTGTGTGATTGTGTGATTGAGTGATTGTGTGCTTGTGTGATTGTGTGGTTGTGAGATTGTGTGATTGTGTGATTAGGTGATTGTGTGATTGTGTGATTGTGTGATTGTGTGATTGTGTGATTGTGTGATTGTGTGATTGTGTGATTGTGTGATTGTGTGATTGTGTGATTGTGTGATTGTGTGCTTGTGTGATTGTGTGATTGTGTGATTGTGTGATTGTGTGATTGTGTGATTGTGTGATTGTTTGATTGTGTGATTGTGTGATTGTGTGTTTGTGTGATTGTGTGATTGTGTAATTGTGATTGTGCGATTGTGATTGTGTGATTGTGTGATTGTGTGATTGTGTGATTGTGTGATTGTGTGATTGTGTGATTGTGTGATTGTGTGATTGTGTGATTGTGTAATTGTGATTGTGCGATTGTGATTGTGTGATTGTGTGATTGTGTGATTGTGTGATTGTGAGATTGTGTGTTTGTGTGATTGTGTGATTGTGTGATTGTGTGATTGTGTGATTGTGTGATTGTGTGACTGTGTGATTGTGTGATTGTGTGATTGTGTGATTGTGTGATTGTGTGATTGTGTGATTGTGTGACTGTGTGATTGTGTGATTGTGTGATTGTGTGATTGGGTGATTGTGTGACTGTGTGATTGTGTGATTGTGTGATTGTGTAATTGTGATTGTGCGATTGTGATTGTGTGATTGTGTGATTGTGTGATTGTGTGATTGTGAGATTGTGTGTTTGTGTGCTTGTGTGATTGTGTGATTGTGATTGTGTGATTGTGATTGTGTGATTGTGATTGTGTGATTGTGATTGTGTGATTGTGATTGTGTGATTGTGATTGTGTGATTGTGATTGTGTGATTGTGATTGTGTGATTGTGATTGTGTGATTGTGATTGTGTGATTGTGATTGTGTGATTGTGATTGTGTGATTGTGATTGTGTGATTGTGATTGTGTGATTGTGATTGTGTGATTGTGATTGTGTGATTGTGATTGTGTGATTGTGATTGTGTGATTGTGATTGTGTGATTGTGATTGTGTGATTGTGATTGTGTGATTGTGATTGTGTGATTGTGATTGTGTGATTGTGATTGTGTGATTGTGATTGTGTGATTGTGATTGTGTGATTGTGATTGTGTGATTGTGATTGTGTGATTGTGATTGTGTGATTGTGATTGTGTGATTGTGATTGTGTGATTGTGATTGTGTGATTGTGATTGTGTGATTGTGATTGTGTGATTGTGATTGTGTGATTGTGATTGTGTGATTGTGATTGTGTGATTGTGATTGTGTGATTGTGATTGTGTGATTGTGATTGTGTGATTGTGATTGTGTGATTGTGATTGTGTGATTGTGATTGTGTGATTGTGATTGTGTGATTGTGATTGTGTGATTGTGATTGTGTGATTGTGATTGTGTGATTGTGATTGTGTGATTGTGATTGTGTGATTGTGATTGTGTGATTGTGATTGTGTGATTGTGATTGTGTGATTGTGATTGTGTGATTGTGATTGTGTGATTGTGATTGTGTGATTGTGATTGTGTGATTGTGACTGTGTGATTGTGTGAGTGTGTGATTGTGTGATTGTGTGATTGTGTGCTTGTGTGATTGTGTGGTTGTGAGATTGTGTGATTGTGTGATTAGGTGATTGTGTGATTGTGTGATTGTGTGATTGTGTGATTGTGTGATTGTGTGATTGTGTGATTGTGTGATTGTGTGATTGTGTGCTTGTGTGATTGTGTGAT
Source organism: Megachile rotundata (assembly GCF_050947335.1). NCBI lineage: Eukaryota > Metazoa > Arthropoda > Insecta > Hymenoptera > Megachilidae > Megachile > Megachile rotundata. The sequence goes on along the minus strand of NW_027473342.1, from coordinate 1,480,808 downwards.
TGTGTGATTGTGTGATTGTGTGATTGTGTGATTGTGTGATTGTGTGATTGTGTGATTGTGTGATTGTGTGATTGTGTGATTATGTGATTGTGTGATTGTGTGATTGTGTGATTGTGTGATTGTGTAATTGTGATTGTGCGATTGTGATTGTGTGATTGTGTGATTGTGTGATTGTGTGATTGTGAGATTGTGTGTTTGTGTGCTTGTGTGATTGTGTGATTGTGATTGTGTGATTGTGTGATTGTGTGATTGTGTGATTGTGTGATTGTGTGATTGTGTGATTGTGTGATTGTGTGATTGTGTGATTGTGTGATTGTGTGATTGTGTGATTGTGTGATTGTGTGATTGTGTGATTGTGTAATTGTGATTGTGCGATTGTGATTGTGTGATTGTGTGATTGTGTGATTGTGTGATTGTGAGATTGAGTGATTGTGTGATTGTGTGATTGTGTGGTTGTGAGATTGTGTGATTGTGCGATTAGGTGATTGTGTGATTGTGTGATTGTGTAATTGTGATTGTGCGATTGTGATTGTGTGATTGTGTGATTGTGTGATTGTGTGATTGTGAGATTGTGTGTTTGTGTGATTGTGTGATTGTGTGATTGTGTGATTGTGTGATTGTGTGATTGTGTGATTGTGTGATTGTGTGATTGTGTGATTGTGTGATTGTGTGATTGAGTGATTGTGTGATTGTGTGATTGTGTGGTTGTGAGATTGTGTGATTGTGTGATTGTGTGATTGTGTAATTGTGATTGTGCGATTGTGATTGTGTGATTGTGTGATTGTGTGATTGTGTGATTGTGTAATTGTGTGATTGTGTGATTGTGTGATTGTGTGATTGTGTGATTGTGGGATTGTGTGATTGTGTGATTGTGACTGTGTGATTGTGTGATTGTGTGATTGTGACTGTGTGATTGTGTGAGTGTGTGATTCTGTGATTGAGTGATTGTGCGCTTGTATGATTGTGTGGTTGTGTGGTTGTGTGATTGTGTGATTGTGTGATTGTGTGATTGTGTGATTGTGTGATTGTGTGATTGTGTGATTGTGTGATTGTGTGATTGTGTGATTGTGTGATTGTGTGATTGTGTGATTGTGTGATTGTGTGATTGTGTGATTGTGTGATTGTGTGATTGTGTGATTGTGTGATTGTGTGATTGTGTGATTGTGTGATTGTGTGATTGTGTGATTGTGTGATTGTGTGATTGTGTGATTGTGAGATTGTGTGGTTGTGTGACCGTGATTGTGTGACCGTGATTGTGTGATCGTGATTGTGTGATCGTGTTAGTGTAACCGTGAATGTGTGATTGCGTGATTGTGATTGCGTGATTGCGATTGCGTGATTGTGATTGCGTGATTGTGTGATTGTGTGATTGTGTGATTGTGTGATGGTGTGATTGTGTGATTGTGTGAACGTGTGATTGTGTGATTGTGTGAGTGTGTGATTGTGTGATTGAGTGATTGTGTGCTTGTGTGATTGTGTGACTGTGTGATTGTGTGATTGTGTGCTTGTGTGATTGTGTGATTGTGATTGTGTGATTGTGATTGTGTGATTGTGATTGTGTGATTGTGATTGTGTGGTTGTGATTGTGTGATTGTGGTTGTGTGATTGTGATTGTGTGATTGTGATTGTGTGATTGTGATTGTGTGGTTGTGATTGTGTGATTGTGATTGTGTGATTGTGACTGTGTGATTGTGTGAGTGTGTGATTGTGTGATTGAGTGATTGTGTGCTTGTGTGATTGTGTGGTTGTGAGATTGTGTGATTGTGTGATTAGGTGATTGTGTGATTGTGTGATTGTGTGATTGTGTGATTGTGTGATTGTGTGATTGTGTGATTGTGTGATTGTGTGATTGTGTGCTTGTGTGATTGTGTGATTGTGTGATTGTGTGATTGTGTGATTGTGTGATTGTGTGATTGTTTGATTGTGTGATTGTGTGATTGTGTGATTGTGTGATTGTGTGATTGTGTAATTGTGATTGTGCGATTGTGATTGTGTGATTGTGTGATTGTGTGATTGTGTGATTGTGTGATTGTGTGATTGTGTGATTGTGTGATTGTGTGATTGTGTGATTGTGTGATTGTGTGATTGTGTGATTGTGTAATTGTGATTGTGCGATTGTGATTGTGTGATTGTGTGATTGTGTGATTGTGTGATTGTGAGATTGTGTGTTTGTGTGATTGTGTGATTGTGTGATTGTGTGATTGTGTGATTGTGTGATTGTGTGACTGTGTGATTGTGTGATTGTGTGATTGTGTGATTGTGTGATTGTGTGATTGTGTGACTGTGTGATTGTGTGATTGTGTGATTGTGTGATTGTGTGATTGTGTGACTGTGTGATTGTGTGATTGTGTGATTGTGTAATTGTGATTGTGCGATTGTGATTGTGTGATTGTGTGATTGTGTGATTGTGTGATTGTGAGATTGTGTGTTTGTGTGCTTGTGTGATTGTGTGATTGTGATTGTGTGATTGTGATTGTGTGATTGTGATTGTGTGATTGTGATTGTGTGATTGTGATTGTGTGATTGTGATTGTGTGATTGTGATTGTGTGATTGTGATTGTGTGATTGTGATTGTGTGATTGTGATTGTGTGATTGTGATTGTGTGATTGTGATTGTGTGATTGTGATTGTGTGATTGTGATTGTGTGATTGTGATTGTGTGATTGTGATTGTGTGATTGTGATTGTGTGATTGTGATTGTGTGATTGTGATTGTGTGATTGTGATTGTGTGATTGTGATTGTGTGATTGTGATTGTGTGATTGTGATTGTGTGATTGTGATTGTGTGATTGTGATTGTGTGATTGTGATTGTGTGATTGTGATTGTGTGATTGTGATTGTGTGATTGTGATTGTGTGATTGTGATTGTGTGATTGTGATTGTGTGATTGTGATTGTGTGATTGTGATTGTGTGATTGTGATTGTGTGATTGTGATTGTGTGATTGTGATTGTGTGATTGTGATTGTGTGATTGTGATTGTGTGATTGTGATTGTGTGATTGTGATTGTGTGATTGTGATTGTGTGATTGTGATTGTGTGATTGTGATTGTGTGATTGTGATTGTGTGATTGTGATTGTGTGATTGTGATTGTGTGATTGTGATTGTGTGATTGTGATTGTGTGATTGTGATTGTGTGATTGTGATTGTGTGATTGTGATTGTTTGATTGTGATTGTGTGATTGTGTGATTGTGTGATTGTGATTGTGTGATTGTGACTGTGTGATTGTGTGAGTGTGCGATTGTGTGCTTGTGTGATTGTGTGATTGTGATTGTGTGATTGTGATTGTGTGATTGTGATTGTGCGATTGTGATTGTGTGATTGTGTGATTGTGTGATTGTGTGATTGTGTGATTGTGTGATTGTCTGATTGTGTGATTGTGCGATTGTGATTGTGTGATTGTGTGATTGTGACTGTGTGATTGTGTGATTGTGACTGTGTGATTGTGTGAGTGTGTGATTGTGTGATTGAGTGATTGTGCGCTTGTATGATTGTGTGGTTGTGTGGTTGTGTGATTGTGTGATTGTGTGATTGTGTGATTGTGTGATTGTGTGATTGTGTGATTGTGTGATTGTGTGATTGTGTGATTGTGTGATTGTGTAATTGTGTGATTGTGTGATTGTGTGATTGTGTGATTGTGTGATTGTGTGATTGTGTGATTGTGTGATTGTGTGATTGTGTGATTGTGTGATTGTGTGATTGTGTGATTGTGTGATTGTGTGATTGTGTGATTGTGTGATTGTGTGATTGTGTGATTGTGTGGTTGTGTGACCGTGATTGTGTGACCGTGATTGTGTGATCGTGATTGTGTGATCGTGTTAGTGTAACCGTGAATGTGTGATTGCGTGATTGTGATTGCGTGATTGCGATTGCGTGATTGTGATTGCGTGATTGTGTGATTGTGTGATTGTGTGATTGTGTGATGGTGTGATTGTGTGATTGTGTGAACGTGTGATTGCGTGATCGTGTGATTGTGTGATTGTGTGAGTGTGTGATTGTGTGATTGAGTGATTGTGTGCTTGTGTGATTGTGTGACTGTGTGATTGTGTGATTGTGTGCTTGTGTGATTGTGTGATTGTGATTGTGTGATTGTGATTGTGTGATTGTGATTGTGTGATTGTGATTGTGTGATTGTGATTGTGTGATTGTGATTGTGTGATTGTGATTGTGTGATTGTGATTGTGTGATTGTGATTGTGTGATTGTGATTGTGTGATTGTGATTGTGTGATTGTGATTGTGTGATTGTGATTGTGTGATTGTGATTGTGTGATTGTGATTGTGTGATTGTGATTGTGTGATTGTGATTGTGTGATTGTGATTGTGTGATTGTGATTGTGTGATTGTGATTGTGTGATTGTGATTGTGTGATTGTGATTGTGTGATTGTGATTGTGTGATTGTGATTGTGTGATTGTGATTGTGTGATTGTGATTGTGTGATTGTGATTGTGTGATTGTGATTGTGTGATTGTGATTGTGTGATTGTGATTGTGTGATTGTGATTGTGTGATTGTGATTGTGTGATTGTGATTGTGTGATTGTGATTGTGTGATTGTGATTGTGTGATTGTGATTGTGTGATTGTGATTGTGTGATTGTGATTGTGTGATTGTGATTGTGTGATTGTGATTGTGTGATTGTGATTGTGTGATTGTGATTGTGTGATTGTGATTGTGTGATTGTGATTGTGTGATTGTGATTGTGTGATTGTGATTGTGTGATTGTGATTGTGTGATTGTGACTGTGTGATTGTGATTGTGTGATTGTGATTGTGTGATTGTGATTGTGTTATTGTGATTGTGTGATTGTGATTGTGTGATTGTGATTGTGTGATTGTGATTGTGTGATTGTGATTGTGTGATTGTGATTGTGTGATTGTGATTGTGTGATTGTGATTGTGTGATTGTGATTGTTTGATTGTGATTGTGTGATTGTGTGATTGTGTGATTGTGATTGTGTGATTGTGACTGTGTGATTGTGTGAGTGTGCGATTGTGTGCTTGTGTGATTGTGTGATTGTGATTGTGTGATTGTGATTGTGTGATTGTGATTGTGCGATTGTGATTGTGTGATTGTGTGATTGTGTGATTGTGTGATTGTGTGATTGTGTGATTGTGTGATTGTGTGATTGTGTGATTGTGCGATTGTGATTGTGTGATTGTGTGATTGTGACTGTGTGATTGTGTGATTGTGACTGTGTGATTGTGTGAGTGTGTGATTGTGTGATTGAGTGATTGTGCGCTTGTATGATTGTGTGGTTGTGTGGTTGTGTGATTGTGTGATTGTGTGATTGTGTGATTGTGTGATTGTGTGATTGTGTGATTGTGTGATTGTGTGATTGTGTGATTGTGTGATTGTGTAATTGTGTGATTGTGTGATTGTGTGATTGTGTGATTGTGTGATTGTGTGATTGTGTGATTGTGTGATTGTGTGATTGTGTGATTGTGTGATTGTGTGATTGTGTGATTGTGTGATTGTGTGATTGTGTGATTGTGTGATTGTGTGATTGTGTGATTGTGTGGTTGTGTGACCGTGATTGTGTGACCGTGATTGTGTGATCGTGATTGTGTGATCGTGTTAGTGTAACCGTGAATGTGTGATTGCGTGATTGTGATTGCGTGATTGCGATTGCGTGATTGTGATTGCGTGATTGTGTGATTGTGTGATTGTGTGATTGTGTGATGGTGTGATTGTGTGATTGTGTGAACGTGTGATTGCGTGATCGTGTGATTGTGTGATTGTGTGAGTGTGTGATTGTGTGATTGAGTGATTGTGTGCTTGTGTGATTGTGTGACTGTGTGATTGTGTGATTGTGTGCTTGTGTGATTGTGTGATTGTGATTGTGTGATTGTGATTGTGTGATTGTGATTGTGTGGTTGTGATTGTGTGATTGTGGTTGTGTGATTGTGATTGTGTGATTGTGATTGTGTGATTGTGATTGTGTGATTGTGATTGTGTGATTGTGATTGTGTGATTGTGACTGTGTGATTGTGTGAGTGTGTGATTGTGTGATTGAGTGATTGTGTGCTTGTGTGATTGTGTGGTTGTGAGATTGTGTGATTGTGTGATTAGGTGATTGTGTGATTGTGTGATTGTGTGATTGTGTGATTGTGTGATTGTGTGATTGTGTGATTGTGTGATTGTGTGATTGTGTGATTGTGTGATTGTGTGCTTGTGTGATTGTGTGATTGTGTGATTGTGTGATTGTGTGATTGTGTGATTATGTGATTGTGTGATTGTGTGATTGCGTGATTGTGTGATTGTGTGATTGTGTGATTGTGTGATTGTGTGATTGTGTGATTGTGTGATTGTGTGATTGTGTGATTGTGTGATTGTGTGATTGTGTGATTGTGTGATTGTGTGATTGTGTGATTGTGTGATTGTGTAATTGTGATTGTGCGATTGTGATTGTGTGATTGTGTGATTGTGTGATTGTGTGATTGTGTGATTGTGAGATTGTGTGTTTGTGTGCTTGTGTGATTGTGTGATTGTGATTGTGTGATTGTGACTGTGTGATTGTGATTGTGTGATTGTGATTGTGTGATTGTGACTGTGTGATTGTGTGTGTGTGTGATTGTGTGATTGTGTCATTGTGTGATTTTGTGGTTGTGTGATTGTGTGATTGTGTGATTGTGTGATTGTGTGATTGTGTGATTGTGTGATTGTGTGATTGTGTGATTGTGTGATCGTGTGATTGTGTGATTGAGTGATTGTGTGATTGTGTGATTGTGTGATTGTGTGATTGTGTGATTGTGTGATTGTGTGATTGTGTGATTGTGTGATTGTGTGACTGTGTGACTGTGTGATTGTGTGCTTGTGTGATTGTGTGATTGTGTGATTGTGTGATTGTGTGATTGTGTGATTGTGTGATTGTGTGATTGTGTGATTGTGTAATTGTGATTGTGCGATTGTGATTGTGTGATTGTGTGATTGTGTGATTGTGTGATTGTGTGATTGCGAGATTGTGTGTTTGTGTGCTTGTGTGATTGTGTGATTGTGATTGTGGGATTGTGACTGTGTGATTGTGATTGTGTGATTGTGAGTGTGTGATTGTGAATGTGTGATTATGTGTGTGTGTGTGATTGTGTCATTGTGTCATTGTGTGATTTTGTGGTTGTGTGATTGTGTGATTGTGTGATTGTGTGATTGTGTGATTGTGTGATTGTGTGATTGTGTGATTGTGTGATTGTGTGATTGTGATTGTGCGATTGTGATTGTGTGATTGTGATTGTGTGATTGTGATTGTGTGATTGTGATTGTGTGATTGTGATTGTGTGATTGTGGTTGTGTGATTGTGATTGTGTGATTGTGATTGTGTGATTGTGATTGTGTGATTGTGATTGTGTGATTGTGATTGTGTGATTGTGATTGTGTGATTGTGATTGTGTGATTGTGATTGTGTGATTGTGATTGTGTGATTGTGATTGTGTGATTGTGATTGTGTGATTGTGATTGTGTGGTTGTGATTGTGTGATTGTGATTGTGTGATTGTGACTGTGTGATTGTGTGAGTGTGTGATTGTGTGATTGAGTGATTGTGTGCTTGTGTGATTGTGTGGTTGTGAGATTGTGTGATTGTGTGATTAGGTGATTGTGTGATTGTGTGATTGTGTGATTGTGTGATTGTGTGATTGTGTGATTGTGTGATTGTGTGATTGTGTGATTGTGTGCTTGTGTGATTGTGTGATTGTGTGATTGTGTGATTGTGTGATTGTGTGATTGTGTGATTGTTTGATTGTGTGATTGTGTGATTGTGTGATTGTGTGATTGTGTGATTGTGTAATTGTGATTGTGCGATTGTGATTGTGTGATTGTGTGATTGTGTGATTGTGTGATTGTGTGATTGTGTGATTGTGTGATTGTGTGATTGTGTGATTGTGTGATTGTGTGATTGTGTGATTGTGTGATTGTGTGATTGTGTGATTGTGTGATTGTGTGATTGTGTAATTGTGATTGTGCGATTGTGATTGTGTGATTGTGTGATTGTGTGATTGTGTGATTGTGAGATTGTGTGTTTGTGTGATTGTGTGATTGTGTGATTGTGTGATTGTGTGATTGTGTGATTGTGTGACTGTGTGATTGTGTGATTGTGTGATTGTGTGATTGTGTGATTGTGTGATTGTGTGACTGTGTGATTGTGTGATTGTGTGATTGTGTGATTGTGTGATTGTGTGACTGTGTGATTGTGTGATTGTGTGATTGTGTAATTGTGATTGTGCGATTGTGATTGTGTGATTGTGTGATTGTGTGATTGTGTGATTGTGAGATTGTGTGTTTGTGTGCTTGTGTGATTGTGTGATTGTGATTGTGTGATTGTGATTGTGTGATTGTGATTGTGTGATTGTGATTGTGTGATTGTGATTGTGTGATTGTGATTGTGTGATTGTGATTGTGTGATTGTGATTGTGTGATTGTGATTGTGTGATTGTGATTGTGTGATTGTGATTGTGTGATTGTGATTGTGTGATTGTGATTGTGTGATTGTGATTGTGTGATTGTGATTGTGTGATTGTGATTGTGTGATTGTGATTGTGTGATTGTGATTGTGTGATTGTGATTGTGTGATTGTGATTGTGTGATTGTGATTGTGTGATTGTGATTGTGTGATTGTGATTGTGTGATTGTGATTGTGTGATTGTGATTGTGTGATTGTGATTGTGTTATTGTGATTGTGTGATTGTGATTGTGTGATTGTGATTGTGTGATTGTGATTGTGTGATTGTGATTGTGTGATTGTGATTGTGTGATTGTGATTGTGTGATTGTGATTGTGTGATTGTGATTGTGTGATTGTGATTGTGTGATTGTGATTGTTTGATTGTGATTGTGTGATTGTGTGATTGTGTGATTGTGATTGTGTGATTGTGACTGTGTGATTGTGTGAGTGTGCGATTGTGTGCTTGTGTGATTGTGTGATTGTGATTGTGTGATTGTGATTGTGTGATTGTGATTGTGCGATTGTGATTGTGTGATTGTGTGATTGTGTGATTGTGTGATTGTGTGATTGTGTGATTGTGTGATTGTGTGATTGTGTGATTGTGCGATTGTGATTGTGTGATTGTGTGATTGTGACTGTGTGATTGTGTGATTGTGACTGTGTGATTGTGTGAGTGTGTGATTGTGTGATTGAGTGATTGTGCGCTTGTATGATTGTGTGGTTGTGTGGTTGTGTGATTGTGTGATTGTGTGATTGTGTGATTGTGTGATTGTGTGATTGTGTGATTGTGTGATTGTGTGATTGTGTGATTGTGTAATTGTGTGATTGTGTGATTGTGTGATTGTGTGATTGTGTGATTGTGTGATTGTGTGATTGTGTGATTGTGTGATTGTGTGATTGTGTGATTGTGTGATTGTGTGATTGTGTGATTGTGTGATTGTGTGATTGTGTGATTGTGTGATTGTGTGATTGTGAGATTGTGTGGTTGTGTGACCGTGATTGTGTGACCGTGATTGTGTGATCGTGATTGTGTGATCGTGTTAGTGTAACCGTGAATGTGTGATTGCGTGATTGTGATTGCGTGATTGCGATTGCGTGATTGTGATTGCGTGATTGTGTGATTGTGTGATTGTGTGATTGTGTGATGGTGTGATTGTGTGATTGTGTGAACGTGTGATTGCGTGATCGTGTGATTGTGTGATTGTGTGAGTGTGTGATTGTGTGATTGAGTGATTGTGTGCTTGTGTGATTGTGTGACTGTGTGATTGTGTGATTGTGTGCTTGTGTGATTGTGTGATTGTGATTGTGTGATTGTGATTGTGTGATTGTGATTGTGTGGTTGTGATTGTGTGATTGTGGTTGTGTGATTGTGATTGTGTGATTGTGATTGTGTGATTGTGATTGTGTGATTGTGATTGTGTGATTGTGATTGTGTGATTGTGACTGTGTGATTGTGTGAGTGTGTGATTGTGTGATTGAGTGATTGTGTGCTTGTGTGATTGTGTGGTTGTGAGATTGTGTGATTGTGTGATTAGGTGATTGTGTGATTGTGTGATTGTGTGATTGTGTGATTGTGTGATTGTGTGATTGTGTGATTGTGTGATTGTGTGATTGTGTGCTTGTGTGATTGTGTGATTGTGTGATTGTGTGATTGTGTGATTGTGTGATTATGTGATTGTGTGATTGTGTGATTGCGTGATTGTGTGATTGTGTGATTGTGTGATTGTGTGATTGTGTGATTGTGTGATTGTGTGATTGTGTGATTGTGTGATTGTGTGATTGTGTGATTGTGTGATTGTGTGATTGTGTGATTGTGTGATTGTGTGATTGTGTGATTGTGTAATTGTGATTGTGCGATTGTGATTGTGTGATTGTGTGATTGTGTGATTGTGTGATTGTGTGATTGTGAGATTGTGTGTTTGTGTGCTTGTGTGATTGTGTGATTGTGATTGTGTGATTGTGACTGTGTGATTGTGATTGTGTGATTGTGATTGTGTGATTGTGACTGTGTGATTGTGTGTGTGTGTGATTGTGTGATTGTGTCATTGTGTGATTTTGTGGTTGTGTGATTGTGTGATTGTGTGATTGTGTGATTGTGTGATTGTGTGATTGTGTGATTGTGTGATTGTGTGATTGTGTGATCGTGTGATTGTGTGATTGAGTGATTGTGTGATTGTGTGATTGTGTGATTGTGTGATTGTGTGATTGTGTGATTGTGTGATTGTGTGATTGTGTGACTGTGTGATTGTGTGATTGTGTGCTTGTGTGATTGTGTGATTGTGTGATTGTGTGATTGTGTGATTGTGTGATTGTGTGATTGTGTGATTGTGTAATTGTGATTGTGCGATTGTGATTGTGTGATTGTGTGATTGTGTGATTGTGTGATTGTGTGATTGTGAGATTGTGTGTTTGTGTGCTTGTGTGATTGTGTGATTGTGATTGTGTCATTGTGATTGTGTGATTGTGATTGTGTGATTGTGATTGTGTGATTGTGATTGTGTGATTGTGATTGTGTGATTGTGATTGTGTGATTGTGATTGTGTGATTGTGATTGTGTGATTGTGATTGTGTGATTGTGATTGTGTGATTGTGATTGTGTGATTGTGATTGTGTGATTGTGATTGTGTGATTGTGATTGTGTGATTGTGATTGTGTGATTGTGATTGTGTGATTGTGATTGTGTGATTGTGATTGTGTGATTGTGATTGTGTGATTGTGATTGTGTGATTGTGATTGTGTGATTGTGATTGTGTGATTGTGATTGTGTGATTGTGATTGTGTGATTGTGATTGTGTGATTGTGATTGTGTGATTGTGATTGTGTGATTGTGATTGTGTGATTGTGATTGTGTGATTGTGATTGTGTGATTGTGATTGTGTGATTGTGATTGTGTGATTGTGATTGTGTGATTGTGATTGTGTGATTGTGATTGTGTGATTGTGATTGTGTGATTGTGATTGTGTGATTGTGATTGTGTGATTGTGATTGTGTGATTGTGATTGTGTGATTGTGATTGTGTGATTGTGATTGTGTGATTGTGATTGTGTGATTGTGATTGTGTGATTGTGATTGTGTGATTGTGATTGTGTGATTGTGATTGTGTGATTGTGATTGTGTGATTGTGATTGTGTGATTGTGATTGTGTGATTGTGATTGTGTGATTGTGATTGTGTGATTGTGATTGTGTGATTGTGATTGTGTGATTGTGATTGTGTGATTGTGATTGTGTGATTGTGATTGTGTGATTGTGATTGTGTGATTGTGATTGTGTGATTGTGATTGTGTGATTGTGATTGTGTGATTGTGATTGTGTGATTGTGATTGTGTGATTGTGATTGTGTGATTGTGATTGTGTGATTGTGATTGTGTGATTGTGATTGTGTGATTGTGATTGTGTGATTGTGATTGTGTGATTGTGATTGTGTGATTGTGATTGTGTGATTGTGATTGTGTGATTGTGATTGTGTGATTGTGATTGTGTGATTGTGATTGTGTGATTGTGATTGTGTGATTGTGATTGTGTGATTGTGATTGTGTGATTGTGATTGTGTGATTGTGATTGTGTGATTGTGATTGTGTGATTGTGATTGTGTGATTGTGATTGTGTTATTGTGATTGTGTGATTGTGATTGTGTGATTGTGATTGTGTGATTGTGATTGTGTGATTGTGATTGTGTGATTGTGATTGTGTGATTGTGATTGTGTGATTGTGATTGTTTGATTGTGATTGTGTGATTGTGTGATTGTGATTGTGTGATTGTGACTGTGTGATTGTGTGAGTGTGCGATTGTGTGCTTGTGTGATTGTGTGATTGTGATTGTGTGATTGTGATTGTGTGATTGTGATTGTGCGATTGTGATTGTGTGATTGTGTGATTGTGTGATTGTGTGATTGTGTGATTGTGTGATTGTGTGATTGTGTGATTGTGTGATCGTGATTGTGTGATCGTGTTAGTGTAACCGTGAATGTGTGATTGCGTGATTGTGATTGCGTGATTGCGATTGCGTGATTGTGATTGCGTGATTGTGTGATTGTGTGATTGTGTGATTGTGTGATGGTGTGATTGTGTGATTGTGTGAACGTGTGATTGCGTGATCGTGTGATTGTGTGATTGTGTGAGTGTGTGATTGTGTGATTGAGTGATTGTGTGCTTGTGTGATTGTGTGACTGTGTGATTGTGTGATTGTGTGCTTGTGTGATTGTGTGATTGTGATTGTGTGATTGTGATTGTGTGATTGTGATTGTGTGGTTGTGATTGTGTGATTGTGGTTGTGTGATTGTGATTGTGTGATTGTGATTGTGTGATTGTGATTGTGTGATTGTGATTGTGTGATTGTGATTGTGTGATTGTGATTGTGTGATGGTGACTGTGTGATTGTGTGAGTGTGTGATTGTGTGATTGAGTGATTGTGTGCTTGTGTGATTGTGTGGTTGTGAGATTGTGTGATTGTGTGATTAGGTGATTGTGTGATTGTGTGATTGTGTGATTGTGTGATTGTGTGATTGTGTGATTATGTGATTGTGTGATTGTGTGATTGTGTGATTGTGTGATTGTGTGCTTGTGTGATTGTGTGATTGTGTGATTGTGTGATTGTGTGATTGTGTGATTATGTGATTGTGTGATTGAGTGATTGCGTGATTGTGTGATTGTGTGATTGTGTGATTGTGTGATTGTGTGATTGTGTGATTGTGTGATTGTGTGATTGTGTGATTGTGTGTTTGTGTGATTGTGTGATTGTGTGATTGTGTGATTGTGTGATTGTGTGATTGTGTGATTGTGTAATTGTGATTGTGCGATTGTGATTGTGTGATTGTGTGATTGTGTGATTGTGTGATTGTGTGATTGTGAGATTGTGTGTTTGTGTGCTTGTGTGATTGTGTGATTGTGATTGTGTGATTGTGATTGTGTGATTGTGACTGTGTGATTGTGTGTGTGTGTGATTGTGTCATTGTGTCATTGTGTGATTTTGTGGTTGTGTGATTGTGTGATTGTGTGATTGTGTGATTGTGTGATTGTGATTGTGTGATTGTGATTGTGTGATTGTGACTGTGTGATTGTGTGAGTGTCTGATTGTGTGATTGTGTGCGTGTGTGATTGTGTGGTTGTGAGATTGTGTGATTGTGTGATTAGGTGATTGTGTGATTGTGTGATTGTGTGATTGTGTGATTGTGTGATTGTGCAATTGTGATTGTGTGATTGTGTGATTGTGTGATTGTGAGATTGTGAGATTGTGTGTTTGTGTGCTTGTGTGATTGTGTGATTGTGATTGTGTGATTGTGACTGTGTGATTGTGATTGTGTGATTGTGATTGTGTGATTGTGACTGTGTGATTGTGTGTGTGTGTGATTGTGTGATTGTGTCATTGTGTGATTTTGCGGTTGTGTGATTGTGTGATTGTGTGATTGTGTGATTGTGTGATTGTGTGATTGTGTGATTGTGTAATTGTGATTGTGCGATTGTGATTGTGTGATTGTGTGATTGTGTGATTGTGTGATTGTGAGATTGTGTGTTTGTGTGATTGTGTGATTGTGTGATTGTGTGATTGTGTGATTGTGTGATTGTGTGATTGTGTGATTGTGTGATTGTGTGATTGTGTGATTGTGTGATTGTGTGATTGTGTGATTGAGTGATTGTGTGATTGTGTGATTGTGTGGATGTGAGATTGTGTGATTGTGTGATTAGGTGATTGTGTGATTGTGTGATTGTGTGATTGTGTGATTGTGTGCTTGTGTGATTGTGTGATTGTGTGATTGTGTGATTGTGTGATTGTGTGATTGTGTGATTGTGTGATTGTGTGATTGTGTAATTGTGATTGTGCGATTGTGATTGTGTGATTGTGTGATTGTGTGATTTTGTGATTGTGTGATTGTGAGATTGTGTGTTTGTGTGCTTGTGTGATTGTGTGATTGTGATTGTGGGGTTGTGACTGTGTGATTGTGATTGTGTGATTGTGATTTTGTGATTGTGAATGTGTGATTGTGTGTGTGTGTGTGATTGTGTCATTGTGTCATTGTGTGATTTTGTGGTTGTGTGATTGTGTGATTGTGTGATTGTGTGATTGTGTGATTGTGTGATTGTGTGATTGTGTGATTGTGTGATTGTGTGATTGTGATTGTGTGATTGTGATTGTGTGATTGTGACTGTGTGATTGTGTGATTGTGTGAGTGTGTGATTGTGTGATAGAGTGATTGTGTGCGTGTGTGATTGTGTGGTTGTGAGATTGTGTGATTGTGTGATTAGGTGATTGTGTGATTGTGTGATTGTGTGATTGTGTGATTGTGTGATTGTGTGATTGTGTGATTGTGTGATTGTGTGATTGTGTGATTGTGTGATTGTGTGATTGTGTGATTGTGTGATTGTGTGATTGTGTGATTGTGTGATTGTGTGATTGTGTGATTGTGTGATTGTGTAATTGTGATTGTGCAATTGCGATTGTGTGATTGTGTGATTGTGTGATTGTGTGATTGTGAGATTGTGTGTTTGTGTGCTTGTGTGATTGTGTGATTGTGATTGTGTGATTGTGACTGTGTGATTGTGATTGTGTGATTGTGATTGTGTGATTGTGACTGTGTGATTGTGTGTGTGTGTGATTGTGTGATTTTGCGGTTGTGTGATTGTGTGATTGTGTGATTGTGTGATTGCGTGATTGTGTGATTGTGTGATTGTGTGATTGTGTGATTGTGTGATTGTGTAATTGTGATTGTGCGATTGTGATTGTGTGATTGTGATTGTGTGATTGTGATTGTGTGATTGTGATTGTGTGATTGTGATTGTGTGATTGTGGTTGTGTGAATGTGGTTGTGTGATTGTGATTGTGTGATTGTGATTGTGTGATTGTGATTGCGTGATCGTGACTGTGTGATTGTGTGAGTGTGTGATTGTGTGATTGAGTGATTGTGTGCTTGTGTGATTGTGTGGTTGTGAGATTGTGTGATTGTGTGATTGTGCGATTGTGCGATTGTGTGATTGTGTGATTGTGTGATTGTGTGATTGTGTGATTGTGTGATTGTGTGATTGTGTGATTGTGTGATTGTGTGATTGTGTGATTGTGTGATTGTGTGATTGTGTGATTGTGTGATTGTGTGATTGTGTAATTGTGATTGTGCGATTGTGATTGTGTGATTGTGATTGTGTGATTGTGACTGTGTGATTGTGTGTGTGTGTGATTGTGTCATTGTGTCATTGTGTGATTTTGTGGTTGTGTGATTGTGTGATTGTGTGATTGTGTGATTGTGTGATTGTGATTGTGTGATTGTGATTGTGTGATTGTGACTGTGTGATTGTGTGAGTGTCTGATTGTGTGATTGTGTGCGTGTGTGATTGTGTGGTTGTGAGATTGTGTGATTGTGTGATTAGGTGATTGTGTGATTGTGTGATTGTGTGATTGTGTGATTGTGTGATTGTGTGATTGTGCAATTGTGATTGTGTGATTGTGTGATTGTGTGATTGTGAGATTGTGAGATTGTGTGTTTGTGTGCTTGTGTGATTGTGTGATTGTGATTGTGTGATTGTGACTGTGTGATTGTGATTGTGTGATTGTGATTGTGTGATTGTGACTGTGTGATTGTGTGTGTGTGTGATTGTGTGATTGTGTCATTGTGTGATTTTGCGGTTGTGTGATTGTGTGATTGTGTGATTGTGTGATTGTGTGATTGTGTGATTGTGTGATTGTGTGATTGTGTGATTGTGTAATTGTGATTGTGCGATTGTGATTGTGTGATTGTGTGATTGTGTGATTGTGTGATTGTGAGATTGTGTGTTTGTGTGATTGTGTGATTGTGTGATTGTGTGATTGTGTGATTGTGTGATTGTGTGATTGTGTGATTGTGTGATTGTGTGATTGTGTGATTGTGTGATTGTGTGATTGTGTGATTGAGTGATTGTGTGATTGTGTGATTGTGTGGATGTGAGATTGTGTGATTGTGTGATTAGGTGATTGTGTGATTGTGTGATTGTGTGATTGTGTGATTGTGTGATTGTGTGATTGTGTGGTTGTGTGACTGTGTGATTGTGTGATTGTGTGATTGTGTGATTGTGTGATTGTGTGATTGTGTGATTGTGTGATTGTGTGATTGTGTGATTGTGTGATTGTGTGATTGTGTGATTGTGTGATTGTGTGATTGTGTGATTGTGATTGTGTGATTCTGATTGTGTGATTGTGACTGTGTGATTGTGTGAGTGTGTGATTGTGTGATTGAGTGATTGTGTGCTTGTGTGATTGTGGGGTTGTGAGATTGTGTGATTATGTGATTAGGTGATTGTGTGATTGTGTGATTGAGTGATTGTGTGATTGTGTGATTGTGTGATTGTGTGATTGTGTGATTGTGTGCTTGTGTGATTGTGTGATTGTGTGATTGTGTGATTGTGTGATTGTGTGATTGTGTGATTGTGTGATTGTGTGAATGTGTGATTGTGTGATTGTGTGATTGTGTGATTGTGTGATTGTGTGATTGTGTGATGGTGTGATTGTGTGATTGTGTGGTTGTGTGACCGTGATTGTGTGACCGTGATTGTGTGATCGTGATTGTGTGATCGTGTTAGTGTGACCGTGAATGTGTGATTGCATGATTGTGATTGCGTGATTGCGATTGCGTGATTGTGATTGCGTGATTGTGTGATTGTGTGATTGTGTGATGGTGTGATTGTGTGATTGTGTGAATGTGTGATTGCGTGATCGTGTGATTGTGTGATTGTGTGATTGTGATTGTGTGATTGTGATTGTGTGATTGTGATTGTGTGATTGTGATTGTGTGATTGTGGTTGTGTGATTGTGATTGTGTGATTGTGATTGTGTGATTGTGATTGTGTGATTGTGATTGTGTGATTGTGACTGTGTGATTGTGTGAGTGTGTGATTGTGTGATTGAGTGATTGTGTGCTTGTGTGATTGTGTGGTTGTGAGATTGTGTGATTGTGTGATTAGGTGATTGTGTGATTGTGTGATTGTGTGATTGTGTGACTGTGTGATTGTGTGAGTGTGTGACTGTGTGATTTAGTGATTGTGTGCTTGTGTGATTGTGTGGTTGTGAGATTGTGTGATTGTGTGATTAGGTGATTGTGTGATTGTGTGATTGTGTGATTGTGTGATTGTGTGATTGTGTGATTGTGTGATTGTGTGATTGTGTGATTGTGTGATTGTGTGATTGTGTGATTGTGTGATTGTGTGATTGTGTGATTGTGTGATTGTGTGATTGTGTGATTGTGTGATTGTGATTGTGCGATTGTGATTGTGTGATTGTGTGATTGGGTGATTGTGTGATTGTGTGATTGTGAGATTGTGTGTTTGTGTGATTGTGTGATTGTGTGATTGTGTGATTGTGTGATTGTGTGATTGTGTGATTGTGTGGTTGTGTGATTGTGTGATTGTGTGATTGTGTGATTGTGTGATTGTGTGATTGTGTGATTGAGTGATTGTGTGATTGTGTGATTGTGTGGTTGTGAGATTGTGTGATTGTGTGATTAGGTGAGTGTGTGATTGTGTGATTGTGTGATTGTGTGATCGTGTGATTGTGTGATTGTGTGATTGTGTGGTTGTGTGACCGTGATTGTGTGACCGTGATTGTGTGACCGTGATAGTGTGACCGTGAATGTGTGACTGCGTGATTCTGATTGCGTGATTGTGATTGCGTGATTGTGTGATTGTGTGATTGTGTGATTGTGTGATGGAGTGATTGTGTGATTGTGTGAATGTGTGATTGTGTGATCGTGTGATTGTGTGATCGTGTGATCGTGTGATCGTGTGATTGTGTGATTGTGTGATTTTGTGATTGTGTGATTGTGTGGTTGTGTGACCGTGATTGTGTGACCGTGATTGTGTGATCGTGATTGTGTGATCGTGTTAGTGTAACCGTGAATGTGTGATTGCGTGATTGTGATTGCGTGATTGCGATTGCGTGATTGTGATTGCGTGATTGTGTGATTGTGTGACTGTGTGATTGTGTGATGGTGTGATTGTGTGATTGTGTGAATGTGTGATTGCGTGATCGTGTGATTGTGTGATTGTGTGTGTGTGTGATTGTGTGATTGAGTCATTGTGTGCTTGTGTGATTGTGTGACTGTGTGATTGTGTGATTGTGTGCTTGTGTGATTGTGTGATTGTGATTGTGTGATTGTGATTGTGTGATTGTGATTGTGTGGTTGTGATTGTGTGATTGTGGTTGTGTGATTGTGATTGTGTGATTGTGATTGTGTGATTGTGATTGTGTGATTGTGATTGTGTGATTGTGATTGTGTGATTGTGACTGTGTGATTGTGTGAGTGTGTGATTGTGTGATTGAGTGATTGTGTGCTTGTGTGATTGCGTGGTTGTGAGATTGTGTGATTAGGTGTTTGTGTGATTGTGTGATTGTGTGATTGTGTGATTGTGTGATTGTGTGATTGTGTGATTGTGTGCTTGTGTGATTGTGTGATTGTGTGATTGTGTGATTGTGTGATTGTGTGATTGTGTGGTTGTGTGATTGTGTGCTTGTGTGATTGTGTGATTGTGTGATTGTGTGATTGTGTGATTGTGTGATTGTGTGCTTGTGTGATTGTGTGATTGTGTGATTGTGTGATTGTGTGATTGTGTGATTGTGTGATTGTGTGATTGTGTGATTGTGTGATTGTGTGATTGTGTGATTGTGTGATTGTGTGATTGTGTGATTGTGTGATTGTGTGACTGTGTGATTGTGTGATTGTGTGATGGTGTAATTGTGATTGTGCGATTGTGATTGTGTGATTGTGTGATTGTGTGATTGTGAGATTGTGCGTTTGTGTGCTTGTGTGCTTGTGTGATTGTGTGATTGTGATAGTGTGATTGTGACTGTGTGATTGTGATTGTGTGATTGTGATTGTGTGATTGTGACTGTGTGCTTGTGTGTGTGTGTGATTGTGTGATTGTGTCATTGTGTGATTTTGCGGTTGTGTGATTGTGTGATTGTGTGATTGTGTGATTGTGTGATTGTGAGATTGTGCGTTTGTGTGCTTGTGTGATTGTGTGATTGTGATTGTGTGATTGTGACTGTGTGATTGTGATTGTGTGATTGTGATTGTGTGATTGTGACTGTGTGATTGTGTGTGTGTGTGATTGTGTGATTGTGTCATTGTGTGATTTTGCGGTTGTGTGATTGTGTGATTGTGTGATTGTGTGATTGTGTGATTGTGTGATTGTGTGATTGTGTGATTGTGTGATTGTGTGATTGTGTGATTGTGTGATTGTGTGATTGTGTAATTGTGATTGTGCGATTGTGATTGTGTGATTGTGTGATTGTGTGATTGTGAGATTGTGTGTTTGTGTGATTGTGTGATTGTGTGATTGTGTGATTGTGTGATTGCGTGATTGTGTGATTGTGTGATTGTGTGATTGTGTGATTGTGTGATTGTGTGATTGTGTGATTGTGTGATTGAGTGATTGCGTGATTGTGTGATTGTGTGGTTGTGAGATTGTGTGATTGTGTGATTAGGTGATTGTGTGATTGTGTGATTGTGTGATTGTGTGATTGTGTGATTGTGTGATTGTGTGATTGTGTGATTGTGTGACTGTGTGATTGTGTGATTGTGTGATTGTGTGATTGTGTGATTGTGTGATTGTGTGATTGTGTGATTGTGTGATTGTGTGATTGTGTGATTGTGTAATTGTGATTGTGCGATTGTGATTGTGTGATTGTGTGATTGTGTGATTGTGTGATTGTGTGATTGTGTGATTGTGTGATTGTGTGATTGTGTGATTGTGTGATTGTGTGAATGTGTGATTGTGTGATTGTGTGATTGTGTGATTGTGTGATGGTGTGATTGTGTGATTGTGTGGTTGTGTGACCGTGATTGTGTGACCGTGATTGTGTGATCGTGATTGTGTGATCGTGTTAGTGTGACCGTGTATGTGTGATTGCATGATTGTGATTGCGTGATTGCGATTGCGTGATTGTGATTGCGTGATTGTGTGATTGTGTGAATGTGTGATTGTGTGAATGTGTGATTGTGTGAATGTGTGATTGCGTGATCGTGTGATTGTGTGATTGTGTGATTGTGATTGTGTGATTGTGATTGTGTGATTGTGGTTGTGTGATTGTGATAGTGTGATTGTGATTGTGTGATTGTGATTGTGTGATTGTGATTGTGTGATTGTGATTGTGTGATTGTGACTGTGTGATTGTGTGAGTGTGTGATTGTGTGATTGAGTGATTGTGTGCTTGTGTGATTGTGTGGTTGTGAGATTGTGTGATTGTGTGATTGTGTGATTGTGTGATTGTGTGATTGTGTGATTGTGTGATTGTGATTGTGCGATTGTGATTGTGTGATTGTGATTGTGTGATTGTGACTGTGTGATTGTGTGAGTGTGTGATTGTGTGATTGAGTGATTGTGTGCTTGTGTGATTGTGTGGTTGTGAGATTGTGTGATTGTGTGATTGTGTGATTGTGTGATTGCGTGATCGTGTGATTGTGTGATTGTGTGATTGTGATTGTGTGATTGTGATTGTGTGATTGTGGTTGTGTGATTGTGATAGTGTGATTGTGATTGTGTGATTGTGATTGTGTGATTGTGATTGTGTGATTGTGACTGTGTGATTGTGTGAGTGTGTGATTGTGTGATTGAGTGATTGTGTGCTTGTGTGATTGTGTGGTTGTGAGATTGTGTGATTGTGTGATTGTGTGATTGTGTGATTGTGTGATTGTGTGATTGTGTGATTGTGTGCTTGTGTGATTGTGTGATTGTGTGATTGTGTGATTGTGTGATTGTGTGATTGTGTGATTGTGTGATTGTGTGATTGTGTGATTGTGTGATTGTGTGATTGTGATTGTGCGATTGTGATTGTGTGATTGTGTGATTGGGTGATTGTGTGATTGTGTGATTGTGAGATTGTGTGTTTGTGTGATTGTGTGATTGTGTGATTGTGTGATTGTGTGATTGTGTGATTGTGTGATTGTGTGATTGTGTGGTTGTGTGATTGTGTGATTGTGTGATTGTGTGATTGTGTGATTGTGTGATTGTGTGATTGAGTGATTGTGTGATTGTGTGATTGTGTGGTTGTGAGATTGTGTGATTGTGTGATTAGGTGAGTGTGTGATTGTGTGATTGTGTGATTGTGTGATCGTGTGATTGTGTGATTGTGTGATTGTGTGGTTGTGTGACCGTGATTGTGTGACCGTGATTGTGTGACCGTGATAGTGTGACCGTGAATGTGTGACTGCGTGATTCTGATTGCGTGATTGTGTGATTGTGTGATTGTGTGATTGTGTGATGGAGTGATTGTGTGATTGTGTGAATGTGTGATTGTGTGATCGTGTGATTGTGTGATCGTGTGATCGTGTGATCGTGTGATTGTGTGATTGTGTGATTGTGTGATTGTGTGATTGTGTGGTTGTGTGACCGTGATTGTGTGACCGTGATTGTGTGATCGTGATTGTGTGATCGTGTTAGTGTAACCGTGAATGTGTGATTGCGTGATTGTGATTGCGTGATTGCGATTGCGTGATTGTGATTGTGTGATTGTGTGATTGTGTGATTGTGTGATTGTGTGATTGTGTGGTTGTGTGATTGTGTGCTTGTGTGATTGTGTGATTGTGTGATTGTGTGATTGTGTGATTGTGTGATTGTGTGCTTGTGTGATTGTGTGATTGTGTGATTGTGTGATTGTGTGATTGTGTGATTGTGTGATTGTGTGATTGTGTGATTGTGTGATTGTGTGATTGTGTGATTGTGTGATTGTGTGATTGTGTGATTGTGTGATTGTGTGACTGTGTGATTGTGTGATTGTGTGATGGTGTAATTGTGATTGTGCGATTGTGATTGTGTGATTGTGTGATTGTGTGATTGTGAGATTGTGCGTTTGTGTGCTTGTGTGATTGTGTGATTGTGTGATTGTGATAGTGTGATTGTGACTGTGTGATTGTGATTGTGTGATTGTGATTGTGTGATTGTGACTGTGTGCTTGTGTGTGTGTGTGATTGTGTGATTGTGTCATTGTGTGATTTTGCGGTTGTGTGATTGTGTGATTGTGTGATTGTGTGATTGTGTGATTGTGAGATTGTGCGTTTGTGTGCTTGTGTGATTGTGTGATTGTGATTGTGTGATTGTGACTGTGTGATTGTGATTGTGTGATTGTGATTGTGTGATTGTGACTGTGTGATTGTGTGTGTGTGTGATTGTGTGATTGTGTCATTGTGTGATTTTGCGGTTGTGTGATTGTGTGATTGTGTGATTGTGTGATTGTGTGATTGTGTGATTGTGTGATTGTGTGATTGTGTGATTGTGTGATTGTGTGATTGTGTAATTGTGATTGTGCGATTGTGATTGTGTGATTGTGTGATTGTGTGATTGTGAGATTGTGTGTTTGTGTGATTGTGTGATTGTGTGATTGTGTGATTGTGTGATTGCGTGATTGTGTGATTGTGTGATTGTGTGATTGTGTGATTGTGTGATTGTGTGATTGTGTGATTGTGTGATTGAGTGATTGCGTGATTGTGTGATTGTGTGGTTGTGAGATTGTGTGATTGTGTGATTAGGTGGTTGTGTGATTGTGTGATTGTGTGATTGTGTGATTGTGTGATTGTGTGATTGTGTGATTGTGTGATTGTGTGACTGTGTGATTGTGTGATTGTGTGATTGTGTGATTGTGTGATTGTGTGATTGTGTGATTGTGTGATTGTGTGATTGTGTGATTGTGTGATTGTGTGATTGTGTAATTGTGATTGTGCGATTGTGATTGTGTGATTGTGTGATTGTGTGATTGTGTGATTGTGTGATTGTGTGATTGTGTGATTGTGTGATTGTGTGATTGTGTGATTGTGTGATTGTGTGATTGTGTGAATGTGTGATTGTGTGATTGTGTGATTGTGTGATTGTGTGATTGTGTGATGGTGTGATTGTGTGATTGTGTGGTTGTGTGACCGTGATTGTGTGACCGTGATTGTGTGATCGTGATTGTGTGATCGTGTTAGTGTGACCGTGTATGTGTGATTGCATGATTGTGATTGCGTGATTGCGATTGCGTGATTGTGATTGCGTGATTGTGTGATTGTGTGAATGTGTGATGGTGTGATTGTGTGATTGTGTGAATGTGTGATTGCGTGATCGTGTGATTGTGTGATTGTGTGATTGTGATTGTGTGATTGTGATTGTGTGATTGTGGTTGTGTGATTGTGATAGTGTGATTGTGATTGTGTGATTGTGATTGTGTGATTGTGATTGTGTGATTGTGACTGTGTGATTGTGTGAGTGTGTGATTGTGTGATTGAGTGATTGTGTGCTTGTGTGATTGTGTGGTTGTGAGATTGTGTGATTGTGTGATTGTGTGATTGTGTGATTGTGTGATTGTGTGATTGTGTGATTGTGTGCTTGTGTGATTGTGTGATTGTGTGATTGTGTGATTGTGTGATTGTGTGATTGTGTGATTGTGTGATTGTGTGATTGTGTGATTGTGTGATTGTGTGATTGTGATTGTGCGATTGTGATTGTGTGATTGTGTGATTGGGTGATTGTGTGATTGTGTGATTGTGAGATTGTGTGTTTGTGTGATTGTGTGATTGTGTGATTGTGTGATTGTGTGATTGAGTGATTGTGTGATTGTGTGATTGTGATTGTGTGATTGTGACTGTGTGATTGTGATTGTGTGATTGTGATTGTGTGATTGTGACTGTGTGATTGTGTGTGTGTGTGATTGTGTGATTGTGTCATTGTGTGATTTTGCGGTTGTGTGATTGTGTGATTGTGTGATTGTGTGATTGTGTGATTGTGTGATTGTGTGATTGTGTGATTGTGTGATTGTGTGGTTGTGTGATTGTGTGATTGTGTGATTGTGTGATTGTGTGATTGTGTGATTGTGTGATTGAGTGATTGTGTGATTGTGTGATTGTGTGGTTGTGAGATTGTGTGATTGTGTGATTAGGTGAGTGTGTGATTGTGTGATTGTGTGATTGTGTGATTGTGTGATCGTGTGATTGTGTGATTGTGTGATTGTGTGGTTGTGTGACCGTGATTGTGTGACCGTGATTGTGTGACCGTGATAGTGTGACCGTGAATGTGTGACTGCGTGATTCTGATTGCGTGATTGTGTGATTGTGTGATTGTGTGATTGTGTGATGGAGTGATTGTGTGATTGTGTGAATGTGTGATTGTGTGATCGTGTGATTGTGTGATCGTGTGATCGTGTGATCGTGTGATTGTGTGATTGTGTGATTGTGTGATTGTGTGATTGTGTGGTTGTGTGACCGTGATTGTGTGACCGTGATTGTGTGATCGTGATTGTGTGATCGTGTTAGTGTAACCGTGAATGTGTGATTGCGTGATTGTGATTGCGTGATTGCGATTGCGTGATTGTGATTGCGTGATTGTGTGATTGTGTGATTGTGTGATTGTGTGATGGTGTGATTGTGTGATTGTGTGAATGTGTGATTGCGTGATCGTGTGATTGTGTGATTGTGTGAGTGTGTGATTGTGTGATTGAGTCATTGTGTGCTTGTGTGATTGTGTGACTGTGTGATTGTGTGATTGTGTGCTTGTGTGATTGTGTGATTGTGATTGTGTGATTGTGATTGTGTGATTGTGATTGTGTGGTTGTGATTGTGTGATTGTGGTTGTGTGATTGTGATTGTGTGATTGTGATTGTGTGATTGTGATTGTGTGATTGTGATTGTGTGATTGTGATTGTGTGATTGTGATTGTGTGATTGTGACTGTGTGATTGTGTGAGTGTGTGATTGTGTGATTGAGTGATTGTGTGCTTGTGTGATTGCGTGGTTGTGAGATTGTGTGGTTGTGTGATTAGGTGTTTGTGTGATTGTGTGATTGTGTGATTGTGTGATTGTGTGATTGTGTGATTGTGTGATTGTGTGCTTGTGTGATTGTGTGATTGTGTGATTGTGTGATTGTGTGATTGTGTGATTGTGTGATTGTGTGATTGTGTGATTGTGTGATTGTGTGATTGTGTGATTGTGTGATTGTGTGATTGTGTGATTGTGTGATTGTGTGATTGTGTGATTGTGTGATAGTGTGATTGTGTGATTGTGTGGTTGTGAGATTGTGTGATTGTGTGATTGTGTGATTGTGGGATTGTGTGATTGTGTGACTGTGATTGTGTGATTGTGATTGTGTGATTGTGATTGTGTGATTGTGATTGTGTGATTGTGATTGTTTGATTGTGATTGTGTGATTGTGTGATTATGATTGTGTGATTGTGAGTGTGTGATTGTGTGAGTGTGTGATTGTGTGCTTGTGTGATTGTGTGATTGTGATTGTGTGATTGTGATTGTGTGATTGTGATTGTGCGATTGTGATTGTGTGATTGTGTGATTGTGTGATTGTGTGATTGTGTGATTGTGTGATTGTGTGACTGTGTGATTGTGTGATCGTGTGATCGTGTGATTGTGTGATTGTGTGATTGTGTAATTGTGATTGTGCGATTGTGATTGTGTGATTGTGTGATTGTGTGATTGTGTGATTGTGAGATTGTGTGTTTGTGTGATTGTGTGATTGTGTGATTGTGTGATTGTGTGATTGTGTGATTGTGTGATTGTGTGATTGTGTGATTGTGTGATTGTGTGATTGTGTGATTGTGTGATTGTGTGATTGAGTGATTGTGTGATTGTGTGATTGTGTGGATGTGAGATTGTGTGATTGTGTGATTAGGTGATTGTGTGATTGTGTGATTGTGTGATTGTGTGATTGTGTGCTTGTGTGATTGTGTGATTGTGTGATTGTGTGATTGTGTGATTGTGTGATTGTGTGATTGTGTGATTGTGTGATTGTGTAATTGTGATTGTGCGATTGTGATTGCGTGATTGTGTGATTGTGTGATTGTGTGATTGTGTGATTGTGAGATTGTGTGTTTGTGTGCTTGTGTGATTGTGTGATTGTGATTGTGGGATTGTGACTGTGTGATTGTGATTGTGTGATTGTGATTGTGTGATTGTGAATGTGTGATTGTGTGTGTGTGTGTGATTGTGTCATTGTGTCATTGTGTGATTTTGTGGTTGTGTGATTGTGTGATTGTGTGATTGTGTGATTGTGTGATTGTGTGATTGTGTGATTGTGTGATTGTGTGATTGTGTGATTGTGTGATTGTGATTGTGTGATTGTGATTGTGTGATTGTGACTGTGTGATTGTGTGAGTGTGTGATTGTGTGATAGAGTGATTGTGTGCGTGTGTGATTGTGTGGTTGTGAGATTGTGTGATTGTGTGATTAGGTGATTGTGTGATTGTGTGATTGTGTGATTGTGTGATTGTGTGATTGTGTGATTGTGTGATTGTGTGATTGTGTGATTGTGTAATTGTGATTGTGCAATTGCGATTGTGTGATTGTGTGATTGTGTGATTGTGTGATTGTGAGATTGTGTGTTTGTGTGCTTGTGTGATTGTGTGATTGTGATTGTGTGATTGTGACTGTGTGATTGTGATTGTGTGATTGTGATTGTGTGATTGTGGTTGTGTGAATGTGGTTGTGTGATTGTGATTGTGTGATTGTGATTGTGTGATTGTGATTGCGTGATCGTGACTGTGTGATTGTGTGAGTGTGTGATTGTGTGATTGAGTGATTGTGTGCTTGTGTGATTGTGTGGTTGTGAGATTGTGTGATTGTGTGATTGTGCGATTGTGCGATTGTGTGATTGTGTGATTGTGTGATTGTGTGATTGTGTGATTGTGTGATTGTGTGATTGTGTGATTGTGTGATTGTGTGATTGTGTGATTGTGTGATTGTGTGATTGTGTGATTGTGTGATTGTGTGATTGTGTGATTGTGTGATTGTGTGATTGTGTAATTGTGATTGTGCGATTGTGATTGTGTGATTGTGATTGTGTGATTGTGACTGTGTGATTGTGTGTGTGTGTGATTGTGTCATTGTGTCATTGTGTGATTTTGTGGTTGTGTGATTGTGTGATTGTGTGATTGTGTGATTGTGTGATTGTGATTGTGTGATTGTGATTGTGTGGTTGTGACTGTGTGATTGTGTGAGTGTCTGATTGTGTGATTGTGTGCGTGTGTGATTGTGTGGTTGTGAGATTGTGTGATTGTGTGATTAGGTGATTGTGTGATTGTGTGATTGTGTGATTGTGTGATTGTGTGATTGTGTGATTGTGCAATTGTGATTGTGTGATTGTGTGATTGTGTGATTGTGAGATTGTGAGATTGTGTGTTTGTGTGCTTGTGTGATTGTGTGATTGTGATTGTGTGATTGTGACTGTGTGATTGTGATTGTGTGATTGTGATTGTGTGATTGTGACTGTGTGATTGTGTGTGTGTGTGATTGTGTGATTGTGTCATTGTGTGATTTTGCGGTTGTGTGATTGTGTGATTGTGTGATTGTGTGATTGTGTGATTGTGTGATTGTGTGATTGTGTGATTGTGTGATTGTGTGATTGTGTGATTGTGTGATTGTGTGATTGTGTGATTGTGTGATTGTGTGAATGTGTGATTGTGTGATTGTGTGATTGTGTGATTGTGTGATTGTGTGATGGTGTGATTGTGTGATTGTGTGGTTGTGTGACCGTGATTGTGTGACCGTGATTGTGTGATCGTGATTGTGTGATCGTGTTAGTGTGACCGTGAATGTGTGATTCCATGATTGTGATTGCGTGATTGCGATTGCGTGATTGTGATTGCGTGATTGTGTGATTGTGTGATTGTGTGATGGTGTGATTGTGTGATTGTGTGAATGTGTGATTGCGTGATCGTGTGATTGTGTGATTGTGTGATTGTGATTGTGTGATTGTGATTGTGTGATTGTGATTGTGTGATTGTGGTTGTTTGATTGTGATTGTGTGATTGTGATTGTGTGATTGTGATTGTGTGATTGTGATTGTGTGATTGTGACTGTGTGATTGTGTGAGTGTGTGATTGTGTGATTGAGTGATTGTGTGCTTGTGTGATTGTGTGGTTGTGAGATTGTGTGATTGTGTGATTAGGTGATTGTGTGATTGTGTGATTGTGTGATTGTGTGATTGTGTGATTGTGTGATTGTGTGATTGTGTGATTGTGTGATTGTGTGATTGTGTGATTGTGTGATTGTGTGATTGTGTGATTGTGTGATTGTGATTGTGCGATTGTGATTGTGTGATTGTGTGACAGGGTGATTGTGTGATTGTGTGATCGTGTGATTGTGTGATTGTGTGATTGTGTGGTTGTGTGACCGTGATTGTGTGACCGTGATTGTGTGACCGTGATAGTGTGACCGTGAATGTGTGACTGCGTGATTCTGATTGCGTGATTGTGATTGCGTGATTGTGTGATTGTGTGATTGTGTGATTGTGTGATGGAGTGATTGTGTGATTGTGTGAATGTGTGATTGTGTGATCGTGTGATTGTGTGATCGTGTGATCGTGTGATCGTGTGATTGTGTGATTGTGTGATTGTGTGATTGTGTGATTGTGTGGTTGTGTGACCGTGATTGTGTGACCGTGATTGTGTGATCGTGATTGTGTGATCGTGTTAGTGTAACCGTGAATGTGTGATTGCGTGATTGTGATTGCGTGATTGCGATTGCGTGATTGTGATTGCGTGATTGTGTGATTGTGTGATTGTGTGATTGTGTGATGGTGTGATTGTGTGATTGTGTGAATGTGTGATTGCGTGATCGTGTGATTGTGTGATTGTGTGTGTGTGTGATTGTGTGATTGAGTCATTGTGTGCTTGTGTGATTGTGTGACTGTGTGATTGTGTGATTGTGTGCTTGTGTGATTGTGTGATTGTGATTGTGTGATTGTGATTGTGTGATTGTGATTGTGTGGTTGTGATTGTGTGATTGTGGTTGTGTGATTGTGATTGTGTGATTGTGATTGTGTGATTGTGATTGTGTGATTGTGATTGTGTGATTGTGATTGTGTGATTGTGATTGTGTGATTGTGACTGTGTGATTGTGTGAGTGTGTGATTGTGTGATTGAGTGATTGTGTGATTGTGTGATTGTGTGATTGTGTGATTGTGTGATTGTGTGATTGTGTGATTGTGTGATTGTGTGATTGTGTGATTGTGTGATTGTGTGATTGTGTGATTGTGTGATTGTGTGATGGTGTAATTGTGATTGTGCGATTGTGATTGTGTGATTGTGTGATTGTGTGATTGTGAGATTGTGCGTTTGTGTGCTTGTGTGATTGTGTGATTGTGTGATTGTGATTGTGTGATTGTGACTGTGTGATTGTGATTGTGTGATTGTGATTGTGTGATTGTGACTGTGTGATTGTGTGTGTGTGTGATTGTGTGATTGTGTCATTGTGTGATTTTGCCGTTGTGTGATTGTGTGATTGTGTGATTGTGTGATTGTGTGATTGTGTGATTGTGAGATTGTGCGTTTGTGTGCTTGTGTGATTGTGTGATTGTGATTGTGTGATTGTGACTGTGTGATTGTGATTGTGTGATTGTGATTGTGTGATTGTGACTGTGTGATTGTGTGTGTGTGTGATTGTGTGATTGTGTCATTGTGTGATTTTGCGGTTGTGTGATTGTGTGATTGTGTGATTGTGTGATTGTGTGATTGTGTGATTGTGTGATTGTGTGATTGTGTGATTGTGTGATTGTGTGATTGTGTAATTGTGATTGTGCGATTGTGATTGTGTGATTGTGTGATTGTGTGATTGTGTGATTGTGAGATTGTGTGTTTGTGTGATTGTGTGATTGTGTGATTGTGTGATTGTGTGATTGCGTGATTGTGTGATTGTGTGATTGTGTGATTGTGTGATTGTGTGATTGTGTGATTGTGTGATTGTGTGATTGAGTGATTGCGTGATTGTGTGATTGTGTGGTTGTGAGATTGTGTGATTGTGTGATTGTGTGATTGTGTGATTGTGTGATTGTGTGATTGTGTGATTGTGTGATTGTGTGATTGTGTGCTTGTGTGATTGTGTGATTGTGTGATTGTGTGATTGTGTGATTGTGTGATTGTGTGATTGTGTGCTTGTGTGATTGTGTGATTGTGTGATTGTGTGATTGTGTGATTGTGTGATTGTGTGATTGTGTGATTGTGTGATTGTGTGATTGTGTGATTGTGTGATTGTGTGATTGTGTGATTGTGTGATTGTGTGATTGTGTGATTGTGTGATTGTGTGATTGTGTGATTGTGTGATGGTGTAATTGTGATTGTGCGATTGTGATTGTGTGATTGTGTGATTGTGTGATTGTGAGATTGTGCGTTTGTGTGCTTGTGTGATTGTGTGATTGTGTGATTGTGATTGTGTGATTGTGACTGTGTGATTGTGATTGTGTGATTGTGATTGTGTGATTGTGACTGTGTGATTGTGTGTGTGTGTGATTGTGTGATTGTGTCATTGTGTGATTTTGCGGTTGTGTGATTGTGTGATTGTGTGATTGTGTGATTGTGTGATTGTGAGATTGTGCGTTTGTGTGCTTGTGTGATTGTGTGATTGTGATTGTGTGATTGTGACTGTGTGATTGTGATTGTGTGATTGTGATTGTGTGATTGTGACTGTGTGATTGTGTGTGTGTGTGATTGTGTGATTGTGTCATTGTGTGATTTTGCGGTTGTGTGATTGTGTGATTGTGTGATTGTGTGATTGTGTGATTGTGTGATTGTGTGATTGTGTGATTGTGTGATTGTGTGATTGTGTGATTGTGTAATTGTGATTGTGCGATTGTGATTGTGTGATTGTGTGATTGTGTGATTGTGTGATTGTGTGATTGTGAGATTGTGTGTTTGTGTGATTGTGTGATTGTGTGATTGTGTGATTGTGTGATTGCGTGATTGTGTGATTGTGTGATTGTGTGATTGTGTGATTGTGTGATTGTGTGATTGTGTGATTGTGTGATTGAGTGATTGCGAGATTGTGTGATTGTGTGGTTGTGAGATTGTGTGATTGTGTGATTAGGTGATTGTGTGATTGTGTGATTGTGTGATTGTGTGATTGTGTGATTGTGTGATTGTGTGATTGTGTGATTGTGTGACTGTGTGATTGTGTGATTGTGTGATTGTGTGATTGTGTGATTGTGTGATTGTGTGATTGTGTGATTGTGTGATTGTGTGATTGTGTGATTGTGTAATTGTGATTGTGCGATTGTGATTGTGTGATTGTGTGCTTGTGTGATTGTGTGATTGTGTGATTGTGTGATTGTGTGATTGTGTGATTGTGTGATTGTGTGATTGTGTGATTGTGTGAATGTGTGATTGTGTGATTGTGTGATTGTGTGATTGTGTGATGGTGTGATTGTGTGATTGTGTGGTTGTGTGACCGTGATTGTGTGACCGTGATTGTGTGATCGTGATTGTGTGATCGTGTTAGTGTGACCGTGTATGTGTGATTGCATGATTGTGATTGCGTGATTGCGATTGCGTGATTGTGATTGCGTGATTGTGTGATTGTGTGAATGTGTGATGGTGTGATTGTGTGATTGTGTGAATGTGTGATTGCGTGATCGTGTGATTGTGTGATTGTGTGATTGTGATTGTGTGATTGTGATTGTGTGATTGTGGTTGTGTGATTGTGATAGTGTGATTGTGATTGTGTGATTGTGATTGTGTGATTGTGATTGTGTGATTGTGACTGTGTGATTGTGTGAGTGTGTGATTGTGTGATTGTGTGATTGTGTGATTGTGTGATGGAGTGATTGTGTGATTGTGTGAATGTGTGATTGTGTGATCGTGTGATTGTGTGATCGTGTGATCGTGTGATCGTGTGATTGTGTGATTGTGTGTTTGTGTGATTGTGTGATTGTGTGATTGTGTGATTGTGATTGTGCGATTGTGATTGTGTGATTGTGTGATTGGGTGATTGTGTGATTGTGTGATTGTGAGATTGTGTGTTTGTGTGATTGTGTGATTGTGTGATTGTGTGATTGTGTGATTGTGTGATTGTGTGATTGTGTGATTGTGTGATTGTGTGGTTGTGTGATTGTGTGATTGTGTGATTGTGTGATTGTGTGATTGTGTGATTGAGTGATTGTGTGATTGTGTGATTGTGTGGTTGTGAGATTGTGTGATTGTGTGATTAGGTGAGTGTGTGATTGTGTGATTGTGTGATTGTGTGATCGTGTGATTGTGTGATTGTGTGATTGTGTGGTTGTGTGACCGTGATTGTGTGACCGTGATTGTGTGACCGTGATAGTGTGACCGTGAATGTGTGACTGCGTGATTCTGATTGCGTGATTGTGTGATTGTGTGATTGTGTGATTGTGTGATGGAGTGATTGTGTGATTGTGTGAATGTGTGATTGTGTGATCGTGTGATTGTGTGATCGTGTGATCGTGTGATCGTGTGATTGTGTGATTGTGTGATTGTGTGATTGTGTGATTGTGTGATTGTGTGGTTGTGTGACCGTGATTGTGTGACCGTGATTGTGTGATCGTGATTGTGTGATCGTGTTAGTGTAACCGTGAATGTGTGATTGCGTGATTGTGATTGCGTGATTGCGATTGCGTGATTGTGATTGCGTGATTGTGTGATTGTGTGATTGTGTGATTGTGTGATGGTGTGATTGTGTGATTGTGTGAATGTGTGATTGCGTGATCGTGTGATTGTGTGATTGTGTGAGTGTGTGATTGTGTGATTGAGTCATTGTGTGCTTGTGTGATTGTGTGACTGTGTGATTGTGTGATTGTGTGCTTGTGTGATTGTGTGATTGTGATTGTGTGATTGTGATTGTGTGATTGTGATTGTGTGGTTGTGATTGTGTGATTGTGGTTGTGTGATTGTGATTGTGTGATTGTGATTGTGTGATTGTGATTGTGTGATTGTGATTGTGTGATTGTGATTGTGTGATTGTGACTGTGTGATTGTGTGAGTGTGTGATTGTGTGATTGAGTGATTGTGTGCTTGTGTGATTGCGTGGTTGTGAGATTGTGTGATTGTGTGATTAGCTGTTTGTGTGATTGTGTGATTGTGTGATTGTGTGATTGTGTGATTGTGTGATTGTGTGCTTGTGTGATTGTGTGATTGTGTGATTGTGTGATTGTGTGATTGTGTGATTGTGTGATTGTGTGATTGTGTGATTGTGTGATTGTGTGATTGTGTGATTGTGTGATTGTGTGATTGTGTGATTGTGTGATTGTGTGATTGTGTGATTGTGTGATTGTGTGATTGTGTGATTGTGTGATTGTGTGATTGTGTGATTGTGTGATTGTGTGATTGTGTGATTGTGTGATGGTGTAATTGTGATTGTGCGATTGTGATTGTGTGATTGTGTGATTGTGTGATTGTGTGATTGTGTGATTGTGTGATTGTGTGATTGTGAGATTGTGCGTTTGTGTGCTTGTGTGATTGTGTGATTGTGATTGTGTGATTGTGACTGTGTGATTGTGATTGTGTGATTGTGATTGTGTGATTGTGACTGTGTGATTGTGTGTGTGTGTGATTGTGTGATTGTGTCATTGTGTGATTTTGCGGTTGTGTGATTGTGTGATTGTGTGATTGTGTGATTGTGTGATTGTGTGATTGTGTGATTGTGTGATTGTGTGATTGTGTGATTGTGTGGTTGTGTGATTGTGTGATTGTGTGATTGTGTGATTGTGTGATTGTGTGATTGTGTGATTGAGTGATTGTGTGATTGTGTGATTGTGTGGTTGTGAGATTGTGTGATTGTGTGATTAGGTGAGTGTGTGATTGTGTGATTGTGTGATTGTGTGATCGTGTGATTGTGTGATTGTGTGATTGTGTGGTTGTGTGACCGTGATTGTGTGACCGTGATTGTGTGACCGTGATAGTGTGACCGTGAATGTGTGACTGCGTGATTCTGATTGCGTGATTGTGTGATTGTGTGATTGTGTGATTGTGTGATGGAGTGATTGTGTGATTGTGTGAATGTGTGATTGTGTGATCGTGTGATTGTGTGATCGTGTGATCGTGTGATCGTGTGATTGTGTGATTGTGTGATTGTGTGATTGTGTGATTGTGTGGTTGTGTGACCGTGATTGTGTGACCGTGATTGTGTGATCGTGATTGTGTGATCGTGTTAGTGTAACCGTGAATGTGTGATTGCGTGATTGTGATTGCGTGATTGCGATTGCGTGATTGTGATTGCGTGATTGTGTGATTGTGTGATTGTGTGATTGTGTGATGGTGTGATTGTGTGATTGTGTGAATGTGTGATTGCGTGATCGTGTGATTGTGTGATTGTGTGAGTGTGTGATTGTGTGATTGAGTCATTGTGTGCTTGTGTGATTGTGTGACTGTGTGATTGTGTGATTGTGTGCTTGTGTGATTGTGTGATTGTGATTGTGTGATTGTGATTGTGTGATTGTGATTGTGTGGTTGTGATTGTGTGATTGTGGTTGTGTGATTGTGATTGTGTGATTGTGATTGTGTGATTGTGATTGTGTGATTGTGACTGTGTGATTGTGTGAGTGTGTGATTGTGTGATTGTGTGATTGTGTGATTGTGTGATTGTGTGATTGTGTGATTGTGTGCTTGTGTGATTGTGTGATTGTGTGATTGTGTGATTGCGTGATTGTGTGATTGTGTGATTGTGTGATTGTGTGATTGTGTGATTGTGTGATTGTGTGATTGTGTGATTGTGTGATTGTGTGATTGTGTGATTGAGTGATTGTGTGATTGTGTGATTGTGTGGTTGTGAGATTGTGTGATTGTGTGATTAGGTGATTGTGTGATTGTGTGATTGTGTGATTGTGTGATTGTGTGATTGTGTGATTGTGTGATTGTGTGATTGTGTGATTGTGTGCTTGTTTGATTGTGTGATTGTGTGATTGTGTGATTGTGTGATTGTGTGATTGTGTGATTGTGTGATTGTGTGATTGTGTGATTGTGGGATTGTGTGATTGTGTGATTGTGTGATTGTGTGATTGTGTGATTGTGTGATTGTGTGATTGTGTGATTGTGTGATTGTGTGATTGTGTGATTGTGTGATTGTGTGATTGTGTGCTTGTTTGATTGTGTGATTGTGTGATTGTGTGATTGTGTGATTGTGTGATTGTGTGATTGTGTGATTGTGTGATTGTGTGATTGTGTGATTGTGTGATTGTGTGCTTGTTTGATTGTGTGATTGTGTGATTGTGTGATTGTGTGATTGTGTGATTGTGTGATTGTGTGATTGTGTGATTGTGTGATTGTGGGATTGTGTGATTGTGTGATTGTGTGATTGTGTGATTGTGTGATTGTGTGATTGTGTGATTGTGTGATTGTGTGATTGTGTGATTGTGATTGTGCGATTGTGATTCTGTGATTGTGTGATTGGGTGATTGTGTGATTGTGTCATTGTGAGATTGTGTGTTTGTGTGATTGTGTGATTGTGTGATTGTGTGATTGTGTGATTGTGTGATTGTGTGATTGTGTGATTGTGTGGTTGTGTGATTGTGTGATTGTGTGATTGTGTGATTGTGTGATTGTGTGATTGTGTGATTGTGTGATTGTGTAATTGTGATTGTGCGATTGTGATTGTGTGATTGTGTGATTGTGTGATTGTGTGATTGTGAGATTGTGTGTTTGTGTGATTGTGTGATTGTGTGATTGTGTGATTGTGTGATTGTGTGATTGTGTGATTGTGTGATTGTGTGATTGTGTGATTGTGTGATTGTGTGATTGTGTGATTGTGTGATTGAGTGATTGTGTGATTGTGTGATTGTGTGGTTGTGAGATTGTGTGATTGTGTGATTAGGTGATTGTGTGATTGTGTGATTGTGTGATTGTGTGATTGTGTGATTGTGTGATTGTGTGATTGTGTGATTGTGTGATTGTGTGCTTGTTTGATTGTGTGATTGTGTGATTGTGTGATTGTGTGATTGTGTGATTGTGTGATTGTGTGATTGTGTGATTGTGTGATTGTGTGATTGTGTGATTGTGTGATTGTGTGATTGTGTGATTGTGTGATTGTGATTGTGCGATTGTGATTGTGTGATTGTGTGATTGGGTGATTGTGTGATTGTGTGATTGTGAGATTGTGTGTTTGTGTGATTGTGTGATTGTGTGATTGTGTGATTGTGTGATTGTGTGATTGTGTGATTGTGTGATTGTGTGATTGTGTGGTTGTGTGATTGTGTGATTGTGTGATTGTGTGATTGTGTGATTGTGTGATTGTGTGATTGAGTGATTGTGTGATTGTGTGATTGTGTGGTTGTGAGATTGTGTGATTGTGTGATTAGGTGAGTGTGTGATTGTGTGATTGTGTGATTGTGTGATCGTGTGATTGTGTGATTGTGTGATTGTGTGGTTGTGTGACCGTGATTGTGTGACCGTGATAGTGTGACCGTGAATGTGTGACTGCGTGATTCTGATTGCGTGATTGTGATTGCGTGATTGTGTGATTGTGTGATTGTGTGATTGTGTGATGGAGTGATTGTGTGATTGTGTGAATGTGTGATTGTGTGATCGTGTGACTGTGTGATCGTGTGATCGTGTGATCGTGTGATTGTGTGATTGTGTGATTGTGTGATTGTGTGATTGTGTGGTTGTGTGACCGTGATTGTGTGACCGTGATTGTGTGATCGTGATTGTGTGATCGTGTTAGTGTAACCGTGAATGTGTGATTGCGTGATTGTGATTGCGTGATTGCGATTGCGTGATTGTGATTGCGTGATTGTGTGATTGTGTGATTGTGTGATTGTGTGATGGTGTGATTGTGTGATTGTGTGAATGTGTGATTGCGTGATCGTGTGATTGTGTGATTGTGTGAGTGTGTGATTGTGTGATTGAGTCATTGTGTGCTTGTGTGATTGTGTGACTGTGTGATTGTGTGATTGTGTGCTTGTGTGATTGTGTGATTGTGATTGTGTGATTGTGATTGTGTGATTGTGATTGTGTGGTTGTGATTGTGTGATTGTGGTTGTGTGATTGTGATTGTGTGATTGTGATTGTGTGATTGTGATTGTGTGATTGTGATTGTGTGATTGTGATTGTGTGATTGTGACTGTGTGATTGTGTGAGTGTGTGATTGTGTGATTGAGTGATTGTGTGCTTGTGTGATTGCGTGGTTGTGAGATTGTGTGATTGTGTGATTAGGTGTTTGTGTGATTGTGTGATTGTGTGATTGTGTGATTGTGTGATTGTGTGATTGTGTGCTTGTGTGATTGTGTGATTGTGTGATTGTGTGATTGTGTGATTGTGTGATTGTGTGATTGTGTGATTGTGTGTTTGTGTGATTGTGTGATTGTGTGATTGTGTGATTGTGTGATTGTGTGATTGTGTGATTGTGTGATTGTGTGATTGTGTGATTGTGTGATAGTGTGATTGTGTGATTGTGTGATTGTGTGATTGTGTGATTGTGTGATGGTGTAATTGTGATTGTGCGATTGTGATTGTGTGATTGTGTGTTTGTGTGATTGTGTGATTGTGAGATTGTGCGTTTGTGTGCTTGTGTGATTGTGTGATTGTGATTGTGTGATTGTGACTGTGTGATTGTGATTGTGTGATTGTGATTGTGTGATTGTGACTGTGTGATTGTGTGTGTGTGTGATTGTGTGATTGTGTCATTGTGTGATTTTGCGGTTGTGTGATTGTGTGATTGTGTGATTGTGTGATTGTGTGATTGTGTGATTGTGTGATTGTGTGATTGTGTAATTGTGATTGTGCGATTGTGATTGTGTGATTGTGTGATTGTGTGATTGTGTGATTGTGAGATTGTGTGTTTGTGTGATTGTGTGATTGTGTGATTGTGTGATTGTGAGATTGTGTGATTGTGTGATTGTGTGATTGTGTGATTGTGTGATTGTGTGATTGTGTGATTGTGTGATTGTGTGATTGTGTGATTGAGTGATTGCGTGATTGTGTGATTGTGTGGTTGTGAGATTGTGTGATTGTGTGATTAGGTGATTGTGTGATTGTGTGATTGTGTGATTGTGTGATTGTGTGATTGTGTGATTGTGTGATTGTGTGACTGTGTGATTGTGTGATTGTGTGATTGTGTGATTGTGTGATTGTGTGATTGTGTGATTGTGTGATTGTGTGATTGTGTGATTGTGTGATTGTGTAATTGTGATTGTGCGATTGTGATTGTGTGATTGTGTGATTGTGTGATTGTGTGATTGTGAGATTGTGTGTTTGTGTGCTTGTGTGATTGTGTGATTGCGTGATTGTGTGATTGTGTGATTGTGTGATTGTGTGATTGTGTGATTGTGTAATTGTGATTGTGCGATTGTGATTGTGTGATTGTGATTGTGTGATTGTGATTGTGTGATTGTGATTGTGTGATTGTGATTGTGTGATTGTGATTGTGTGATTGTGATTGTGTGATTGTGATTGTGTGATTGTGATTGTGTGATTGTGATTGTGTGATTGTGATTGTGTGATTGTGATTGTGTGATTGTGATTGTGTGATTGTGATTGTGTGATTGTGATTGTGTGATTGTGATTGTGTGATTGTGATTGTGTGATTGTGATTGTGTGATTGTGATTGTGTGATTGTGATTGTGTGATTGTGATTGTGTGATTGTGATTGTGTGATTGTGATTGTGTGATTGTGATTGTGTGATTGTGATTGTGTGATTGTGATTGTGTGATTGTGATTGTGTGATTGTGATTGTGTGATTGTGATTGTGTGATTGTGATTGTGTGATTGTGATTGTGTGATTGTGATTGTGTGATTGTGATTGTGTGATTGTGATTGTGTGATTGTGATTGTGTGATTGTGATTGTGTGATTGTGATTGTGTGATTGTGATTGTGTGATTGTGATTGTGTGATTGTGATTGTGTGATTGTGATTGTGTGATTGTGATTGTGTGATTGTGATTGTGTGATTGTGATTGTGTGATTGTGATTGTGTGATTGTGATTGTGTGATTGTGATTGTGTGATTGTGATTGTGTGATTGTGATTGTGTGATTGTGATTGTGTGATTGTGATTGTGTGATTGTGATTGTGTGATTGTGATTGTGTGATTGTGATTGTGTGATTGTGATTGTGTGATTGTGATTGTGTGATTGTGATTGTGTGATTGTGATTGTGTGATTGTGATTGTGTGATTGTGATTGTGTGATTGTGATTGTGTGATTGTGATTGAGTGATTGTGATTGCGTGATTGTGATTGCGTGATTGTGATTGCGTGATTGTGATTGCGTGATTGTGATTGTGTGATTGTGATTGTGTGATTGTGATTGTGTGATTGTGATTGTGTGATTGTGATTGTGTGATTGTGATTGTGTGATTGTGATTGTGTGATTGTGATTGCGTGATTGTGATTGCGTGATTGTGATTGCGTGATTGTGATTGTGTGATTGTGATTGTGTGATTGTGATTGTGTGATTGTGATTGTGTGATTGTGATTGTGTGATTGTGATTGTGTGATTGTGATTGTGTGATTGTGATTGTGTGATTGTGATTGTGTGATTGTGATTGTGTGATTGTGATTGTGTGATTGTGATTGTGTGATTGTGATTGTGTGATTGTGATTGTGTGATTGTGATTGCGTGATTGTGATTGTGTGATTGTGATTGTGTGATTGTGATTGTGTGATTGTGATTGTGTGATTGTGATTGTGTGATTGTGATTGAGTGATTGTGATTGCGTGATTGTGATTGCGTGATTGTGATTGTGTGATTGTGATTGTGTGATTGTGATTGTGTGATTGTGATTGTGTTA
Source organism: Megachile rotundata (assembly GCF_050947335.1). Lineage (NCBI taxonomy): Eukaryota > Metazoa > Arthropoda > Insecta > Hymenoptera > Megachilidae > Megachile > Megachile rotundata. Next base: position 1,440,941 of record NW_027473342.1, on the reverse strand, counting down.
TTGTGATTGTGTGATTGTGATTGTGTGATTGTGATTGTGTGATTGTGATTGTGTGATTGTGATTGTGTGATTGTGATTGTGTGATTGTGATTGTGTGATTGTGATTGTGTGATTGTGATTGTGTGATTGTGATTGTGTGATTGTGATTGTGTGATTGTGATTGTGTGATTGTGATTGTGTGATTGTGATTGTGTGATTGTGATTGTGTGATTGTGATTGTGTGATTGTGATTGTGTGATTGTGATTGTGTGATTGTGATTGTGTGATTGTGATTGTTTGATTGTGATTGTGTGATTGTGTGATTATGATTGTGTGATTGTGATTGTGTGATTGTGTGAGTGTGTGATTGTGTGCTTGTGTGATTGTGTGATTGTGATTGTGTGATTGTGATTGTGTGATTGTGATTGTGTGATTGTGATTGTGCGATTGTGATTGTGTGATTGTGTGATTGTGTGATTGTGTGATTGTGTGATTGTGTGATTGTGTGACTGTGTGATTGTGTGATTGTGTGATTGTGTGATTGTGTGAATGTGTGATTGTGTAATTGTGATTGTGCGATTGTGATTGTGTGATTGTGTGATTGTGTGATTGTGTGATTGTGTGATTGTGTGATTGTGTGATTGTGTGATTGTGTGATTGTGTGATTTTGTGATTGTGTGATTGTGTGATTGTGTGATTGTGGGATTGTGTGATTGTGTGATTGTGACTGTGTGATTGTGTGATTGTGTGATTGTGACTGTGTGATTGTGTGAGTGTGTGATTGTGTGATTGAGTGATTGTGCGCTTGTATAATTGTGTGGTTGTGTGGTTGTGTGATTGTGTGATTGTGTGATTGTGTGATTGTGTGATTGTGTGATTGTGTGATTGTGTGATTGAGTGATTGTGTGATTGCGTGAATGTGTGATTGTGTGACCGTGATTGTGTGATTGTGTGATTGTGTGATTGTGTGATTGTGTGATTGTGTGATTAGGTGAGTGTGTGATTGTGTGATTGTGTGATTGTGTGATTGTGAGATTGTGTGTTTGTGTGCTTGTGTGATTGTGTGATTGTGATTGTGTGATTGTGACTGTGTGATTGTGATTGTGTGATTGCGATTGTGTGATTGTGACTGTGTGATTGTGTGTGTGTGTGATTGTGTGATTGTGTCATTGTGTGATTGTGTGATTGTGTGATTGTGTGATTGTGTGATTGTGTGATTGTGTGATTGTGTGATTGTGTGATTGTGTGATTGTGTGATTGAGTGATTGTGTGATTGTGTGATTGTGTGATTGTGAGATTGTGTGATTGTGTGATTACGTGATTGTGTGATTGTGTGATTGTGTGATTGTGTGATTGTGTGATTGTGTGATTGTGTGACTGTGTGATTGTGTGATTGTGTGACTGTGAGATTGTGTGCTTGTGTGATTGTGTGATTGTGTGATTGTGTAATTGTGATTGTGCGATTGTGATTGTGTGATTGTGTGATTGTGTGATTGTGTGATTGTGAGATTGTGTGTTTGTGTGATTGTGTGATTGTGTGATTGCGTGATTGTGTGATTGTGTGATTGCGTGATTGTGTGGTTGGGAGATTGTGTGATTGTGTGATTACGTGATTGTGTGATTGTGTGATTGTGTGATTGTGTGATTGTGTGATTGTGTGATTGTGTAATTGTGATTGTGCGATTGCGATTGTGTGATTGTGTGATTGTGTGTTTGTGTGCTTGTGTGCTTGTGTGATTGTGTGATTGTGATTGTGTGATTGTGACTGTGTGATTGTGATTGTGTGATTGTGATTGTGTGATTGTGACTGTGTGATTGTGTGTGTGTGTGATTGTGTGATTGTGTCATTGTGTGATTTTGCGGTTGTGTGATTGTGTGATTGTGTGATTGTGTGATTGTGTGATTGTGTGATTGTGTGATTGTGTAATTGTGATTGTGCGATTGTGATTGTGTGATTGTGTGATTGTGTGATTGTGAGATTGTGTGTTTGTGTGATTGTGTGATTGTGTGATTGTGTGATTGTGTGATTGTGTGATTGTGTGATTGTGTGATTGTGTGATTGTGTGATTGTGTGATTGTGTGATTGTGTGATTGAGTGATTGTGTGATTGTGTGATTGTGTGGTTGTGAGATTGTGTGATTGTGTGATTACGTGATTGTGTGATTGTGTGATTGTGTGATTGTGTGATTGTGTGATTGTGTGATTGTGTGATTGTGTGATTGTGTAATTGTGATTGTGCGATTGTGATTGTGTGATTGTGTGATTGTGTGATTGTGTGATTGTGAGATTGTGTGTTTGTGTGCTTGTGTGATTGTGTGATTGTGATTGTGTGATTGTGATTGTGTGATTGTGATTGTGTGATTGTGATTGTGTGATTGTGATTGTGTGATTGTGATTGTGTGATTGTGATTGTGTGATTGTGATTGTGTGATTGTGATTGTGTGATTGTGATTGTGTGATTGTGTGATTGTGATTGTGTGATTGTGATTGTGTGATTGTGATTGTGTGATTGTGATTGTGTGATTGTGATTGTGTGATTGTGATTGTGATTGTGTGATTGTGATTGTGTGATTGTGATTGTGTGATTGTGTGATTGTGATTGTGTGATTGTGATTGTGTGATTGTGATTGTGTGATTGTGATTGTGTGATTGTGATTGTGTGATTGTGATTGTGTTATTGTGATTGTGTGATTGTGATTGTGTGATTGTGATTGTGTGATTGTGATTGCGTGATTGTGATTGTGTGATTGTGATTGTGTGATTGTGATTGTGTGATTGTGATTGTGTGATTCTGATTGTTTGATTGTGATTGTGTGATTGTGTAATTGTGATTGTGCGATTGTGATTGTGTGATTGTGTGATTGTGTGATTGTGTGATTGTGAGATTGTGTGTTTGTGTGCTTGTGTGATTGTGTGATTGTGATTGTGTGATTGTGATTGTGCGATTGTGATTGTGTGATTGTGTGATTGTGTGATTGTGTGATTGTGTGACTGTGTGATTGTGTGATTGTGTGATTGTGTGATTGTGTGATTGTGTGATTGTGTGATTGTGTGATTGTGTAATTGTGATTGTGCGATTGTGATTGTGTGATTGTGTGATTGTGTGATTGTGTGATTGTGTGATTGTGTGATTGTGTGATTGTGTGATTGTGTGATTGTGGGATTGTGTGATTGTGTGATTGTGACTGTGTGATTGTGTGATTGTGTGATTGTGACTGTGTGATTGTGTGAGTGTGTGATTGTGTGATTGAGTGATTGTGCGCTTGTATGATTGTGTGGTTGTGTGGTTGTGTGATTGTGTGATTGTGTGATTGTGTGATTGTGTGATTGTGTGATTGTGTGATTGTGTGATTGTGTGATTGTGTGATTGTGTGATTGTGTGATTGTGAGATTGTGTATTTGTGTGATTGTGTGATTGTGTGATTGTGTGATTGTGTGATCGTGTGACTGTGTGATTGTGTGATTGTGTGATTGTGTGATTGTGTGACTGTGTGATTGTGTGATTGTGTGATTGTGTGATTGTGTGATTGTGTGATTGTATGATTGTGTGATTGTGTGATTGTGTGATTGTGTGATTGTGTGATTGTGTGACTGTGTGATTGTGTGATTGTGTGATTGTGTGATTGTGTGATTGTGTAATTGTGATTGTGCGATTGTGATTGTGTGATTGTGTGATTGTGTGATGGTGTGATTGTGTGATTGTGGGATTGTGTGATTGTGTGATTGTGACTGTGTGATTGTGTGATTGTGTGATTGTGACTGTGTGATTGTGTGAGTGTGTGATTGTGTGATTGAGTGATTGTGCGCTTGTATGATTGTGTGGTTGTGTGGTTGTGTGATTGTGTGATTGTGTGATTGTGTGATTGTGTGATTGTGTGATTGTGTGATTGTGTGATTGTGTGATTGTGTGATTGTGTGATTGTGTGATTGTGTGATTGTGAGATTGTGTATTTGTGTGATTGTGTGATTGTGTGATTGTGTGATTGTGTGATCGTGTGACTGTGCGATTGTGTGATTGTGTGATTGTGTGATTGTGTGATTGTGTGATTGTGTAATTGTGATTGTGCGATTGTGATTGTGTGATTGTGTGATTGTGTGATTGTGTGATTGTGAGATTGTGTGTTTGTGTGCTTGTGTGATTGTGTGATTGTGATTGTGTGATTGTGATTGTGTGATTGTGATTGTGTGATTGTGATTGTGTGATTGTGATTGTGTGATTGTGATTGTGTGATTGTGATTGTGTGATTGTGATTGTGTGATTGTGATTGTGTGATTGTGTGATTGTGTGATTGTGATTGTGTGATTGTGATTGTGTGATTGTGATTGTGTGATTGTGATTGTGTGATTGTGATTGTGTGATTGTGATTGTGATTGTGTGATTGTGATTGTGTGATTGTGTGATTGTGATTGTGTGATTGTGATTGTGTGATTGTGATTGTGTGATTGTGATTGTGTGATTGTGATTGTGTGATTGTGATTGTGTTATTGTGATTGTGTGATTGTGATTGTGTGATTGTGATTGTGTGATTGTGATTGCGTGATTGTGATTGTGTGATTGTGATTGTGTGATTGTGATTGTGTGATTGTGATTGTGTGATTCTGATTGTTTGATTGTGATTGTGTGATTGTGTAATTGTGATTGTGCGATTGTGATTGTGTGATTGTGTGATTGTGTGATTGTGTGATTGTGAGATTGTGTGTTTGTGTGCTTGTGTGATTGTGTGATTGTGATTGTGTGATTGTGATTGTGCGATTGTGATTGTGTGATTGTGTGATTGTGTGATTGTGTGATTGTGTGACTGTGTGATTGTGTGATTGTGTGATTGTGTGATTGTGTGATTGTGTGATTGTGTGATTGTGTAATTGTGATTGTGCGATTGTGATTGTGTGATTGTGTGATTGTGTGATTGTGTGATTGTGTGATTGTGTGATTGTGTGATTGTGTGATTGTGTGATTGTGGGATTGTGTGATTGTGTGATTGTGACTGTGTGATTGTGTGATTGTGTGATTGTGACTGTGTGATTGTGTGAGTGTGTGATTGTGTGATTGAGTGATTGTGCGCTTGTATGATTGTGTGGTTGTGTGGTTGTGTGATTGTGTGATTGTGTGATTGTGTGATTGTGTGATTGTGTGATTGTGTGATTGTGTGATTGTGTGATTGTGTGATTGTGTGATTGTGTGATTGTGAGATTGTGTATTTGTGTGATTGTGTGATTGTGTGATTGTGTGATTGTGTGATCGTGTGACTGTGTGATTGTGTGATTGTGTGATTGTGTGATTGTGTGACTGTGTGATTGTGTGATTGTGTGATTGTGTGATTGTGTGATTGTGTGATTGTATGATTGTGTGATTGTGTGATTGTGTGATTGTGTGATTGTGTGATTGTGTGACTGTGTGATTGTGTGATTGTGTGATTGTGTGATTGTGTGATTGTGTAATTGTGATTGTGCGATTGTGATTGTGTGATTGTGTGATTGTGTGATGGTGTGATTGTGTGATTGTGGGATTGTGTGATTGTGTGATTGTGACTGTGTGATTGTGTGATTGTGTGATTGTGACTGTGTGATTGTGTGAGTGTGTGATTGTGTGATTGAGTGATTGTGCGCTTGTATGATTGTGTGGTTGTGTGGTTGTGTGATTGTGTGATTGTGTGATTGTGTGATTGTGTGATTGTGTGATTGTGTGATTGTGTGATTGTGTGATTGTGTGATTGTGTGATTGTGTGATTGTGTGATTGTGAGATTGTGTATTTGTGTGATTGTGTGATTGTGTGATTGTGTGATTGTGTGATCGTGTGACTGTGCGATTGTGTGATTGTGTGATTGTGTGATTGTGTGATTGTGTGACTGTGTGATTGTGTGATTGCGTGATTGTGTGATTGTGTGATTGTGTGATTGTATGATTGTGTGATTGTGTGATTGTGTGATTGTGTGATTGTGTGATTGTGTGACTGTGTGATTGTGTGATTGTGTGATTGTGTGATTGTGTGATTGTGTAATTGTGATTGTGCGATTGTGATTGTGTGATTGTGTGATTGTGTGATTGTGTGATTGTGTGATTGTGGGATTGTGTGATTGTGTGATTGTGACTGTGTGATTGTGTGATTGTGTGATTGTGACTGTGTGATTGTGTGAGTGTGTGATTGTGTGATTGAGTGATTGTGCGCTTGTATGATTGTGTGGTTGTGTGGTTGTGTGATTGTGTGATTGTGTGATTGTGTGATTGTGTGATTGTGTGATTGTGTGATTGTGTGATTGTGTGATTGTGTGATTGTGTGATTGTGTGATTGTGTGATTGTGAGATTGTGTATTTGTGTGATTGTGTGATTGTGTGATTGTGTGATTGTGTGATCGTGTGACTGTGCGATTGTGTGATTGTGTGATTGTGTGATTGTGTGATTGTGTGACTGTGTGATTGTGTGATTGTGTGATTGTGTGATTGTGTGATTGTGTGATTGTATGATTGTGTGATTGTGTGATTGTGTGATTGTGTGATTGTGATTGTGTTATTGTGATTGTGTGATTGTGATTGTGTGATTGTGATTGTGTGATTGTGATTGTGTGATTGTGATTGTGTGATTGTGATTGTGTGATTGTGATTGTGTGATTGTGATTGTGTGATTGTGATTGTGTGATTGTGATTGTGTGATTGTGATTGTGTGATTGTGATTGTGTGATTGTGATTGTGTGATTGTGATTGTGTGATTGTGATTGTGTGATTGTGATTGTGTGATTGTGATTGTGTGATTGTGATTGTGTGATTGTGATTGTTTGATTGTGATTGTGTGATTGTGTGATTATGATTGTGTGATTGTGACTGTGTGATTGTGTGAGTGTGTGATTGTGTGCTTGTGTGATTGTGTGATTGTGATTGTGTGATTGTGATTGTGTGATTGTGATTGTGTGATTGTGATTGTGCGATTGTGATTGTGTGATTGTGTGATTGTGTGATTGTGTGATTGTGTGATTGTGTGATTGTGTGACTGTGTGATTGTGTGATTGTGTGATTGTGTGATTGTGTGATTGTGTGATTGTGTAATTGTGATTGTGCGATTGTGATTGTGTGATTGTGTGATTGTGTGATTGTGTGATTGTGTGATTGTGTGATTGTGTGATTGTGTGATTGTGTGATTGTGTGATTTTGTGATTGTGTGATTGTGTGATTGTGTGATTGTGTGATTGTGGGATTGTGTGATTGTGTGATTGTGACTGTGTGATTGTGTGATTGTGTGATTGTGACTGTGTGATTGTGTGAGTGTGTGATTGTGTGATTGAGTGATTGTGCGCTTGTATAATTGTGTGGTTGTGTGGTTGTGTGATTGTGTGATTGTGTGATTGTGTGATTGTGTGATTGTGTGATTGTGTGATTGTGTGATTGAGTGATTGTGTGATTGCGTGAATGTGTGATTGTGTGACCGTGATTGTGTGATTGTGTGATTGTGTGATTGTGTGATTGTGTGATTGTGTGATTGTGTGATTAGGTGAGTGTGTGATTGTGTGATTGTGTGATTGTGTGATTGTGAGATTGTGTGTTTGTGTGCTTGTGTGATTGTGTGATTGTGATTGTGTGATTGTGACTGTGTGATTGTGATTGTGTGATTGCGATTGTGTGATTGTGACTGTGTGATTGTGTGTGTGTGTGATTGTGTGATTGTGTCATTGTGTGATTGTGTGATTGTGTGATTGTGTGATTGTGTGATTGTGTGATTGTGTGATTGAGTGATTGTGTGATTGTGTGATTGTGTGATTGTGAGATTGTGTGATTGTGTGATTACGTGATTGTGTGATTGTGTGATTGTGTGATTGTGTGATTGTGTGATTGTGTGACTGTGTGATTGTGTGATTGTGTGATTGTGAGATTGTGTGCTTGTGTGATTGTGTGATTGTGTGATTGTGTAATTGTGATTGTGCGATTGTGATTGTGTGATTGTGTGATTGTGTGATTGTGTGATTGTGAGATTGTGTGTTTGTGTGATTGTGTGATTGTGTGATTGTGTGATTGTGTGATTGTGTGATTGCGTGATTGTGTGGTTGGGAGATTGTGTGATTGTGTGATTACGTGATTGTGTGATTGTGTGATTGTGTGATTGTGTGATTGTGTGATTGTGTGATTGTGTAATTGTGATTGTGCGATTGCGATTGTGTGATTGTGTGATTGTGTGATTGTGTGCTTGTGTGCTTGTGTGATTGTGTGATTGTGATTGTGTGATTGTGACTGTGTGATTGTGATTGTGTGATTGTGATTGTGTGATTGTGACTGTGTGATTGTGTGTGTGTGTGATTGTGTGATTGTGTCATTGTGTGATTTTGCGGTTGTGTGATTGTGTGATTGTGTGATTGTGTGATTGTGTGATTGTGTGATTGTGTGATTGTGTAATTGTGATTGTGCGATTGTGATTGTGTGATTGTGTGATTGTGTGATTGTGAGATTGTGTGTTTGTGTGATTGTGTGATTGTGTGATTGTGTGATTGTGTGATTGTGTGATTGTGTGATTGTGTGATTGTGTGATTGTGTGATTGTGTGATTGTGTGATTGTGTGATTGTGTGATTGAGTGATTGTGTGATTGTGTGATTGTGTGGTTGTGAGATTGTGTGATTGTGTGATTACGTGATTGTGTGATTGTGTGATTGTGTGATTGTGTGATTGTGTGATTGTGTGATTGTGTGATTGTGTGATTGTGTGATTGTGTGATTGTGTAATTGTGATTGTGCGATTGTGATTGTGTGATTGTGTGATTGTGTGATTGTATGATTGTGAGATTGTGTGTTTGTGTGCTTGTGTGATTGTGTGATCGTGATTGTGTGATTGTGATTGTGTGATTGTGATTGTGTGATTGTGATTGTGTGATTGTGATTGTGTGATTGTGATTGTGTGATTGTGATTGTGTGATTGTGATTGTGTGATTGTGATTGTGTGATTGTGATTGTGTGATTGTGTGATTGTGTGATTGTGATTGTGTGATTGTGATTGTGTGATTGTGATTGTGTGATTGTGATTGTGTGATTGTGATTGTGTGATTGTGATTGTGATTGTGTGATTGTGATTGTGTGATTGTGATTGTGTGATTGTGATTGTGTTATTGTGATTGTGTGATTGTGATTGTGTGATTGTGATTGTGTGATTGTGATTGCGTGATTGTGATTGTGTGATTGTGATTGTGTGATTGTGATTGTGTGATTGTGATTGTGTGATTCTGATTGTTTGATTGTGATTGTGTGATTGTGTAATTGTGATTGTGCGATTGTGATTGTGTGATTGTGTGATTGTGTGATTGTGAGATTGTGTGTTTGTGTGCTTGTGTGATTGTGTGATTGTGATTGTGTGATTGTGATTGTGCGATTGTGATTGTGTGATTGTGTGATTGTGTGATTGTGTGATTGTGAGATTGTGTGCTTGTGTGATTGTGTGATTGTGTGATTGTGTAATTGTGATTGTGCGATTGTGATTGTGTGATTGTGTGATTGTGTGATTGTGTGATTGTGAGATTGTGTGTTTGTGTGATTGTGTGATTGTGTGATTGTGTGATTGTGTGATTGTGTGATTGTGTGATTGCGTGATTGTGTGGTTGGGAGATTGTGTGATTGTGTGATTACGTGATTGTGTGATTGTGTGATTGTGTGATTGTGTGATTGTGTGATTGTGTGATTGTGTGATTGTGTAATTGTGATTGTGCGATTGCGATTGTGTGATTGTGTGATTGTGTGATTGTGTGCTTGTGTGCTTGTGTGATTGTGTGGTTGTGATTGTGTGATTGTGACTGTGTGATTGTGATTGTGTGATTGTGATTGTGTGATTGTGACTGTGTGATTGTGTGTGTGTGTGATTGTGTGATTGTGTCATTGTGTGATTTTGCGGTTGTGTGATTGTGTGATTGTGTGATTGTGTGATTGTGTGATTGTGTGATTGTGTGATTGTGTAATTGTGATTGTGCGATTGTGATTGTGTGATTGTGTGATTGTGTGATTGTGAGATTGTGTGTTTGTGTGATTGTGTGATTGTGTGATTGTGTGATTGTGTGATTGTGTGATTGTGTGATTGTGTGATTGTGTGATTGTGTGATTGTGTGATTGTGTGATTGTGTGATTGAGTGATTGTGTGATTGTGTGATTGTGTGGTTGTGAGATTGTGTGATTGTGTGATTACGTGATTGTGTGATTGTGTGATTGTGTGATTGTGTGATTGTGTGATTGTGTGATTGTGTGATTGTGTGATTGTGTGATTGTGTGATTGTGTAATTGTGATTGTGCGATTGTGATTGTGTGATTGTGTGATTGTGTGATTGTGTGATTGTGAGATTGTGTGTTTGTGTGCTTGTGTGATTGTGTGAATGTGATTGTGTGATTGTGATTGTGTGATTGTGATTGTGTGATTGTGATTGTGTGATTGTGATTGTGTGATTGTGATTGTGTGATTGTGATTGTGTGATTGTGTGATTGTGTGATTGTGATTGTGTGATTGTGATTGTGTGATTGTGATTGTGTGATTGTGATTGTGTGATTGTGATTGTGTGATTGTGATTGTGTGATTGTGATTGTGATTGTGTGATTGTGATTGTGTGATTGTGATTGTGTGATTGTGTGATTGTGATTGTGTGATTGTGATTGTGTGATTGTGATTGTGTGATTGTGATTGTGTGATTGTGATTGTGTTATTGTGATTGTGTGATTGTGATTGTGTGATTGTGATTGTGTGATTGTGATTGCGTGATTGTGATTGTGTGATTGTGATTGTGTGATTGTGATTGTGTGATTGTGATTGTGTGATTCTGATTGTTTGATTGTGATTGTGTGATTGTGTAATTGTGATTGTGCGATTGTGATTGTGTGATTGTGTGATTGTGTGATTGTGTGATTGTGAGATTGTGTGTTTGTGTGCTTGTGTGATTGTGTGATTGTGATTGTGTGATTGTGATTGTGCGATTGTGATTGTGTGATTGTGTGATTGTGTGATTGTGTGATTGTGTGACTGTGTGATTGTGTGATTGTGTGATTGTGTGATTGTGTGATTGTGTGATTGTGTGATTGTGTAATTGTGATTGTGCGATTGTGATTGTGTGATTGTGTGATTGTGTGATTGTGTGATTGTGTGATTGTGTGATTGTGTGATTGTGGGATTGTGTGATTGTGTGATTGTGACTGTGTGATTGTGTGATTGTGTGATTGTGACTGTGTGATTGTGTGAGTGTGTGATTGTGTGATTGAGTGATTGTGCGCTTGTATGATTGTGTGGTTGTGTGGTTGTGTGATTGTGTGATTGTGTGATTGTGTGATTGTGTGATTGTGTGATTGTGTGATTGTGTGATTGTGTGATTGTGTGATTGTGTGATTGTGTGATTGTGTGATTGTGTGATTGTGTGATTGTGTGATTGTGAGATTGTGTATTTGTGTGATTGTGTGATTGTGTGATTGTGTGATCGTGTGACTGTGTGATTGTGTAATTGTGATTGTGCGATTGTGATTGTGTGATTGTGTGATTGTGTGATTGTGTGACTGTGTGATTGTGTGATTGTGTGATTGTGTGATTGTGTGATTGTGTGATTGTATGATTGTGTGATTGTGTGATTGTGTGATTGTGTGATTGTGTGATTGTGTGACTGTGTGATTGTGTGATTGTGTGATTGTGTGATTGTGTGATTGTGTAATTGTGATTGTGCGATTGTGATTGTGTGATTGTGTGATTGTGTGATGGTGTGATTGTGTGATTGTGGGATTGTGTGATTGTGTGATTGTGACTGTGTGATTGTGTGATTGTGTGATTGTGACTGTGTGATTGTGTGAGTGTGTGATTGTGTGATTGAGTGATTGTGCGCTTGTATGATTGTGTGGTTGTGTGGTTGTGTGATTGTGTGATTGTGTGATTGTGTGATTGTGTGATTGTGTGATTGTGTGATTGTGTGATTGTGTGATTGTGTGATTGTGTGATTGTGTGATTGTGTGATTGTGTGATTGTGTGATTGTGAGATTGTGTATTTGTGTGATTGTGTGATTGTGTGATTGTGTGATTGTGTGATCGTGTGACTGTGCGATTGTGTGATTGTGTGATTGTGTGATTGTGTGATTGTGTGACTGTGTGATTGTGTGATTGTGTGATTGTGTGATTGTGTGATTGTGTGATTGTGTAATTGTGATTGTGCGATTGTGATTGTGTGATTGTGTGATTGTGTGATTGTGTAATTGTGATTGTGCGATTGTGATTGTGTGATTGTGTGATTGTGTGATTGTGTGATTGTGTGATTGTGTGATTGTGTGATTGTGTGATTGTGTGACTGTGTGATTGTGTGATTGTGTGATTGTGTAATTGTGATTGTGCGATTGTGATTGTGTGATTGTGTGATTGTGTGATTGCGTGATTGTGTGATTGTGTGATTGTGTGATTGTATGATTGTGTGATTGTGTGATTGTGTGATTGTGTGATTGTGTGATTGTGTGACTGTGTGATTGTGTGATTGTGACTGTGTGATTGTGTGATTGTGTGATTGTGACTGTGTGATTGTGTGAGTGTGTGATTGTGTGATTGAGTGATTGTGCGCTTGTATGATTGTGTGGTTGTGTGGTTGTGTGATTGTGTGATTGTGTGATTGTGTGATTGTGTGATTGTGTGATTGTGTGATTGTGTGATTGTGTGATTGTGTGATTGTGTGATTGTGTGATTGTGTGATTGTGAGATTGTGTATTTGTGTGATTGTGTGATTGTGTGATTGTGTGATTGTGTGATCGTGTGACTGTGCGATTGTGTGATTGTGTGATTGTGTGATTGTGTGATTGTGTGACTGTGTGATTGTGTGATTGTGTGATTGTGTGATTGTGTGATTGTGTGATTGTATGATTGTGTGATTGTGTGATTGTGTGATTGTGTAATTGTGATTGTGCGATTGTGATTGTGTGATTGTGTGATTGTGTGATTGTGTAATTGTGATTGTGCGATTGTGATTGTGTGATTGTGTGATTGTGTGATTGTGTGATTGTGTGATTGTGTGATTGTGTGACTGTGTGATTGTGTGATTGCGTGATTGTGTAATTGTGATTGTGCGATTGTGATTGTGTGATTGTGTGATTGTGTGATTGTGTGATTGTGAGATTGTGTGTTTGTGTGATTGTGTGATTGTGTGATTGTGTGATTGTGTGATTGTGTGATTGTGTGATTGTGTGATTGTGTGGTTGTGTGACCGTGATTGTGTGACCGTGATTGTGTGATCGTGATTGTGTGATCGTGTTAGTGTAACCGTGAATGTGTGATTGCGTGATTGTGATTGCGTGATTGCGATTGCGTGATTGTGATTGCGTGATTGTGTGATTGTGTGATTGTGTGATTGTGTGATGGTGTGATTGTGTGATTGTGTGAATGTGTGATTGCGTGATCGTGTGATTGTGTGATTGTGTGAGTGTGTGATTGTGTGATTGAGTGATTGTGTGCTTGTGTGATTGTGTGATTGTGTGATTGTGTGATTGTGTGATTGTGGGATTGTGTGATTGTGTGATTGTGACTGTGTGATTGTGTGATTGTGTGATTGTGACTGTGTGATTGTGTGTGTGTGTGATTGTGTGATTGTGTCATTGTGTGATTTTGCGGTTGTGTGATTGTGTGATTGTGTGATTGTGTGATTGTGTGATTGTGTGATTGTGTGATTGTGTAATTGTGATTGTGCGATTGTGATTGTGTGATTGTGTGATTGTGTGATTGTGAGATTGTGTGTTTGTGTGATTGTGTGATTGTGTGATTGTGTGATTGTGTGATTGTGTGATTGTGTGATTGTGTGATTGTGTGATTGTGTGATTGTATGATTGTGTGATTGTGTGATTGTGTGATTGTGTAATTGTGATTGTGCGATTGTGATTGTGTGATTGTGTGATTGTGTGATTGTGTAATTGTGATTGTGCGATTGTGATTGTGTGATTGTGTGATTGTGTGATTGTGTGATTGTGTGATTGTGTGATTGTGTGATTGTGTGATTGTGTGACTGTGTGATTGTGTGATTGTGTGATTGTGTAATTGTGATTGTGCGATTGTGATTGTGTGATTGTGTGATTGTGTGATTGTGTGATTGTGAGATTGTGTGTTTGTGTGATTGTGTGATTGTGTGATTGTGTGATTGTGTGATTGTGTGATTGTGTGATTGTGTGATTGTGTGATTGTGTGGTTGTGTGACCGTGATTGTGTGACCGTGATTGTGTGATCGTGATTGTGTGATCGTGTTAGTGTAACCGTGAATGTGTGATTGCGTGATTGTGATTGCGTGATTGCGATTGCGTGATTGTGATTGCGTGATTGTGTGATTGTGTGATTGTGTGATTGTGTGATGGTGTGATTGTGTGATTGTGTGAATGTGTGATTGCGTGATCGTGTGATTGTGTGATTGTGTGAGTGTGTGATTGTGTGATTGAGTGATTGTGTGCTTGTGTGATTGTGTGATTGTGTGATTGTGTGATTGTGTGATTGTGGGATTGTGTGATTGTGTGATTGTGACTGTGTGATTGTGTGATTGTGTGATTGTGACTGTGTGATTGTGTGTGTGTGTGATTGTGTGATTGTGTCATTGTGTGATTTTGCGGTTGTGTGATTGTGTGATTGTGTGATTGTGTGATTGTGTGATTGTGTGATTGTGTGATTGTGTGATTGTGTGATTGTGTGATTGTGTAATTGTGATTGTGCGATTGTGATTGTGTGATTGTGTGATTGTGTGATTGTGAGATTGTGTGTTTGTGTGATTGTGTGATTGTGTGATTGTGTGATTGTGTGATTGTGTGATTGTGTGATTGTGTGATTGTGTGATTGTGTGATTGAGTGATTGTGTGATTGTGTGATTGTGTGGTTGTGAGATTGTGTGATTGTGTGATTGTGTGATTGTGTGATTGTGTGATTGTGTGATTGTGTGATTGTGTAATTGTGATTGTGCGATTGTGATTGTGTGATTGTGTGATTGTGTGATTGTGTGATTGTGAGATTGTGTGTTTGTGTGCTTGTGTGATTGTGTGATTGTGATTGTGTGATTGTGATTGTGTGATTGTGATTGTGTGATTGTGATTGTGTGATTGTGATTGTGTGATTGTGATTGTGTGATTGTGTGATTGTGTGATTGTGATTGTGTGATTGTGATTGTGTGATTGTGATTGTGTGATTGTGATTGTGTGATTGTGATTGTGTGATTGTGATTGTGATTGTGTGATTGTGATTGTGTGATTGTGATTGTGTGATTGTGATTGTGTTATTGTGATTGTGTGATTGTGATTGTGTGATTGTGATTGTGTGATTGTGATTGCGTGATTGTGATTGTGTGATTGTGATTGTGTGATTGTGATTGTGTGATTGTGATTGTGTGATTCTGATTGTTTGATTGTGATTGTGTGATTGTGTAATTGTGATTGTGCGATTGTGATTGTGTGATTGTGTGATTGTGTGATTGTGAGATTGTGTGTTTGTGTGCTTGTGTGATTGTGTGATTGTGATTGTGTGATTGTGATTGTGCGATTGTGATTGTGTGATTGTGTGATTGTGTGATTGTGTGATTGTGAGATTGTGTGCTTGTGTGATTGTGTGATTGTGTGATTGTGTAATTGTGATTGTGCGATTGTGATTGTGTGATTGTGTGATTGTGTGATTGTGTGATTGTGAGATTGTGTGTTTGTGTGATTGTGTGATTGTGTGATTGTGTGATTGTGTGATTGTGTGATTGCGTGATTGTGTGGTTGGGAGATTGTGTGATTGTGTGATTACGTGATTGTGTGATTGTGTGATTGTGTGATTGTGTGATTGTGTGATTGTGTGATTGTGTGATTGTGTAATTGTGATTGTGCGATTGCGATTGTGTGATTGTGTGATTGTGTGATTGTGTGTTTGTGTGCTTGTGTGATTGTGTGGTTGTGATTGTGTGATTGTGACTGTGTGATTGTGATTGTGTGATTGTGATTGTGTGATTGTGACTGTGTGATTGTGTGTGTGTGTGATTGTGTGATTGTGTCATTGTGTGATTTTGCGGTTGTGTGATTGTGTGATTGTGTGATTGTGTGATTGTGTGATTGTGTGATTGTGTGATTGTGTAATTGTGATTGTGCGATTGTGATTGTGTGATTGTGTGATTGTGTGATTGTGAGATTGTGTGTTTGTGTGATTGTGTGATTGTGTGATTGTGTGATTGTGTGATTGTGTGATTGTGTGATTGTGTGATTGTGTGATTGTGTGATTGTGTGATTGTGTGATTGTGTGATTGAGTGATTGTGTGATTGTGTGATTGTGTGGTT
The DNA here is from genome assembly GCF_050947335.1 of Megachile rotundata. Taxonomy (NCBI): domain Eukaryota; kingdom Metazoa; phylum Arthropoda; class Insecta; order Hymenoptera; family Megachilidae; genus Megachile; species Megachile rotundata. Next base: position 1,424,725 of record NW_027473342.1, on the reverse strand, counting down.
GTGAGATTGTGTGATTGTGTGATTACGTGATTGTGTGATTGTGTGATTGTGTGATTGTGTGATTGTGTGATTGTGTGATTGTGTGATTGTGTGATTGTGTGATTGTGTGATTGTGTAATTGTGATTGTGCGATTGTGATTGTGTGATTGTGTGATTGTGTGATTGTGTGATTGTGAGATTGTGTGTTTGTGTGCTTGTGTGATTGTGTGATTGTGATTGTGTGATTGTGATTGTGTGATTGTGATTGTGTGATTGTGATTGTGTGATTGTGATTGTGTGATTGTGATTGTGTGATTGTGATTGTGTTATTGTGATTGTGTGATTGTGATTGTGTGATTGTGATTGTGTGATTGTGATTGCGTGATTGTGATTGTGTGATTGTGATTGTGTGATTGTGATTGTGTGATTGTGATTGTGTGATTCTGATTGTTTGATTGTGATTGTGTGATTGTGTAATTGTGATTGTGCGATTGTGATTGTGTGATTGTGTGATTGTGTGATTGTGTGATTGTGAGATTGTGTGTTTGTGTGCTTGTGTGATTGTGTGATTGTGATTGTGTGATTGTGATTGTGCGATTGTGATTGTGTGATTGTGTGATTGTGTGATTGTGTGATTGTGTGACTGTGTGATTGTGTGATTGTGTGATTGTGTGATTGTGTGATTGTGTGATTGTGTGATTGTGTGATTGTGTAATTGTGATTGTGCGATTGTGATTGTGTGATTGTGTGATTGTGTGATTGTGTGATTGTGTGATTGTGTGATTGTGTGATTGTGTGATTGTGTGATTGTGTGATTGTGGGATTGTGTGATTGTGTGATTGTGACTGTGTGATTGTGTGATTGTGTGATTGTGACTGTGTGATTGTGTGAGTGTGTGATTGTGTGATTGAGTGATTGTACGCTTGTATGATTGTGTGGTTGTGTGGTTGTGTGATTGTGTGATTGTGTGATTGTGTGATTGTGTGATTGTGTGATTGTGTGATTGTGTGATTGTGTGATTGTGTGATTGTGTGATTGTGTGATTGTGTGATTGTGTGATTGTGTGATTGTGTGATTGTGTGATTGTGTGATTGTGTGATTGTGAGATTGTGTATTTGTGTGATTGTGTGATTGTGTGATTGTGTGATTGTGTGATCGTGTGACTGTGCGATTGTGTGATTGTGTGATTGTGTGATTGTGTGATTGTGTGACTGTGTGATTGTGTGATTGTGTGATTGTGTGATTGTGTGATTGTGTGATTGTATGATTGTGTGATTGTGTGATTGTGTGATTGTGTAATTGTGATTGTGCGATTGTGATTGTGTGATTGTGTGATTGTGTGATTGTGTAATTGTGATTGTGCGATTGTGATTGTGTGATTGTGTGATTGTGTGATTGTGTGATTGTGTGATTGTGTGATTGTGTGATTGTGTGATTGTGTGACTGTGTGATTGTGTGATTGTGTGATTGTGTAATTGTGATTGTGCGATTGTGATTGTGTGATTGTGTGATTGTGTGATTGTGTGATTGTGAGATTGTGTGTTTGTGTGATTGTGTGATTGTGTGATTGTGTGATTGTGTGATTGTGTGATTGTGTGATTGTGTGATTGTGTGATTGTGTGGTTGTGTGATTGTGTGATTGTGTGATCGTGTGACTGTGTGATTGTGTGATTGTGTGATTGTGTGATTGTGTGACTGTGTGATTGTGTGATTGCGTGATTGTGTGATTGTGTGATTGTGTGATTGTATGATTGTGTGATTGTGTGATTGTGTGATTGTGTGATTGTGTGATTGTGTGACTGTGTGATTGTGTGATTGTGTGATTGTGTGATTGTGTGATTGTGTAATTGTGATTGTGCGATTGTGATTGTGTGATTGTGTGATTGTGTGATTGTGTGATTGTGTGATTGTGGGATTGTGTGATTGTGTGATTGTGACTGTGTGATTGTGTGATTGTGTGATTGTGACTGTGTGATTGTGTGAGTGTGTGATTGTGTGATTGAGTGATTGTGCGCTTGTATGATTGTGTGGTTGTGTGGTTGTGTGATTGTGTGATTGTGTGATTGTGTGATTGTGTGATTGTGTGATTGTGTGATTGTGTGATTGTGTGATTGTGTGATTGTGTGATTGTGTGATTGTGTGATTGTGAGATTGTGTATTTGTGTGATTGTGTGATTGTGTGATTGTGTGATTGTGTGATCGTGTGACTGTGCGATTGTGTGATTGTGTGATTGTGTGATTGTGTGATTGTGTGACTGTGTGATTGTGTGATTGTGTGATTGTGTGATTGTGTGATTGTGTGATTGTATGATTGTGTGATTGTGTGATTGTGTGATTGTGTAATTGTGATTGTGCGATTGTGATTGTGTGATTGTGTGATTGTGTGATTGTGTAATTGTGATTGTGCGATTGTGATTGTGTGATTGTGTGATTGTGTGATTGTGTGATTGTGTGATTGTGTGATTGTGTGACTGTGTGATTGTGTGATTGCGTGATTGTGTAATTGTGATTGTGCGATTGTGATTGTGTGATTGTGTGATTGTGTGATTGTGTGATTGTGAGATTGTGTGTTTGTGTGATTGTGTGATTGTGTGATTGTGTGATTGTGTGATTGTGTGATTGTGTGATTGTGTGATTGTGTGGTTGTGTGACCGTGATTGTGTGACCGTGATTGTGTGATCGTGATTGTGTGATCGTGTTAGTGTAACCGTGAATGTGTGATTGCGTGATTGTGATTGCGTGATTGCGATTGCGTGATTGTGATTGCGTGATTGTGTGATTGTGTGATTGTGTGATTGTGTGATGGTGTGATTGTGTGATTGTGTGAATGTGTGATTGCGTGATCGTGTGATTGTGTGATTGTGTGAGTGTGTGATTGTGTGATTGAGTGATTGTGTGCTTGTGTGATTGTGTGATTGTGTGATTGTGTGATTGTGTGATTGTGGGATTGTGTGATTGTGTGATTGTGACTGTGTGATTGTGTGATTGTGTGATTGTGACTGTGTGATTGTGTGTGTGTGTGTGATTGTGTGATTGTGTCATTGTGTGATTTTGCGGTTGTGTGATTGTGTGATTGTGTGATTGTGTGATTGTGTGATTGTGTGATTGTGTGATTGTGTAATTGTGATTGTGCGATTGTGATTGTGTGATTGTGTGATTGTGTGATTGTGAGATTGTGTGTTTGTGTGATTGTGTGATTGTGTGATTGTGTGATTGTGTGATTGTGTGATTGTGTGATTGTGTGATTGTGTGATTGTGTGATTGTGTGATTGTATGATTGTGTGATTGTGTGATTGTGTGATTGTGTAATTGTGATTGTGCGATTGTGATTGTGTGATTGTGTGATTGTGTGATTGTGTAATTGTGATTGTGCGATTGTGATTGTGTGATTGTGTGATTGTGTGATTGTGTAATTGTGATTGTGCGATTGTGATTGTGTGATTGTGTGATTGTGTGATTGTGTGATTGTGTGATTGTGAGATTGTGTGTTTGTGTGATTGTGTGATTGTGTGATTGTGTGATTGTGTGATTGTGTGATTGTGTGATTGTGAGATTGTGTGTTTGTGTGATTGTGTGATTGTGTGATTGTGTGATTGTGTGATTGTGTGATTGTGTGATTGTGTGATTGTGTGATTGTGTGGTTGTGTGACCGTGATTGTGTGACCGTGATTGTGTGATCGTGATTGTGTGATCGTGTTAGTGTAACCGTGAATGTGTGATTGCGTGATTGTGATTGCGTGATTGCGATTGCGTGATTGTGATTGCGTGATTGTGTGATTGTGTGATTGTGTGATTGTGTGATTGTGTGATTGTGTGATTGTGTGATTGTGTGATTGTGAGATTGTGTATTTGTGTGATTGTGTGATTGTGTGATTGTGTGATTGTGTGATCGTGTGACTGTGTGATTGTGTGATTGTGTGATTGTGTGATTGTGTGACTGTGTGATTGTGTGATTGTGTGATTGTGTGATTGTGTGATTGTGTGATTGTATGATTGTGTGATTGTGTGATTGTGTGATTGTGTGATTGTGTGATTGTGTGACTGTGTGATTGTGTGATTGTGTGATTGTGTGATTGTGTGATTGTGTGATTGTGTAATTGTGATTGTGCGATTGTGATTGTGTGATTGTGTGATTGTGTGATTGTGTAATTGTGATTGTGCGATTGTGATTGTGTGATTGTGTGATTGTGTGATTGTGTAATTGTGATTGTGCGATTGTGATTGTGTGATTGTGTGATTGTGTGATTGTGTGATTGTGTGATTGTGTGATTGTGTGATTGTGTGATTGTGTGACTGTGTGATTGTGTGATTGTGTGATTGTGTAATTGTGATTGTGCGATTGTGATTGTGTGATTGTGTGATTGTGTGATTGTGTGATTGTGAGATTGTGTGTTTGTGTGATTGTGTGATTGTGTGATTGTGTGATTGTGTGATTGTGTGATTGTGTGATTGTGTGATTGTGTGATTGTGTGATTGTGTGGTTGTGTGACCGTGATTGTGTGACCGTGATTGTGTGATCGTGATTGTGTGATCGTGTTAGTGTAACCGTGAATGTGTGATTGCGTGATTGTGATTGCGTGATTGCGATTGCGTGATTGTGATTGCGTGATTGTGTGATTGTGTGATTGTGTGATTGTGTGATGGTGTGATTGTGTGATTGTGTGAATGTGTGATTGCGTGATCGTGTGATTGTGTGATTGTGTGAGTGTGTGATTGTGTGATTGAGTGATTGTGTGCTTGTGTGATTGTGTGATTGTGTGATTGTGTGATTGTGTGATTGTGGGATTGTGTGATTGTGTGATTGTGACTGTGTGATTGTGTGATTGTGTGATTGTGACTGTGTGATTGTGTGTGTGTGTGATTGTGTGATTGTGTCATTGTGTGATTTTGCGGTTGTGTGATTGTGTGATTGTGTGATTGTGTGATTGTGTGATTGTGTGATTGTGTGATTGTGTGATTGTGTGATTGTGTAATTGTGATTGTGCGATTGTGATTGTGTGATTGTGTGATTGTGTGATTGTGAGATTGTGTGTTTGTGTGATTGTGTGATTGTGTGATTGTGTGATTGTGTGATTGTGTGATTGTGTGATTGTGTGATTGTGTGATTGTGTGATTGAGTGATTGTGTGATTGTGTGATTGTGTGGTTGTGAGATTGTGTGATTGTGTGATTGTGTGATTGTGTGATTGTGTGATTGTGTGATTGTGTGATTGTGTAATTGTGATTGTGCGATTGTGATTGTGTGATTGTGTGATTGTGTGATTGTGTGATTGTGAGATTGTGTGTTTGTGTGCTTGTGTGATTGTGTGATTGTGATTGTGTGATTGTGATTGTGTGATTGTGATTGTGTGATTGTGATTGTGTGATTGTGATTGTGTGATTGTGTGATTGTGTGATTGTGATTGTGTGATTGTGATTGTGTGATTGTGATTGTGTGATTGTGATTGTGTGATTGTGATTGTGTGATTGTGATTGTGATTGTGTGATTGTGATTGTGTGATTGTGATTGTGTGATTGTGATTGTGTTATTGTGATTGTGTGATTGTGATTGTGTGATTGTGATTGTGTGATTGTGATTGCGTGATTGTGATTGTGTGATTGTGATTGTGTGATTGTGATTGTGTGATTGTGATTGTGTGATTCTGATTGTTTGATTGTGATTGTGTGATTGTGTAATTGTGATTGTGCGATTGTGATTGTGTGATTGTGTGATTGTGTGATTGTGTGATTGTGAGATTGTGTGTTTGTGTGCTTGTGTGATTGTGTGATTGTGATTGTGTGATTGTGATTGTGCGATTGTGATTGTGTGATTGTGTGATTGTGTGATTGTGTGATTGTGAGATTGTGTGCTTGTGTGATTGTGTGATTGTGTGATTGTGTAATTGTGATTGTGCGATTGTGATTGTGTGATTGTGTGATTGTGTGATTGTGTGATTGTGAGATTGTGTGTTTGTGTGATTGTGTGATTGTGTGATTGTGTGATTGTGTGATTGTGTGATTACGTGATTGTGTGATTGTGTGATTGTGTGATTGTGTGATTGTGTGATTGTGTGATTGTGTGATTGTGTAATTGTGATTGTGCGATTGCGATTGTGTGATTGTGTGATTGTGTGATTGTGTGTTTGTGTGCTTGTGTGATTGTGTGGTTGTGATTGTGTGATTGTGACTGTGTGATTGTGATTGTGTGATTGTGATTGTGTGATTGTGACTGTGTGATTGTGTGTGTGTGTGATTGTGTGATTGTGTCATTGTGTGATTTTGCGGTTGTGTGATTGTGTGATTGTGTGATTGTGTGATTGTGTGATTGTGTGATTGTGTGATTGTGTAATTGTGATTGTGCGATTGTGATTGTGTGATTGTGTGATTGTGTGATTGTGAGATTGTGTGTTTGTGTGATTGTGTGATTGTGTGATTGTGTGATTGTGTGATTGTGTGATTGTGTGATTGTGTGATTGTGTGATTGTGTGATTGTGTGATTGTGTGATTGTGTGATTGAGTGATTGTGTGATTGTGTGATTGTGTGGTTGTGAGATTGTGTGATTGTGTGATTACGTGATTGTGTGATTGTGTGATTGTGTGATTGTGTGATTGTGTGATTGTGTGATTGTGTGATTGTGTGATTGTGTGATTGTGTGATTGTGTAATTGTGATTGTGCGATTGTGATTGTGTGATTGTGTGATTGTGTGATTGTGTGATTGTGAGATTGTGTGTTTGTGTGCTTGTGTGATTGTGTGATTGTGATTGTGTGATTGTGATTGTGTGATTGTGATTGTGTGATTGTGATTGTGTGATTGTGATTGTGTGATTGTGATTGTGTGATTGTGATTGTGTGATTGTGATTGTGTGATTGTGATTGTGTGATTGTGATTGTGTGATCGTGTTAGTGTAACCGTGAATGTGTGATTGCGTGATTGTGATTGCGTGATTGTGATTGCGTGATTGTGTGATTGTGTGATTGTGTGATTGTGTGATGGTGTGATTGTGTGATTGTGTGAATGTGTGATTGCGTGATCGTGTGATTGTGTGATTGTGTGAGTGTGTGATTGTGTGATTGAGTGATTGTGTGCTTGTGTGATTGTGTGATTGTGTGATTGTGTGATTGTGTGATTGTGGGATTGTGTGATTGTGTGATTGTGACTGTGTGATTGTGTGATTGTGTGATTGTGACTGTGTGATTGTGTGTGTGTGTGATTGTGTGATTGTGTCATTGTGTGATTTTGCGGTTGTGTGATTGTGTGATTGTGTGATTGTGTGATTGTGTGATTGTGTGATTGTGTGATTGTGTGATTGTGTGATTGTGTAATTGTGATTGTGCGATTGTGATTGTGTGATTGTGTGATTGTGTGATTGTGAGATTGTGTGTTTGTGTGATTGTGTGATTGTGTGATTGTGTGATTGTGTGATTGTGTGATTGTGTGATTGTGTGATTGTGTGATTGTGTGATTGAGTGATTGTGTGATTGTGTGATTGTGTGGTTGTGAGATTGTGTGATTGTGTGATTGTGTGATTGTGTGATTGTGTGATTGTGTGATTGTGTGATTGTGTAATTGTGATTGTGCGATTGTGATTGTGTGATTGTGTGATTGTGTGATTGTGTGATTGTGAGATTGTGTGTTTGTGTGCTTGTGTGATTGTGTGATTGTGATTGTGTGATTGTGATTGTGTGATTGTGATTGTGTGATTGTGATTGTGTGATTGTGGTTGTGTGATTGTGTGATTGTGTGATTGTGATTGTGTGATTGTGATTGTGTGATTGTGATTGTGTGATTGTGATTGTGTGATTGTGATTGTGTGATTGTGATTGTGATTGTGTGATTGTGATTGTGTGATTGTGATTGTGTGATTGTGATTGTGTTATTGTGATTGTGTGATTGTGATTGTGTGATTGTGATTGTGTGATTGTGATTGCGTGATTGTGATTGTGTGATTGTGATTGTGTGATTGTGATTGTGTGATTGTGATTGTGTGATTCTGATTGTTTGATTGTGATTGTGTGATTGTGTAATTGTGATTGTGCGATTGTGATTGTGTGATTGTGTGATTGTGTGATTGTGTGATTGTGAGATTGTGTGTTTGTGTGCTTGTGTGATTGTGTGATTGTGATTGTGTGATTGTGATTGTGCGATTGTGATTGTGTGATTGTGTGATTGTGTGATTGTGTGATTGTGAGATTGTGTGCTTGTGTGATTGTGTGATTGTGTGATTGTGTAATTGTGATTGTGCGATTGTGATTGTGTGATTGTGTGATTGTGTGATTGTGTGATTGTGAGATTGTGTGTTTGTGTGATTGTGTGATTGTGTGATTGTGTGATTGTGTGATTGTGTGATTGCGTGATTGTGTGGTTGGGAGATTGTGTGATTGTGTGATTACGTGATTGTGTGATTGTGTGATTGTGTGATTGTGTGATTGTGTGATTGTGTGATTGTGTGATTGTGTAATTGTGATTGTGCGATTGCGATTGTGTGATTGTGTGATTGTGTGATTGTGTGTTTGTGTGCTTGTGTGATTGTGTGGTTGTGATTGTGTGATTGTGACTGTGTGATTGTGATTGTGTGATTGTGATTGTGTGATTGTGACTGTGTGATTGTGTGTGTGTGTGATTGTGTGATTGTGTCATTGTGTGATTTTGCGGTTGTGTGATTGTGTGATTGTGTGATTGTGTGATTGTGTGATTGTGTGATTGTGTGATTGTGTAATTGTGATTGTGCGATTGTGATTGTGTGATTGTGTGATTGTGTGATTGTGAGATTGTGTGTTTGTGTGATTGTGTGATTGTGTGATTGTGTGATTGTGTGATTGTGTGATTGTGTGATTGTGTGATTGTGTGATTGTGTGATTGTGTGATTGTGTGATTGTGTGATTGTGTGATTGAGTGATTGTGTGATTGTGTGATTGTGTGGTTGTGAGATTGTGTGATTGTGTGATTACGTGATTGTGTGATTGTGTGATTGTGTGATTGTGTGATTGTGTGATTGTGTGATTGTGTGATTGTGTGATTGTGTGATTGTGTGATTGTGTAATTGTGATTGTGCGATTGTGATTGTGTGATTGTGTGATTGTGTGATTGTGTGATTGTGAGATTGTGTGTTTGTGTGCTTGTGTGATTGTGTGATTGTGATTGTGTGATTGTGATTGTGTGATTGTGATTGTGTGATTGTGATTGTGTGATTGTGATTGTGTGATTGTGATTGTGTGATTGTGATTGTGTGATTGTGATTGTGTGATTGTGATTGTGTGATTGTGATTGTGTGATTGTGATTGTGTGATTGTGATTGTGTGATTGTGATTGTGTGATTGTGTGATTGTGTGATTGTGATTGTGTGATTGTGATTGTGTGATTGTGATTGTGTGATTGTGATTGTGTGATTGTGATTGTGTGATTGTGATTGTGTGATTGTGATTGTGATTGTGTGATTGTGATTGTGTGATTGTGATTGTGTGATTGTGATTGTGTGATTGTGTGATTGTGATTGTGTGATTGTGATTGTGTGATTGTGATTGTGTGATTGTGATTGTGTGATTGTGATTGTGTTATTGTGATTGTGTGATTGTGATTGTGTGATTGTGATTGTGTGATTGTGATTGCGTGATTGTGATTGTGTGATTGTGATTGTGTGATTGTGATTGTGTGATTCTGATTGTTTGATTGTGATTGTGTGATTGTGTAATTGTGATTGTGCGATTGTGATTGTGTGATTGTGTGATTGTGTGATTGTGTGATTGTGAGATTGTGTGTTTGTGTGCTTGTGTGATTGTGTGATTGTGATTGTGTGATTGTGATTGTGCGATTGTGATTGTGTGATTGTGTGATTGTGTGATTGTGTGATTGTGTGACTGTGTGATTGTGTGATTGTGTGATTGTGTGATTGTGTGATTGTGTGATTGTGTGATTGTGTAATTGTGATTGTGCGATTGTGATTGTGTGATTGTGTGATTGTGTGATTGTGTGATTGTGTGATTGTGTGATTGTGTGATTGTGTGATTGTGTGATTGTGTGATTGTGTGATTGTGGGATTGTGTGATTGTGTGATTGTGACTGTGTGATTGTGTGATTGTGTGATTGTGACTGTGTGATTGTGTGAGTGTGTGATTGTGTGATTGAGTGATTGTGCGCTTGTATGATTGTGTGGTTGTGTGGTTGTGTGATTGTGTGATTGTGTGATTGTGTGATTGTGTGATTGTGTGATTGTGTGATTGTGTGATTGTGTGATTGTGTGATTGTGTGATTGTGTGATTGTGTGATTGTGTGATTGTGAGATTGTGTATTTGTGTGATTGTGTGATTGTGTGATTGTGTGATTGTGTGATCGTGTGACTGTGTGATTGTGTAATTGTGATTGTGCGATTGTGATTGTGTGATTGTGTGATTGTGTGATTGTGTGACTGTGTGATTGTGTGATTGTGTGATTGTGTGATTGTGTGATTGTGTGATTGTATGATTGTGTGATTGTGTGATTGTGTGATTGTGTGATTGTGTGATTGTGTGACTGTGTGATTGTGTGATTGTGTGATTGTGTGATTGTGTGATTGTGTAATTGTGATTGTGCGATTGTGATTGTGTGATTGTGTGATTGTGTGATGGTGTGATTGTGTGATTGTGGGATTGTGTGATTGTGTGATTGTGACTGTGTGATTGTGTGATTGTGTGATTGTGACTGTGTGATTGTGTGAGTGTGTGATTGTGTGATTGAGTGATTGTGCGCTTGTATGATTGTGTGGTTGTGTGGTTGTGTGATTGTGTGATTGTGTGATTGTGTGATTGTGTGATTGTGTGATTGTGTGATTGTGTGATTGTGTGATTGTGTGATTGTGTGATTGTGTGATTGTGTGATTGTGAGATTGTGTATTTGTGTGATTGTGTGATTGTGTGATTGTGTGATTGTGTGATCGTGTGACTGTGCGATTGTGTGATTGTGTGATTGTGTGATTGTGTGATTGTGTGACTGTGTGATTGTGTGATTGTGTGATTGTGTGATTGTGTGATTGTGTGATTGTATGATTGTGTGATTGTGTGATTGTGTGATTGTGTAATTGTGATTGTGCGATTGTGATTGTGTGATTGTGTGATTGTGTGATTGTGTAATTGTGATTGTGCGATTGTGATTGTGTGATTGTGTGATTGTGTGATTGTGTGATTGTGTGATTGTGTGATTGTGTGATTGTGTGATTGTGTGACTGTGTGATTGTGTGATTGTGTGATTGTGTAATTGTGATTGTGCGATTGTGATTGTGTGATTGTGTGATTGTGTGATTGTGTGATTGTGAGATTGTGTGTTTGTGTGATTGTGTGATTGTGTGATTGTGTGATTGTGTGATTGTGTGATTGTGTGATTGTGTGATTGTGTGGTTGTGTGATTGTGTGATTGTGTGATCGTGTGACTGTGTGATTGTGTGATTGTGTGATTGTGTGATTGTGTGACTGTGTGATTGTGTGATTGCGTGATTGTGTGATTGTGTGATTGTGTGATTGTATGATTGTGTGATTGTGTGATTGTGTGATTGTGTGATTGTGTGATTGTGTGACTGTGTGATTGTGTGATTGTGTGATTGTGTGATTGTGTGATTGTGTAATTGTGATTGTGCGATTGTGATTGTGTGATTGTGTGATTGTGTGATTGTGTGATTGTGTGATTGTGGGATTGTGTGATTGTGTGATTGTGACTGTGTGATTGTGTGATTGTGTGATTGTGACTGTGTGATTGTGTGAGTGTGTGATTGTGTGATTGAGTGATTGTGCGCTTGTATGATTGTGTGGTTGTGTGGTTGTGTGATTGTGTGATTGTGTGATTGTGTGATTGTGTGATTGTGTGATTGTGTGATTGTGTGATTGTGTGATTGTGTGATTGTGTGATTGTGTGATTGTGAGATTGTGTATTTGTGTGATTGTGTGATTGTGTGATTGTGTGATTGTGTGATCGTGTGACTGTGCGATTGTGTGATTGTGTGATTGTGTGATTGTGTGATTGTGTGACTGTGTGATTGTGTGATTGTGTGATTGTGTGATTGTGTGATTGTGTGATTGTATGATTGTGTGATTGTGTGATTGTGTAATTGTGATTGTGCGATTGTGATTGTGTGATTGTGTGATTGTGTGATTGTGTAATTGTGATTGTGCGATTGTGATTGTGTGATTGTGTGATTGTGTGATTGTGTGATTGTGTGATTGTGTGATTGTGTGACTGTGTGATTGTGTGATTGCGTGATTGTGTAATTGTGATTGTGCGATTGTGATTGTGTGATTGTGTGATTGTGTGATTGTGTGATTGTAAGATTGTGTGTTTGTGTGATTGTGTGATTGTGTGATTGTGTGATTGTGTGATTGTGTGATTGTGTGATTGTGTGATTGTGTGGTTGTGTGACCGTGATTGTGTGACCGTGATTGTGTGATCGTGATTGTGTGATCGTGTTAGTGTAACCGTGAATGTGTGATTGCGTGATTGTGATTGCGTGATTGCGATTGCGTGATTGTGATTGCGTGATTGTGTGATTGTGTGATTGTGTGATTGTGTGATGGTGTGATTGTGTGATTGTGTGAATGTGTGATTGCGTGATCGTGTGATTGTGTGATTGTGTGAGTGTGTGATTGTGTGATTGAGTGATTGTGTGCTTGTGTGATTGTGTGATTGTGTGATTGTGTGATTGTGTGATTGTGGGATTGTGTGATTGTGTGATTGTGACTGTGTGATTGTGTGATTGTGTGATTGTGACTGTGTGATTGTGTGTGTGTGTGATTGTGTGATTGTGTCATTGTGTGATTTTGCGGTTGTGTGATTGTGTGATTGTGTGATTGTGTGATTGTGTGATTGTGTGATTGTGTGATTGTGTAATTGTGATTGTGCGATTGTGATTGTGTGATTGTGTGATTGTGTGATTGTGAGATTGTGTGTTTGTGTGATTGTGTGATTGTGTGATTGTGTGATTGTGTGATTGTGTGATTGTGTGATTGTGTGATTGTGTGATTGTGTGATTGTATGATTGTGTGATTGTGTGATTGTGTGATTGTGTAATTGTGATTGTGCGATTGTGATTGTGTGATTGTGTGATTGTGTGATTGTGTAATTGTGATTGTGCGATTGTGATTGTGTGATTGTGTGATTGTGTGATTGTGTGATTGTGTGATTGTGTGATTGTGTGATTGTGTGATTGTGTGACTGTGTGATTGTGTGATTGTGTGATTGTGTAATTGTGATTGTGCGATTGTGATTGTGTGATTGTGTGATTGTGTGATTGTGTGATTGTGTGATTGTGAGATTGTGTGTTTGTGTGATTGTGTGATTGTGTGATTGTGTGATTGTGTGATTGTGTGATTGTGTGATTGTGTGATTGTGTGATTGTGTGGTTGTGTGACCGTGATTGTGTGACCGTGATTGTGTGATCGTGATTGTGTGATCGTGTTAGTGTAACCGTGAATGTGTGATTGCGTGATTGTGATTGCGTGATTGCGATTGCGTGATTGTGATTGCGTGATTGTGTGATTGTGTGATTGTGTGATTGTGTGATGGTGTGATTGTGTGATTGTGTGAATGTGTGATTGCGTGATCGTGTGATTGTGTGATTGTGTGAGTGTGTGATTGTGTGATTGAGTGATTGTGTGCTTGTGTGATTGTGTGATTGTGTGATTGTGTGATTGTGTGATTGTGGGATTGTGTGATTGTGTGATTGTGACTGTGTGATTGTGTGATTGTGTGATTGTGACTGTGTGATTGTGTGTGTGTGTGATTGTGTGATTGTGTCATTGTGTGATTTTGCGGTTGTGTGATTGTGTGATTGTGTGATTGTGTGATTGTGTGATTGTGTGATTGTGTGATTGTGTGATTGTGTGATTGTGTGATTGTGTAATTGTGATTGTGCGATTGTGATTGTGTGATTGTGTGATTGTGTGATTGTGAGATTGTGTGTTTGTGTGATTGTGTGATTGTGTGATTGTGTGATTGTGTGATTGTGTGATTGTGTGATTGTGTGATTGTGTGATTGTGTGATTGAGTGATTGTGTGATTGTGTGATTGTGTGGTTGTGAGATTGTGTGATTGTGTGATTACGTGATTGTGTGATTGTGTGATTGTGTGATTGTGTGATTGTGTGATTGTGTGATTGTGTGATTGTGTGATTGTGTAATTGTGATTGTGCGATTGTGATTGTGTGATTGTGTGATTGTGTGATTGTGTGATTGTGAGATTGTGTGTTTGTGTGCTTGTGTGCTTGTGTGATTGTGTGATTGTGATTGTGTGATTGTGATTGTGTGATTGTGATTGTGTGATTGTGATTGTGTGATTGTGATTGTGTGATTGTGATTGTGTGATTGTGATTGTGTGATTGTGATTGTGTGATTGTGATTGTGTGATTGTGATTGTGTTATTGTGATTGTGTGATTGTGATTGTGTGATTGTGATTGTGTGATTGTGATTGCGTGATTGTGATTGTGTGATTGTGATTGTGTGATTGTGATTGTGTGATTGTGATTGTGTGATTCTGATTGTTTGATTGTGATTGTGTGATTGTGTAATTGTGATTGTGCGATTGTGATTGTGTGATTGTGATTGTGTGATTGTGTGATTGTGTGATTGTGTGATTGTGTGACTGTGTGATTGTGTTATTGTGTGATTGTGTGATTGTGTGATTGTGATTGTGCGATTGTGATTGTGTGATTGTGTGATTGTGTAATTGTGTGATTGTGTGATTGTGTGATTGTGTGATTGTGTGATTGTGGGATTGTGTGATTGTGTGATTGTGACTGTGTGATTGTGTGATTGTGTGATTGTGACTGTGTGATTGTGTGAGTGTGTGATTGTGTGATTGAGTGATTGTGCGCTTGTATGATTGTGTGGTTGTGTGGTTGTGTGATTGTGTGATTGTGTGATTGTGTGATTGTGTGATTGTGTGATTGTGTGATTGTGTGATTGTGTGATTGTGTGATTGTGTGATTGTGTGATTGTGTGATTGTGAGATTGTGTATTTGTGTGATTGTGTGATTGTGTGATTGTGTGATTGTGTGATCGTGTGACTGTGTGATTGTGTGATTGTGTGATTGTGTGATTGTGTGACTGTGTGATTGTGTGATTGTGTGATTGTGTGATTGTGTGATTGTGTGATTGTATGATTGTGTGATTGTGTGATTGTGTGATTGTGTGATTGTGTGATTGTGTGACTGTGTGATTGTGTGATTGTGTGATTGTGTGATTGTGTGATTGTGTGATTGTGTAATTGTGATTGTGCGATTGTGATTGTGTGATTGTGTGATTGTGTGATTGTGTGATTGTGTGATTGTGGGATTGTGTGATTGTGTGATTGTGACTGTGTGATTGTGTGATTGTGTGATTGTGACTGTGTGATTGTGTGAGTGTGTGATTGTGTGATTGAGTGATTGTGCGCTTGTATGATTGTGTGGTTGTGTGGTTGTGTGATTGTGTGATTGTGTGATTGTGTGATTGTGTGATTGTGTGATTGTGTGATTGTGTGATTGTGTGATTGTGTGATTGTGTGATTGTGTGATTGTGTGATTGTGAGATTGTGTATTTGTGTGATTGTGTGATTGTGTGATTGTGTGATCGTGTGACTGTGTGATTGTGTGATTGTGTGATTGTGTGATTGTGTGATTGTGTGACTGTGTGATTGTGTGATTGTGTGATTGTGTGATTGTGTGATTGTGTGATTGTATGATTGTGTGATTGTGTGATTGTGTGATTGTGTAATTGTGATTGTGCGATTGTGATTGTGTGATTGTGTGATTGTGTGATTGTGTAATTGTGATTGTGCGATTGTGATTGTGTGATTGTGAGATTGTGTGTTTGTGTGATTGTGTGATTGTGTGTTTGTGTGATTGTGTGATTGTGTGATTGTGTGATTGTGAGATTGTGTGTTTGTGTGCTTGTGTGATTGTGTGATTGTGATTGTGTGATTGTGACTGTGTGATTGTGATTGTGTGATTGTGATTGTGTGATTGTGACTGTGTGATTGTGTGTGTGTGTGATTGTGTGATTGTGTCATTGTGTGATTTTGCGGTTGTGTGATTGTGTGATTGTGTGATTGTGTGATTGTGTGATTGTGTGTTTGTGTGATTGTGTGATTGTGTAATTGTGATTGTGCGATTGTGATTGTGTGATTGTGATTGTGCGATTGTGATTGTGTGATTGTGTGATTGTGTGATTGTGTGATTGTGTGATTGTGTGATTGTGAGATTGTGTGTTTGTGTGATTGTGTGATTGTGTGTTTGTGTGATTGTGTGATTGTGTGATTGTGTGATTGTGTGTTTGTGTGATTGTGTGATTGTGTGATTGTGTGATTGTGTGATTGTGTGATTGTGTGATTGTGTGATTGTGTGATTGTGTGATTGTGTGACTGTGTGATTGTGTGATTGTGTGATTGTGAGATTGTGTGTTTGTGTGATTGTGTGATTGTGTGATTGTGTGATTGTGTGATTGTGTGATTGTGTGATTGTGTAATTGTGATTGTGTAATTGTGATTGTGCGATTGCGATTTTGTGATTGTGTGATTGTGTGATTGTGTGCTTGTGTGATTGTGTGATTGTGATTGTGTGATTGTGACTGTGTGATTGTGATTGTGTGATTGTGATTGTGTGATTGTGACTGTGTGATTGTGTGGTTGTGAGATTGTGTGATTGTGTGATTACGTGATTGTGTGATTGTGATTGTGTGATTGTGATTGTGTGATTGTGATTGTGTGATTGTGTGATTGTGATTGTGTGATTGTGATTGTGTGATTGTGATTGTGTGATTGTGATTGTGTGATTGTGATTGTGTTATTGTGATTGTGTTATTGTGATTGTGTGATTGTGATTGTGTGATTGTGATTGTGTTATTGTGATTGCGTGATTGTGATTGTGTGATTGTGATTGTGTGATTGTGATTGTGTGATTGTGATTGTTTGATTGTGATTGTGTGATTGTGTAATTGTGATTGTGCGATTGTGATTGTGTGATTGTGTGATTGTGTGATTGTGTGATTGTGAGATTGTGTGTTTGTGTGCTTGTGCGATTGTGTGATTGTGATTGTGTGATTGTGATTGTGCGATTGTGATTGTGTGATTGTGTGATTGTGTGATTGTGTGATTGTGTGATTGTGTGATTGTGTGACTGTGTGATTGTGTGACTGTGTGATTGTGTGATTGTGTGATTGTGTGATTGTGTGATTGTGTAATTGTGATTGTGCGATTGTGATTGTGTGATTGTGTGATTGTGTGATTGTGTGATTGTGTGATTGTGTGATTGTGTGATTGTGTGATTGTGTGATTGTGTGATTGTGTGATTGTGGGATTGTGTGATTGTGTGATTGTGACTGTGTGATTGTGTGATTGTGTGATTGTGACTGTGTGATTGTGTGAGTGTGTGATTGTGTGATTGAGTGATTGTGCGCTTGTATGATTGTGTGGTTGTGTGGTTGTGTGATTGTGTGATTGTGTGATTGTGTGATTGTGTGATTGTGTGATTGTGTGATTGTGTAATTGTGTGATTGTGTGATTGTGTGATTGTGAGATTGTGTGTTTGTGTGATTGTGTGATTGTGTGATTGTGTGATTGTGTGATCGTGTGACTGTGTGATTGTGTGATTGTGTGATTGTGTGATTGTGTGACTGTGTGATTGTGTGATTGTGTGATTGTGTGATTGTGTGATTGTATGATTGTGTGATTGTGTGATTGTGTGATTGTGTAATTGTGATTGTGCGATTGTGATTGTGTGATTGTGTGATTGTGTGATTGTGAGATTGTGTGTTTGTGTGCTTGTGTGATTGTGTGATTGGGATTGTGTGATTGTGATTGTGTGATTGTGATTGCGTGATTGTGATTGCGTGATTGTGTGATTGTGTGATTGTGTGATTGTGTGATTGTGTGATTGTGTGATTGTGTGATTGTGTGATTGTGTGATTGTGTGACTGTGTGATTGTGTGATTGTGTGATTGTGTAATTGTGATTGTGCGATTGTGATTGTGTGATTGTGTGATTGTGTGATTGTGTGATTGTGAGATTGTGTGTTTGTGTGATTGTGTGATTGTGTGATTGTGTGATTGTGTGATTGTGTGATTGTGTGATTGTGTGATTGTGTGATTGTGTGGTTGTGTGACCGTGATTGTGTGACCGTGATTGTGTGATCGTGATTGTGTGATCGTGTTAGTGTAACCGTGAATGTGTGATTGCGTGATTGTGATTGCGTGATTGCGATTGCGTGATTGTGATTGCGTGATTGTGTGATTGTGTGATTGTGTGATTGTGTGATGGTGTGATTGTGTGATTGTGTGAATGTGTGATTGCGTGATCGTGTGATTGTGTGATTGTGTGAGTGTGTGATTGTGTGATTGAGTGATTGTGTGCTTGTGTGATTGTGTGTCTGTGTGATTGTGTTATTGTGTGCTTGTGTGATTGTGTGATTGTGATTGTGTGATTGTGATTGTGTGGTTGTGATTGTGTGATTGTGGTTGTGTGATTGTGATTGTGTGATTGTGATTGTGTGATTGTGACTGTGTGATTGTGTGAGTGTGTGATTGTGTGATTGAGTGATTGTGTGCTTGTGTGATTGTGTGATTGTGTGATTGTGTGATTGTGTGATTGTGTGATTGTGTGATTGTGTGATTGTGTGATTGTGTGATTGTGTGCTTGTGTGATTGTGTGATTGTGTGATTGTGTGATTGTGTGATTGTGTGATTGTGTGATTGTGTGATTGTGTGATTGTGTGATTGTGTGATTGTGTGCTTGTGTGATTGTGTGATTGTGTGATTGTTTGATTGTGTGATTGTGTGATTGTGTGATTGTGTGATTGTGTGATTGTGTGATTGTGTGATTGTGTGATTGTGATTGTGTGATTGTGATTGTGTGATTGTGATTGTGTGATTGTGATTGTTTGATTGTGATTGTGTGATTGTGTGATTGTGATTGTGTGATTGTGATTGTTTGATTGTGATTGTGTGATTGTGTGATTGTGTGATTGTGTGATTGTGTGATTGTGTGATTGTGAGATTGTGTGCTTGTGTGATTGTGTGATTGTGTGATTGTGTAATTGTGATTGTGCGATTGTGATTGTGTGATTGTGTGATTGTGTGATTGTGTGATTGTGAGATTGTGTGTTTGTGTGATTGTGTGATTGTGTGATTGTGTGATTGCGTGATTGTGTGGTTGGGAGATTGTGTGATTGTGTGATTACGTGATTGTGTGATTGTGTGATTGTGTGATTGTGTGATTGTGTGATTGTGTGATTGTGTGATTGTGTGATTGTGTGATTGTGTGATTGTGTGCTTGTGTGATTGTGTGATTGTGTGATTGTTTGATTGTGTGATTGTGTGATTGTGTGATTGTGTGATTGTGTGATTGTGTGATTGTGTGATTGTGTGATTGTGTGATTGTGATTGTGTAATTGTGATTGTGCGATTGTGATTGTGTGATTGTGTGATTGTGTGATTGTGAGATTGTGTGTTTGTGTGCTTGTGTGATTGTGTGATTGTGATTGTGTGATTGTGATTGTGCGATTGTGATTGTGTGATTGTGTGATTGTGTGATTGTGTGATTGTGAGATTGTGTGCTTGTGTGATTGTGTGATTGTGTGATTGTGTAATTGTGATTGTGCGATTGTGATTGTGTGATTGTGTGATTGTGTGATTGTGTGATTGTGAGATTGTGTGTTTGTGTGATTGTGTGATTGTGTGATTGTGTGATTGTGTGATTGTGTGATTGCGTGATTGTGTGGTTGGGAGATTGTGTGATTGTGTGATTACGTGATTGTGTGATTGTGTGATTGTGTGATTGTGTGATTGTGTGATTGTGTGATTGTGTGATTGTGTAATTGTGATTGTGCGATTGCGATTGTGTGATTGTGTGATTGTGTGATTGTGTGTTTGTGTGCTTGTGTGATTGTGTGGTTGTGATTGTGTGATTGTGACTGTGTGATTGTGATTGTGTGATTGTGATTGTGTGATTGTGACTGTGTGATTGTGTGTGTGTGTGATTGTGTGATTGTGTCATTGTGTGATTTTGCGGTTGTGTGATTGTGTGATTGTGTGATTGTGTGATTGTGTGATTGTGTGATTGTGTGATTGTGTAATTGTGATTGTGCGATTGTGATTGTGTGATTGTGTGATTGTGTGATTGTGAGATTGTGTGTTTGTGTGATTGTGTGATTGTGTGATTGTGTGATTGTGTGATTGTGTGATTGTGTGATTGTGTGATTGTGTGATTGTGTGATTGTGTGATTGTGTGATTGTGTGATTGAGTGATTGTGTGATTGTGTGATTGTGTGGTTGTGAGATTGTGTGATTGTGTGATTACGTGATTGTGTGATTGTGTGATTGTGTGATTGTGTGATTGTGTGATTGTGTGATTGTGTGATTGTGTGATTGTGTGATTGTGTGATTGTGTAATTGTGATTGTGCGATTGTGATTGTGTGATTGTGTGATTGTGTGATTGTGTGATTGTGAGATTGTGTGTTTGTGTGCTTGTGTGATTGTGTGATTGTGATTGTGTGATTGTGATTGTGTGATTGTGATTGTGTGATTGTGATTGTGTGATTGTGATTGTGTGATTGTGATTGTGTGATTGTGATTGTGTTATTGTGATTGTGTGATTGTGATTGTGTGATTGTGATTGTGTGATTGTGATTGCGTGATTGTGATTGTGTGATTGTGATTGTGTGATTGTGATTGTGTGATTGTGATTGTGTGATTCTGATTGTTTGATTGTGATTGTGTGATTGTGTAATTGTGATTGTGCGATTGTGATTGTGTGATTGTGTGATTGTGTGATTGTGTGATTGTGAGATTGTGTGTTTGTGTGCTTGTGTGATTGTGTGATTGTGATTGTGTGATTGTGATTGTGCGATTGTGATTGTGTGATTGTGTGATTGTGTGATTGTGTGATTGTGTGACTGTGTGATTGTGTGATTGTGTGATTGTGTGATTGTGTGATTGTGTGATTGTGTGATTGTGTGATTGTGTAATTGTGATTGTGCGATTGTGATTGTGTGATTGTGTGATTGTGTGATTGTGTGATTGTGTGATTGTGTGATTGTGTGATTGTGTGATTGTGTGATTGTGTGATTGTGGGATTGTGTGATTGTGTGATTGTGACTGTGTGATTGTGTGATTGTGTGATTGTGACTGTGTGATTGTGTGAGTGTGTGATTGTGTGATTGAGTGATTGTGCGCTTGTATGATTGTGTGGTTGTGTGGTTGTGTGATTGTGTGATTGTGTGATTGTGTGATTGTGTGATTGTGTGATTGTGTGATTGTGTGATTGTGTGATTGTGTGATTGTGTGATTGTGTGATTGTGTGATTGTGTGATTGTGTGATTGTGTGATTGTGTGATTGTGTGATTGTGTGATTGTGAGATTGTGTATTTGTGTGATTGTGTGATTGTGTGATTGTGTGATTGTGTGATCGTGTGACTGTGCGATTGTGTGATTGTGTGATTGTGTGATTGTGTGATTGTGTGACTGTGTGATTGTGTGATTGTGTGATTGTGTGATTGTGTGATTGTGTGATTGTATGATTGTGTGATTGTGTGATTGTGTGATTGTGTAATTGTGATTGTGCGATTGTGATTGTGTGATTGTGTGATTGTGTGATTGTGTAATTGTGATTGTGCGATTGTGATTGTGTGATTGTGTGATTGTGTGATTGTGTGATTGTGTGATTGTGTGATTGTGTGATTGTGTGATTGTGTGACTGTGTGATTGTGTGATTGTGTGATTGTGTAATTGTGATTGTGCGATTGTGATTGTGTGATTGTGTGATTGTGTGATTGTGTGATTGTGAGATTGTGTGTTTGTGTGATTGTGTGATTGTGTGATTGTGTGATTGTGTGATTGTGTGATTGTGTGATTGTGTGATTGTGTGATTGTGTGGTTGTGTGATTGTGTGATTGTGTGATCGTGTGACTGTGTGATTGTGTGATTGTGTGATTGTGTGATTGTGTGACTGTGTGATTGTGTGATTGCGTGATTGTGTGATTGTGTGATTGTGTGATTGTATGATTGTGTGATTGTGTGATTGTGTGATTGTGTGATTGTGTGATTGTGTGACTGTGTGATTGTGTGATTGTGTGATTGTGTGATTGTGTGATTGTGTAATTGTGATTGTGCGATTGTGATTGTGTGATTGTGTGATTGTGTGATTGTGTGATTGTGTGATTGTGGGATTGTGTGATTGTGTGATTGTGACTGTGTGATTGTGTGATTGTGTGATTGTGACTGTGTGATTGTGTGAGTGTGTGATTGTGTGATTGAGTGATTGTGCGCTTGTATGATTGTGTGGTTGTGTGGTTGTGTGATTGTGTGATTGTGTGATTGTGTGATTGTGTGATTGTGTGATTGTGTGATTGTGTGATTGTGTGATTGTGTGATTGTGTGATTGTGTGATTGTGTGATTGTGAGATTGTGTATTTGTGTGATTGTGTGATTGTGTGATTGTGTGATTGTGTGATCGTGTGACTGTGCGATTGTGTGATTGTGTGATTGTGTGATTGTGTGATTGTGTGACTGTGTGATTGTGTGATTGTGTGATTGTGTGATTGTGTGATTGTGTGATTGTATGATTGTGTGATTGTGTGATTGTGTGATTGTGTAATTGTGATTGTGCGATTGTGATTGTGTGATTGTGTGATTGTGTGATTGTGTAATTGTGATTGTGCGATTGTGATTGTGTGATTGTGTGATTGTGTGATTGTGTGATTGTGTGATTGTGTGATTGTGTGACTGTGTGATTGTGTGATTGCGTGATTGTGTAATTGTGATTGTGCGATTGTGATTGTGTGATTGTGTGATTGTGTGATTGTGTGATTGTGAGATTGTGTGTTTGTGTGATTGTGTGATTGTGTGATTGTGTGATTGTGTGATTGTGTGATTGTGTGATTGTGTGATTGTGTGGTTGTGTGACCGTGATTGTGTGACCGTGATTGTGTGATCGTGATTGTGTGATCGTGTTAGTGTAACCGTGAATGTGTGATTGCGTGATTGTGATTGCGTGATTGCGATTGCGTGATTGTGATTGCGTGATTGTGTGATTGTGTGATTGTGTGATTGTGTGATGGTGTGATTGTGTGATTGTGTGAATGTGTGATTGCGTGATCGTGTGATTGTGTAATTGTGATTGTGCGATTGTGATTGTGTGATTGTGTGATTGTGTGATTGTGTGATTGTGTGATTGTGAGATTGTGTGTTTGTGTGATTGTGTGATTGTGTGATTGTGTGATTGTGTGATTGTGTGATTGTGTGATTGTGTGATTGTGTGATTGTGTGGTTGTGTGACCGTGATTGTGTGACCGTGATTGTGTGATCGTGATTGTGTGATCGTGTTAGTGTAACCGTGAATGTGTGATTGCGTGATTGTGATTGCGTGATTGCGATTGCGTGATTGTGATTGCGTGATTGTGTGATTGTGTGATTGTGTGATTGTGTGATTGTGTGATTGTGTGATTGTGTGATTGTGTGATTGTGAGATTGTGTATTTGTGTGATTGTGTGATTGTGTGATTGTGTGATTGTGTGATCGTGTGACTGTGTGATTGTGTGATTGTGTGATTGTGTGATTGTGTGACTGTGTGATTGTGTGATTGTGTGATTGTGTGATTGTGTGATTGTGTGATTGTATGATTGTGTGATTGTGTGATTGTGTGATTGTGTGATTGTGTGATTGTGTGACTGTGTGATTGTGTGATTGTGTGATTGTGTGATTGTGTGATTGTGTGATTGTGTAATTGTGATTGTGCGATTGTGATTGTGTGATTGTGTGATTGTGTGATTGTGTAATTGTGATTGTGCGATTGTGATTGTGTGATTGTGTGATTGTGTGATTGTGTAATTGTGATTGTGCGATTGTGATTGTGTGATTGTGTGATTGTGTGATTGTGTGATTGTGTGATTGTGTGATTGTGTGATTGTGTGATTGTGTGACTGTGTGATTGTGTGATTGTGTGATTGTGTAATTGTGATTGTGCGATTGTGATTGTGTGATTGTGTGATTGTGTGATTGTGTGATTGTGAGATTGTGTGTTTGTGTGATTGTGTGATTGTGTGATTGTGTGATTGTGTGATTGTGTGATTGTGTGATTGTGTGATTGTGTGATTGTGTGATTGTGTGGTTGTGTGACCGTGATTGTGTGACCGTGATTGTGTGATCGTGATTGTGTGATCGTGTTAGTGTAACCGTGAATGTGTGATTGCGTGATTGTGATTGCGTGATTGCGATTGCGTGATTGTGATTGCGTGATTGTGTGATTGTGTGATTGTGTGATTGTGTGATGGTGTGATTGTGTGATTGTGTGAATGTGTGATTGCGTGATCGTGTGATTGTGTGATTGTGTGAGTGTGTGATTGTGTGATTGAGTGATTGTGTGCTTGTGTGATTGTGTGATTGTGTGATTGTGTGATTGTGTGATTGTGGGATTGTGTGATTGTGTGATTGTGACTGTGTGATTGTGTGATTGTGTGATTGTGACTGTGTGATTGTGTGTGTGTGTGATTGTGTGATTGTGTCATTGTGTGATTTTGCGGTTGTGTGATTGTGTGATTGTGTGATTGTGTGATTGTGTGATTGTGTGATTGTGTGATTGTGTGATTGTGTGATTGTGTAATTGTGATTGTGCGATTGTGATTGTGTGATTGTGTGATTGTGTGATTGTGAGATTGTGTGTTTGTGTGATTGTGTGATTGTGTGATTGTGTGATTGTGTGATTGTGTGATTGTGTGATTGTGTGATTGTGTGATTGTGTGATTGAGTGATTGTGTGATTGTGTGATTGTGTGGTTGTGAGATTGTGTGATTGTGTGATTGTGTGATTGTGTGATTGTGTGATTGTGTGATTGTGTGATTGTGTAATTGTGATTGTGCGATTGTGATTGTGTGATTGTGTGATTGTGTGATTGTGTGATTGTGAGATTGTGTGTTTGTGTGCTTGTGTGATTGTGTGATTGTGATTGTGTGATTGTGATTGTGTGATTGTGATTGTGTGATTGTGATTGTGTGATTGTGATTGTGTGATTGTGTGATTGTGTGATTGTGATTGTGTGATTGTGATTGTGTGATTGTGATTGTGTGATTGTGATTGTGTGATTGTGATTGTGTGATTGTGATTGTGATTGTGTGATTGTGATTGTGTGATTGTGATTGTGTGATTGTGATTGTGTTATTGTGATTGTGTGATTGTGATTGTGTGATTGTGATTGTGTGATTGTGATTGCGTGATTGTGATTGTGTGATTGTGATTGTGTGATTGTGATTGTGTGATTGTGATTGTGTGATTCTGATTGTTTGATTGTGATTGTGTGATTGTGTAATTGTGATTGTGCGATTGTGATTGTGTGATTGTGTGATTGTGTGATTGTGTGATTGTGAGATTGTGTGTTTGTGTGCTTGTGTGATTGTGTGATTGTGATTGTGTGATTGTGATTGTGCGATTGTGATTGTGTGATTGTGTGATTGTGTGATTGTGTGATTGTGAGATTGTGTGCTTGTGTGATTGTGTGATTGTGTGATTGTGTAATTGTGATTGTGCGATTGTGATTGTGTGATTGTGTGATTGTGTGATTGTGTGATTGTGAGATTGTGTGTTTGTGTGATTGTGTGATTGTGTGATTGTGTGATTGTGTGATTGTGTGATTACGTGATTGTGTGATTGTGTGATTGTGTGATTGTGTGATTGTGTGATTGTGTGATTGTGTGATTGTGTAATTGTGATTGTGCGATTGCGATTGTGTGATTGTGTGATTGTGTGATTGTGTGTTTGTGTGCTTGTGTGATTGTGTGGTTGTGATTGTGTGATTGTGACTGTGTGATTGTGATTGTGTGATTGTGATTGTGTGATTGTGACTGTGTGATTGTGTGTGTGTGTGATTGTGTGATTGTGTCATTGTGTGATTTTGCGGTTGTGTGATTGTGTGATTGTGTGATTGTGTGATTGTGTGATTGTGTGATTGTGTGATTGTGTAATTGTGATTGTGCGATTGTGATTGTGTGATTGTGTGATTGTGTGATTGTGAGATTGTGTGTTTGTGTGATTGTGTGATTGTGTGATTGTGTGATTGTGTGATTGTGTGATTGTGTGATTGTGTGATTGTGTGATTGTGTGATTGTGTGATTGTGTGATTGTGTGATTGAGTGATTGTGTGATTGTGTGATTGTGTGGTTGTGAGATTGTGTGATTGTGTGATTACGTGATTGTGTGATTGTGTGATTGTGTGATTGTGTGATTGTGTGATTGTGTGATTGTGTGATTGTGTGATTGTGTGATTGTGTGATTGTGTAATTGTGATTGTGCGATTGTGATTGTGTGATTGTGTGATTGTGTGATTGTGTGATTGTGAGATTGTGTGTTTGTGTGCTTGTGTGATTGTGTGATTGTGATTGTGTGATTGTGATTGTGTGATTGTGATTGTGTGATTGTGATTGTGTGATTGTGATTGTGTGATTGTGATTGTGTGATTGTGATTGTGTGATTGTGATTGTGTGATTGTGATTGTGTGATTGTGATTGTGTGATCGTGTTAGTGTAACCGTGAATGTGTGATTGCGTGATTGTGATTGCGTGATTGTGATTGCGTGATTGTGTGATTGTGTGATTGTGTGATTGTGTGATGGTGTGATTGTGTGATTGTGTGAATGTGTGATTGCGTGATCGTGTGATTGTGTGATTGTGTGAGTGTGTGATTGTGTGATTGAGTGATTGTGTGCTTGTGTGATTGTGTGATTGTGTGATTGTGTGATTGTGTGATTGTGGGATTGTGTGATTGTGTGATTGTGACTGTGTGATTGTGTGATTGTGTGATTGTGACTGTGTGATTGTGT
The DNA here is from genome assembly GCF_050947335.1 of Megachile rotundata. Classification (NCBI taxonomy): domain Eukaryota; kingdom Metazoa; phylum Arthropoda; class Insecta; order Hymenoptera; family Megachilidae; genus Megachile; species Megachile rotundata. Next base: position 1,397,973 of record NW_027473342.1, on the reverse strand, counting down.
GTGTGTGTGATTGTGTGATTGTGTCATTGTGTGATTTTGCGGTTGTGTGATTGTGTGATTGTGTGATTGTGTGATTGTGTGATTGTGTGATTGTGTGATTGTGTGATTGTGTGATTGTGTAATTGTGATTGTGCGATTGTGATTGTGTGATTGTGTGATTGTGTGATTGTGAGATTGTGTGTTTGTGTGATTGTGTGATTGTGTGATTGTGTGATTGTGTGATTGTGTGATTGTGTGATTGTGTGATTGTGTGATTGTGTGATTGAGTGATTGTGTGATTGTGTGATTGTGTGGTTGTGAGATTGTGTGATTGTGTGATTGTGTGATTGTGTGATTGTGTGATTGTGTGATTGTGTGATTGTGTAATTGTGATTGTGCGATTGTGATTGTGTGATTGTGTGATTGTGTGATTGTGTGATTGTGAGATTGTGTGTTTGTGTGCTTGTGTGATTGTGTGATTGTGATTGTGTGATTGTGATTGTGTGATTGTGATTGTGTGATTGTGATTGTGTGATTGTGGTTGTGTGATTGTGTGATTGTGTGATTGTGATTGTGTGATTGTGATTGTGTGATTGTGATTGTGTGATTGTGATTGTGTGATTGTGATTGTGTGATTGTGATTGTGATTGTGTGATTGTGATTGTGTGATTGTGATTGTGTGATTGTGATTGTGTTATTGTGATTGTGTGATTGTGATTGTGTGATTGTGATTGTGTGATTGTGATTGCGTGATTGTGATTGTGTGATTGTGATTGTGTGATTGTGATTGTGTGATTGTGATTGTGTGATTCTGATTGTTTGATTGTGATTGTGTGATTGTGTAATTGTGATTGTGCGATTGTGATTGTGTGATTGTGTGATTGTGTGATTGTGTGATTGTGAGATTGTGTGTTTGTGTGCTTGTGTGATTGTGTGATTGTGATTGTGTGATTGTGATTGTGCGATTGTGATTGTGTGATTGTGTGATTGTGTGATTGTGTGATTGTGAGATTGTGTGCTTGTGTGATTGTGTGATTGTGTGATTGTGTAATTGTGATTGTGCGATTGTGATTGTGTGATTGTGTGATTGTGTGATTGTGTGATTGTGAGATTGTGTGTTTGTGTGATTGTGTGATTGTGTGATTGTGTGATTGTGTGATTGTGTGATTGCGTGATTGTGTGGTTGGGAGATTGTGTGATTGTGTGATTACGTGATTGTGTGATTGTGTGATTGTGTGATTGTGTGATTGTGTGATTGTGTGATTGTGTGATTGTGTAATTGTGATTGTGCGATTGCGATTGTGTGATTGTGTGATTGTGTGATTGTGTGTTTGTGTGCTTGTGTGATTGTGTGGTTGTGATTGTGTGATTGTGACTGTGTGATTGTGATTGTGTGATTGTGATTGTGTGATTGTGACTGTGTGATTGTGTGTGTGTGTGATTGTGTGATTGTGTCATTGTGTGATTTTGCGGTTGTGTGATTGTGTGATTGTGTGATTGTGTGATTGTGTGATTGTGTGATTGTGTGATTGTGTAATTGTGATTGTGCGATTGTGATTGTGTGATTGTGTGATTGTGTGATTGTGAGATTGTGTGTTTGTGTGATTGTGTGATTGTGTGATTGTGTGATTGTGTGATTGTGTGATTGTGTGATTGTGTGATTGTGTGATTGTGTGATTGTGTGATTGTGTGATTGTGTGATTGTGTGATTGAGTGATTGTGTGATTGTGTGATTGTGTGGTTGTGAGATTGTGTGATTGTGTGATTACGTGATTGTGTGATTGTGTGATTGTGTGATTGTGTGATTGTGTGATTGTGTGATTGTGTGATTGTGTGATTGTGTGATTGTGTGATTGTGTAATTGTGATTGTGCGATTGTGATTGTGTGATTGTGTGATTGTGTGATTGTGTGATTGTGAGATTGTGTGTTTGTGTGCTTGTGTGATTGTGTGATTGTGATTGTGTGATTGTGATTGTGTGATTGTGATTGTGTGATTGTGATTGTGTGATTGTGATTGTGTGATTGTGATTGTGTGATTGTGATTGTGTGATTGTGATTGTGTGATTGTGATTGTGTGATTGTGATTGTGTGATTGTGATTGTGTGATTGTGATTGTGTGATTGTGTGATTGTGTGATTGTGATTGTGTGATTGTGATTGTGTGATTGTGATTGTGTGATTGTGATTGTGTGATTGTGATTGTGTGATTGTGATTGTGTGATTGTGATTGTGATTGTGTGATTGTGATTGTGTGATTGTGATTGTGTGATTGTGATTGTGTGATTGTGTGATTGTGATTGTGTGATTGTGATTGTGTGATTGTGATTGTGTGATTGTGATTGTGTGATTGTGATTGTGTTATTGTGATTGTGTGATTGTGATTGTGTGATTGTGATTGTGTGATTGTGATTGCGTGATTGTGATTGTGTGATTGTGATTGTGTGATTGTGATTGTGTGATTCTGATTGTTTGATTGTGATTGTGTGATTGTGTAATTGTGATTGTGCGATTGTGATTGTGTGATTGTGTGATTGTGTGATTGTGTGATTGTGAGATTGTGTGTTTGTGTGCTTGTGTGATTGTGTGATTGTGATTGTGTGATTGTGATTGTGCGATTGTGATTGTGTGATTGTGTGATTGTGTGATTGTGTGATTGTGTGACTGTGTGATTGTGTGATTGTGTGATTGTGTGATTGTGTGATTGTGTGATTGTGTGATTGTGTAATTGTGATTGTGCGATTGTGATTGTGTGATTGTGTGATTGTGTGATTGTGTGATTGTGTGATTGTGTGATTGTGTGATTGTGTGATTGTGTGATTGTGTGATTGTGTGATTGTGGGATTGTGTGATTGTGTGATTGTGACTGTGTGATTGTGTGATTGTGTGATTGTGACTGTGTGATTGTGTGAGTGTGTGATTGTGTGATTGAGTGATTGTGCGCTTGTATGATTGTGTGGTTGTGTGGTTGTGTGATTGTGTGATTGTGTGATTGTGTGATTGTGTGATTGTGTGATTGTGTGATTGTGTGATTGTGTGATTGTGTGATTGTGTGATTGTGTGATTGTGTGATTGTGTGATTGTGAGATTGTGTATTTGTGTGATTGTGTGATTGTGTGATTGTGTGATTGTGTGATCGTGTGACTGTGTGATTGTGTAATTGTGATTGTGCGATTGTGATTGTGTGATTGTGTGATTGTGTGATTGTGTGACTGTGTGATTGTGTGATTGTGTGATTGTGTGATTGTGTGATTGTGTGATTGTATGATTGTGTGATTGTGTGATTGTGTGATTGTGTGATTGTGTGATTGTGTGACTGTGTGATTGTGTGATTGTGTGATTGTGTGATTGTGTGATTGTGTAATTGTGATTGTGCGATTGTGATTGTGTGATTGTGTGATTGTGTGATGGTGTGATTGTGTGATTGTGGGATTGTGTGATTGTGTGATTGTGACTGTGTGATTGTGTGATTGTGTGATTGTGACTGTGTGATTGTGTGAGTGTGTGATTGTGTGATTGAGTGATTGTGCGCTTGTATGATTGTGTGGTTGTGTGGTTGTGTGATTGTGTGATTGTGTGATTGTGTGATTGTGTGATTGTGTGATTGTGTGATTGTGTGATTGTGTGATTGTGTGATTGTGTGATTGTGTGATTGTGTGATTGTGAGATTGTGTATTTGTGTGATTGTGTGATTGTGTGATTGTGTGATTGTGTGATCGTGTGACTGTGCGATTGTGTGATTGTGTGATTGTGTGATTGTGTGATTGTGTGACTGTGTGATTGTGTGATTGTGTGATTGTGACTGTGTGATTGTGTGTGTGTGTGATTGTGTGATTGTGTCATTGTGTGATTTTGCGGTTGTGTGATTGTGTGATTGTGTGATTGTGTGATTGTGTGATTGTGTGATTGTGTGATTGTGTGATTGTGGGATTGTGTGATTGTGTGATTGTGACTGTGTGATTGTGTGATTGTGTGATTGTGTGATTGTGAGATTGTGTGTTTGTGTGCTTGTGTGATTGTGTGATTGTGATTGTGTGATTGTGATTGTGTGATTGTGATTGTGTGATTGTGATTGTGTGATTGTGATTGTGTGATTGTGATTGTGTGATTGTGATTGTGTGATTGTGATTGTGTGATTGTGATTGTGTGATTGTGATTGTGTGATCGTGTTAGTGTAACCGTGAATGTGTGATTGCGTGATTGTGATTGCGTGATTGTGATTGCGTGATTGTGTGATTGTGTGATTGTGTGATTGTGTGATGGTGTGATTGTGTGATTGTGTGAATGTGTGATTGCGTGATCGTGTGATTGTGTGATTGTGTGAGTGTGTGATTGTGTGATTGAGTGATTGTGTGCTTGTGTGATTGTGTGATTGTGTGATTGTGTGATTGTGTGATTGTGGGATTGTGTGATTGTGTGATTGTGACTGTGTGATTGTGTGATTGTGTGATTGTGACTGTGTGATTGTGTGTGTGTGTGATTGTGTGATTGTGTCATTGTGTGATTTTGCGGTTGTGTGATTGTGTGATTGTGTGATTGTGTGATTGTGTGATTGTGTGATTGTGTGATTGTGTGATTGTGTGATTGTGTAATTGTGATTGTGCGATTGTGATTGTGTGATTGTGTGATTGTGTGATTGTGAGATTGTGTGTTTGTGTGATTGTGTGATTGTGTGATTGTGTGATTGTGTGATTGTGTGATTGTGTGATTGTGTGATTGTGTGATTGTGTGATTGAGTGATTGTGTGATTGTGTGATTGTGTGGTTGTGAGATTGTGTGATTGTGTGATTGTGTGATTGTGTGATTGTGTGATTGTGTGATTGTGTGATTGTGTAATTGTGATTGTGCGATTGTGATTGTGTGATTGTGTGATTGTGTGATTGTGTGATTGTGAGATTGTGTGTTTGTGTGCTTGTGTGATTGTGTGATTGTGATTGTGTGATTGTGATTGTGTGATTGTGATTGTGTGATTGTGATTGTGTGATTGTGGTTGTGTGATTGTGTGATTGTGTGATTGTGATTGTGTGATTGTGATTGTGTGATTGTGATTGTGTGATTGTGATTGTGTGATTGTGATTGTGTGATTGTGATTGTGATTGTGTGATTGTGATTGTGTGATTGTGATTGTGTGATTGTGATTGTGTTATTGTGATTGTGTGATTGTGATTGTGTGATTGTGATTGTGTGATTGTGATTGCGTGATTGTGATTGTGTGATTGTGATTGTGTGATTGTGATTGTGTGATTGTGATTGTGTGATTCTGATTGTTTGATTGTGATTGTGTGATTGTGTAATTGTGATTGTGCGATTGTGATTGTGTGATTGTGTGATTGTGTGATTGTGTGATTGTGAGATTGTGTGTTTGTGTGCTTGTGTGATTGTGTGATTGTGATTGTGTGATTGTGATTGTGCGATTGTGATTGTGTGATTGTGTGATTGTGTGATTGTGTGATTGTGAGATTGTGTGCTTGTGTGATTGTGTGATTGTGTGATTGTGTAATTGTGATTGTGCGATTGTGATTGTGTGATTGTGTGATTGTGTGATTGTGTGATTGTGAGATTGTGTGTTTGTGTGATTGTGTGATTGTGTGATTGTGTGATTGTGTGATTGTGTGATTGCGTGATTGTGTGGTTGGGAGATTGTGTGATTGTGTGATTACGTGATTGTGTGATTGTGTGATTGTGTGATTGTGTGATTGTGTGATTGTGTGATTGTGTGATTGTGTAATTGTGATTGTGCGATTGCGATTGTGTGATTGTGTGATTGTGTGATTGTGTGTTTGTGTGCTTGTGTGATTGTGTGGTTGTGATTGTGTGATTGTGACTGTGTGATTGTGATTGTGTGATTGTGATTGTGTGATTGTGACTGTGTGATTGTGTGTGTGTGTGATTGTGTGATTGTGTCATTGTGTGATTTTGCGGTTGTGTGATTGTGTGATTGTGTGATTGTGTGATTGTGTGATTGTGTGATTGTGTGATTGTGTAATTGTGATTGTGCGATTGTGATTGTGTGATTGTGTGATTGTGTGATTGTGAGATTGTGTGTTTGTGTGATTGTGTGATTGTGTGATTGTGTGATTGTGTGATTGTGTGATTGTGTGATTGTGTGATTGTGTGATTGTGTGATTGTGTGATTGTGTGATTGTGTGATTGTGTGATTGAGTGATTGTGTGATTGTGTGATTGTGTGGTTGTGAGATTGTGTGATTGTGTGATTACGTGATTGTGTGATTGTGTGATTGTGTGATTGTGTGATTGTGTGATTGTGTGATTGTGTGATTGTGTGATTGTGTGATTGTGTGATTGTGTAATTGTGATTGTGCGATTGTGATTGTGTGATTGTGTGATTGTGTGATTGTGTGATTGTGAGATTGTGTGTTTGTGTGCTTGTGTGATTGTGTGATTGTGATTGTGTGATTGTGATTGTGTGATTGTGATTGTGTGATTGTGATTGTGTGATTGTGATTGTGTGATTGTGATTGTGTGATTGTGATTGTGTGATTGTGATTGTGTGATTGTGATTGTGTGATTGTGATTGTGTGATTGTGATTGTGTGATTGTGATTGTGTGATTGTGTGATTGTGTGATTGTGATTGTGTGATTGTGATTGTGTGATTGTGATTGTGTGATTGTGATTGTGTGATTGTGATTGTGTGATTGTGATTGTGTGATTGTGATTGTGATTGTGTGATTGTGATTGTGTGATTGTGATTGTGTGATTGTGATTGTGTGATTGTGTGATTGTGATTGTGTGATTGTGATTGTGTGATTGTGATTGTGTGATTGTGATTGTGTGATTGTGATTGTGTTATTGTGATTGTGTGATTGTGATTGTGTGATTGTGATTGTGTGATTGTGATTGCGTGATTGTGATTGTGTGATTGTGATTGTGTGATTGTGATTGTGTGATTCTGATTGTTTGATTGTGATTGTGTGATTGTGTAATTGTGATTGTGCGATTGTGATTGTGTGATTGTGTGATTGTGTGATTGTGTGATTGTGAGATTGTGTGTTTGTGTGCTTGTGTGATTGTGTGATTGTGATTGTGTGATTGTGATTGTGCGATTGTGATTGTGTGATTGTGTGATTGTGTGATTGTGTGATTGTGTGACTGTGTGATTGTGTGATTGTGTGATTGTGTGATTGTGTGATTGTGTGATTGTGTGATTGTGTGATTGTGTAATTGTGATTGTGCGATTGTGATTGTGTGATTGTGTGATTGTGTGATTGTGTGATTGTGTGATTGTGTGATTGTGTGATTGTGTGATTGTGTGATTGTGTGATTGTGTGATTGTGGGATTGTGTGATTGTGTGATTGTGACTGTGTGATTGTGTGATTGTGTGATTGTGACTGTGTGATTGTGTGAGTGTGTGATTGTGTGATTGAGTGATTGTGCGCTTGTATGATTGTGTGGTTGTGTGGTTGTGTGATTGTGTGATTGTGTGATTGTGTGATTGTGTGATTGTGTGATTGTGTGATTGTGTGATTGTGTGATTGTGTGATTGTGTGATTGTGTGATTGTGTGATTGTGTGATTGTGTGATTGTGAGATTGTGTATTTGTGTGATTGTGTGATTGTGTGATTGTGTGATTGTGTGATCGTGTGACTGTGTGATTGTGTAATTGTGATTGTGCGATTGTGATTGTGTGATTGTGTGATTGTGTGATTGTGTGACTGTGTGATTGTGTGATTGTGTGATTGTGTGATTGTGTGATTGTGTGATTGTATGATTGTGTGATTGTGTGATTGTGTGATTGTGTGATTGTGTGATTGTGTGACTGTGTGATTGTGTGATTGTGTGATTGTGTGATTGTGTGATTGTGTAATTGTGATTGTGCGATTGTGATTGTGTGATTGTGTGATTGTGTGATGGTGTGATTGTGTGATTGTGGGATTGTGTGATTGTGTGATTGTGACTGTGTGATTGTGTGATTGTGTGATTGTGACTGTGTGATTGTGTGAGTGTGTGATTGTGTGATTGAGTGATTGTGCGCTTGTATGATTGTGTGGTTGTGTGGTTGTGTGATTGTGTGATTGTGTGATTGTGTGATTGTGTGATTGTGTGATTGTGTGATTGTGTGATTGTGTGATTGTGTGATTGTGTGATTGTGTGATTGTGTGATTGTGAGATTGTGTATTTGTGTGATTGTGTGATTGTGTGATTGTGTGATTGTGTGATCGTGTGACTGTGCGATTGTGTGATTGTGTGATTGTGTGATTGTGTGATTGTGTGACTGTGTGATTGTGTGATTGTGTGATTGTGTGATTGTGTGATTGTGTGATTGTATGATTGTGTGATTGTGTGATTGTGTGATTGTGTAATTGTGATTGTGCGATTGTGATTGTGTGATTGTGTGATTGTGTGATTGTGTAATTGTGATTGTGCGATTGTGATTGTGTGATTGTGTGATTGTGTGATTGTGTGATTGTGTGATTGTGTGATTGTGTGATTGTGTGATTGTGTGACTGTGTGATTGTGTGATTGTGTGATTGTGTAATTGTGATTGTGCGATTGTGATTGTGTGATTGTGTGATTGTGTGATTGTGTGATTGTGAGATTGTGTGTTTGTGTGATTGTGTGATTGTGTGATTGTGTGATTGTGTGATTGTGTGATTGTGTGATTGTGTGATTGTGTGGTTGTGTGATTGTGTGATTGTGTGATCGTGTGACTGTGTGATTGTGTGATTGTGTGATTGTGTGATTGTGTGACTGTGTGATTGTGTGATTGCGTGATTGTGTGATTGTGTGATTGTGTGATTGTATGATTGTGTGATTGTGTGATTGTGTGATTGTGTGATTGTGTGATTGTGTGACTGTGTGATTGTGTGATTGTGTGATTGTGTGATTGTGTGATTGTGTAATTGTGATTGTGCGATTGTGATTGTGTGATTGTGTGATTGTGTGATTGTGTGATTGTGTGATTGTGGGATTGTGTGATTGTGTGATTGTGACTGTGTGATTGTGTGATTGTGTGATTGTGACTGTGTGATTGTGTGAGTGTGTGATTGTGTGATTGAGTGATTGTGCGCTTGTATGATTGTGTGGTTGTGTGGTTGTGTGATTGTGTGATTGTGTGATTGTGTGATTGTGTGATTGTGTGATTGTGTGATTGTGTGATTGTGTGATTGTGTGATTGTGTGATTGTGTGATTGTGAGATTGTGTATTTGTGTGATTGTGTGATTGTGTGATTGTGTGATTGTGTGATCGTGTGACTGTGCGATTGTGTGATTGTGTGATTGTGTGATTGTGTGATTGTGTGACTGTGTGATTGTGTGATTGTGTGATTGTGTGATTGTGTGATTGTATGATTGTGTGATTGTGTGATTGTGTAATTGTGATTGTGCGATTGTGATTGTGTGATTGTGTGATTGTGTGATTGTGTAATTGTGATTGTGCGATTGTGATTGTGTGATTGTGTGATTGTGTGATTGTGTGATTGTGTGATTGTGTGATTGTGTGACTGTGTGATTGTGTGATTGCGTGATTGTGTAATTGTGATTGTGCGATTGTGATTGTGTGATTGTGTGATTGTGTGATTGTGTGATTGTGAGATTGTGTGTTTGTGTGATTGTGTGATTGTGTGATTGTGTGATTGTGTGATTGTGTGATTGTGTGATTGTGTGATTGTGTGGTTGTGTGACCGTGATTGTGTGACCGTGATTGTGTGATCGTGATTGTGTGATCGTGTTAGTGTAACCGTGAATGTGTGATTGCGTGATTGTGATTGCGTGATTGCGATTGCGTGATTGTGATTGCGTGATTGTGTGATTGTGTGATTGTGTGATTGTGTGATGGTGTGATTGTGTGATTGTGTGAATGTGTGATTGCGTGATCGTGTGATTGTGTGATTGTGTGAGTGTGTGATTGTGTGATTGAGTGATTGTGTGCTTGTGTGATTGTGTGATTGTGTGATTGTGTGATTGTGTGATTGTGGGATTGTGTGATTGTGTGATTGTGACTGTGTGATTGTGTGATTGTGTGATTGTGACTGTGTGATTGTGTGTGTGTGTGATTGTGTGATTGTGTCATTGTGTGATTTTGCGGTTGTGTGATTGTGTGATTGTGTGATTGTGTGATTGTGTGATTGTGTGATTGTGTGATTGTGTAATTGTGATTGTGCGATTGTGATTGTGTGATTGTGTGATTGTGTGATTGTGAGATTGTGTGTTTGTGTGATTGTGTGATTGTGTGATTGTGTGATTGTGTGATTGTGTGATTGTGTGATTGTGTGATTGTGTGATTGTGTGATTGTATGATTGTGTGATTGTGTGATTGTGTGATTGTGTAATTGTGATTGTGCGATTGTGATTGTGTGATTGTGTGATTGTGTGATTGTGTAATTGTGATTGTGCGATTGTGATTGTGTGATTGTGTGATTGTGTGATTGTGTGATTGTGTGATTGTGTGATTGTGTGATTGTGTGATTGTGTGACTGTGTGATTGTGTGATTGTGTGATTGTGTAATTGTGATTGTGCGATTGTGATTGTGTGATTGTGTGATTGTGTGATTGTGTGATTGTGTGATTGTGAGATTGTGTGTTTGTGTGATTGTGTGATTGTGTGATTGTGTGATTGTGTGATTGTGTGATTGTGTGATTGTGTGATTGTGTGATTGTGTGGTTGTGTGACCGTGATTGTGTGACCGTGATTGTGTGATCGTGATTGTGTGATCGTGTTAGTGTAACCGTGAATGTGTGATTGCGTGATTGTGATTGCGTGATTGCGATTGCGTGATTGTGATTGCGTGATTGTGTGATTGTGTGATTGTGTGATTGTGTGATGGTGTGATTGTGTGATTGTGTGAATGTGTGATTGCGTGATCGTGTGATTGTGTGATTGTGTGAGTGTGTGATTGTGTGATTGAGTGATTGTGTGCTTGTGTGATTGTGTGATTGTGTGATTGTGTGATTGTGTGATTGTGGGATTGTGTGATTGTGTGATTGTGACTGTGTGATTGTGTGATTGTGTGATTGTGACTGTGTGATTGTGTGTGTGTGTGATTGTGTGATTGTGTCATTGTGTGATTTTGCGGTTGTGTGATTGTGTGATTGTGTGATTGTGTGATTGTGTGATTGTGTGATTGTGTGATTGTGTGATTGTGTGATTGTGTGATTGTGTGATTGTGTAATTGTGATTGTGCGATTGTGATTGTGTGATTGTGTGATTGTGTGATTGTGAGATTGTGTGTTTGTGTGATTGTGTGATTGTGTGATTGTGTGATTGTGTGATTGTGTGATTGTGTGATTGTGTGATTGTGTGATTGTGTGATTGAGTGATTGTGTGATTGTGTGATTGTGTGGTTGTGAGATTGTGTGATTGTGTGATTACGTGATTGTGTGATTGTGTGATTGTGTGATTGTGTGATTGTGTGATTGTGTGATTGTGTGATTGTGTGATTGTGTAATTGTGATTGTGCGATTGTGATTGTGTGATTGTGTGATTGTGTGATTGTGTGATTGTGAGATTGTGTGTTTGTGTGCTTGTGTGCTTGTGTGATTGTGTGATTGTGATTGTGTGATTGTGATTGTGTGATTGTGATTGTGTGATTGTGATTGTGTGATTGTGATTGTGTGATTGTGATTGTGTGATTGTGATTGTGTGATTGTGATTGTGTGATTGTGATTGTGTGATTGTGATTGTGTTATTGTGATTGTGTGATTGTGATTGTGTGATTGTGATTGTGTGATTGTGATTGCGTGATTGTGATTGTGTGATTGTGATTGTGTGATTGTGATTGTGTGATTGTGATTGTGTGATTCTGATTGTTTGATTGTGATTGTGTGATTGTGTAATTGTGATTGTGCGATTGTGATTGTGTGATTGTGATTGTGTGATTGTGTGATTGTGTGATTGTGTGATTGTGTGACTGTGTGATTGTGTTATTGTGTGATTGTGTGATTGTGTGATTGTGATTGTGCGATTGTGATTGTGTGATTGTGTGATTGTGTAATTGTGTGATTGTGTGATTGTGTGATTGTGTGATTGTGTGATTGTGGGATTGTGTGATTGTGTGATTGTGACTGTGTGATTGTGTGATTGTGTGATTGTGACTGTGTGATTGTGTGAGTGTGTGATTGTGTGATTGAGTGATTGTGCGCTTGTATGATTGTGTGGTTGTGTGGTTGTGTGATTGTGTGATTGTGTGATTGTGTGATTGTGTGATTGTGTGATTGTGTGATTGTGTGATTGTGTGATTGTGTGATTGTGTGATTGTGTGATTGTGTGATTGTGTGATTGTGAGATTGTGTATTTGTGTGATTGTGTGATTGTGTGATTGTGTGATTGTGTGATCGTGTGACTGTGTGATTGTGTGATTGTGTGATTGTGTGATTGTGTGACTGTGTGATTGTGTGATTGTGTGATTGTGTGATTGTGTGATTGTGTGATTGTATGATTGTGTGATTGTGTGATTGTGTGATTGTGTGATTGTGTGATTGTGTGACTGTGTGATTGTGTGATTGTGTGATTGTGTGATTGTGTGATTGTGTGATTGTGTAATTGTGATTGTGCGATTGTGATTGTGTGATTGTGTGATTGTGTGATTGTGTGATTGTGTGATTGTGGGATTGTGTGATTGTGTGATTGTGACTGTGTGATTGTGTGATTGTGTGATTGTGACTGTGTGATTGTGTGAGTGTGTGATTGTGTGATTGAGTGATTGTGCGCTTGTATGATTGTGTGGTTGTGTGGTTGTGTGATTGTGTGATTGTGTGATTGTGTGATTGTGTGATTGTGTGATTGTGTGATTGTGTGATTGTGTGATTGTGTGATTGTGTGATTGTGTGATTGTGTGATTGTGAGATTGTGTATTTGTGTGATTGTGTGATTGTGTGATTGTGTGATCGTGTGACTGTGTGATTGTGTGATTGTGTGATTGTGTGATTGTGTGATTGTGTGACTGTGTGATTGTGTGATTGTGTGATTGTGTGATTGTGTGATTGTGTGATTGTATGATTGTGTGATTGTGTGATTGTGTGATTGTGTAATTGTGATTGTGCGATTGTGATTGTGTGATTGTGTGATTGTGTGATTGTGTAATTGTGATTGTGCGATTGTGATTGTGTGATTGTGAGATTGTGTGTTTGTGTGATTGTGTGATTGTGTGTTTGTGTGATTGTGTGATTGTGTGATTGTGTGATTGTGAGATTGTGTGTTTGTGTGCTTGTGTGATTGTGTGATTGTGATTGTGTGATTGTGACTGTGTGATTGTGATTGTGTGATTGTGATTGTGTGATTGTGACTGTGTGATTGTGTGTGTGTGTGATTGTGTGATTGTGTCATTGTGTGATTTTGCGGTTGTGTGATTGTGTGATTGTGTGATTGTGTGATTGTGTGATTGTGTGTTTGTGTGATTGTGTGATTGTGTAATTGTGATTGTGCGATTGTGATTGTGTGATTGTGATTGTGCGATTGTGATTGTGTGATTGTGTGATTGTGTGATTGTGTGATTGTGTGATTGTGTGATTGTGAGATTGTGTGTTTGTGTGATTGTGTGATTGTGTGTTTGTGTGATTGTGTGATTGTGTGATTGTGTGATTGTGTGTTTGTGTGATTGTGTGATTGTGTGATTGTGTGATTGTGTGATTGTGTGATTGTGTGATTGTGTGATTGTGTGATTGTGTGATTGTGTGACTGTGTGATTGTGTGATTGTGTGATTGTGAGATTGTGTGTTTGTGTGATTGTGTGATTGTGTGATTGTGTGATTGTGTGATTGTGTGATTGTGTGATTGTGTAATTGTGATTGTGTAATTGTGATTGTGCGATTGCGATTTTGTGATTGTGTGATTGTGTGATTGTGTGCTTGTGTGATTGTGTGATTGTGATTGTGTGATTGTGACTGTGTGATTGTGATTGTGTGATTGTGATTGTGTGATTGTGACTGTGTGATTGTGTGGTTGTGAGATTGTGTGATTGTGTGATTACGTGATTGTGTGATTGTGATTGTGTGATTGTGATTGTGTGATTGTGATTGTGTGATTGTGTGATTGTGATTGTGTGATTGTGATTGTGTGATTGTGATTGTGTGATTGTGATTGTGTGATTGTGATTGTGTTATTGTGATTGTGTTATTGTGATTGTGTGATTGTGATTGTGTGATTGTGATTGTGTTATTGTGATTGCGTGATTGTGATTGTGTGATTGTGATTGTGTGATTGTGATTGTGTGATTGTGATTGTTTGATTGTGATTGTGTGATTGTGTAATTGTGATTGTGCGATTGTGATTGTGTGATTGTGTGATTGTGTGATTGTGTGATTGTGAGATTGTGTGTTTGTGTGCTTGTGCGATTGTGTGATTGTGATTGTGTGATTGTGATTGTGCGATTGTGATTGTGTGATTGTGTGATTGTGTGATTGTGTGATTGTGTGATTGTGTGATTGTGTGACTGTGTGATTGTGTGACTGTGTGATTGTGTGATTGTGTGATTGTGTGATTGTGTGATTGTGTAATTGTGATTGTGCGATTGTGATTGTGTGATTGTGTGATTGTGTGATTGTGTGATTGTGTGATTGTGTGATTGTGTGATTGTGTGATTGTGTGATTGTGTGATTGTGTGATTGTGGGATTGTGTGATTGTGTGATTGTGACTGTGTGATTGTGTGATTGTGTGATTGTGACTGTGTGATTGTGTGAGTGTGTGATTGTGTGATTGAGTGATTGTGCGCTTGTATGATTGTGTGGTTGTGTGGTTGTGTGATTGTGTGATTGTGTGATTGTGTGATTGTGTGATTGTGTGATTGTGTGATTGTGTAATTGTGTGATTGTGTGATTGTGTGATTGTGAGATTGTGTGTTTGTGTGATTGTGTGATTGTGTGATTGTGTGATTGTGTGATCGTGTGACTGTGTGATTGTGTGATTGTGTGATTGTGTGATTGTGTGACTGTGTGATTGTGTGATTGTGTGATTGTGTGATTGTGTGATTGTATGATTGTGTGATTGTGTGATTGTGTGATTGTGTAATTGTGATTGTGCGATTGTGATTGTGTGATTGTGTGATTGTGTGATTGTGAGATTGTGTGTTTGTGTGCTTGTGTGATTGTGTGATTGGGATTGTGTGATTGTGATTGTGTGATTGTGATTGCGTGATTGTGATTGCGTGATTGTGTGATTGTGTGATTGTGTGATTGTGTGATTGTGTGATTGTGTGATTGTGTGATTGTGTGATTGTGTGATTGTGTGACTGTGTGATTGTGTGATTGTGTGATTGTGTAATTGTGATTGTGCGATTGTGATTGTGTGATTGTGTGATTGTGTGATTGTGTGATTGTGAGATTGTGTGTTTGTGTGATTGTGTGATTGTGTGATTGTGTGATTGTGTGATTGTGTGATTGTGTGATTGTGTGATTGTGTGATTGTGTGGTTGTGTGACCGTGATTGTGTGACCGTGATTGTGTGATCGTGATTGTGTGATCGTGTTAGTGTAACCGTGAATGTGTGATTGCGTGATTGTGATTGCGTGATTGCGATTGCGTGATTGTGATTGCGTGATTGTGTGATTGTGTGATTGTGTGATTGTGTGATGGTGTGATTGTGTGATTGTGTGAATGTGTGATTGCGTGATCGTGTGATTGTGTGATTGTGTGAGTGTGTGATTGTGTGATTGAGTGATTGTGTGCTTGTGTGATTGTGTGTCTGTGTGATTGTGTTATTGTGTGCTTGTGTGATTGTGTGATTGTGATTGTGTGATTGTGATTGTGTGGTTGTGATTGTGTGATTGTGGTTGTGTGATTGTGATTGTGTGATTGTGATTGTGTGATTGTGACTGTGTGATTGTGTGAGTGTGTGATTGTGTGATTGAGTGATTGTGTGCTTGTGTGATTGTGTGATTGTGTGATTGTGTGATTGTGTGATTGTGTGATTGTGTGATTGTGTGATTGTGTGATTGTGTGATTGTGTGCTTGTGTGATTGTGTGATTGTGTGATTGTGTGATTGTGTGATTGTGTGATTGTGTGATTGTGTGATTGTGTGATTGTGTGATTGTGTGATTGTGTGCTTGTGTGATTGTGTGATTGTGTGATTGTTTGATTGTGTGATTGTGTGATTGTGTGATTGTGTGATTGTGTGATTGTGTGATTGTGTGATTGTGTGATTGTGATTGTGTGATTGTGATTGTGTGATTGTGATTGTGTGATTGTGATTGTTTGATTGTGATTGTGTGATTGTGTGATTGTGATTGTGTGATTGTGATTGTTTGATTGTGATTGTGTGATTGTGTGATTGTGATTGTGTGATTGTGACTGTGTGATTGTGTGAGTGTGTGATTGTGTGCTTGTGTGATTGTGTGATTGTGATTGTGTGATTGTGATTGTGTGATTGTGATTGTGTGATTGTGATTGTGTGATTGTGATTGTGCGATTGTGATTGTGTGATTGTGTGATTGTGTGATTGTGTGATTGTGTGATTGTGTGATTGTGTGATTGTGTGATTGTGTGATTGTGTGATTGTGTGATTGTGTGATTGTGTGATTGTGTGATTGTGTAATTGAGATTGTGCGATTGTGATTGTGTGATTGTGTGATTGTGTGATTCTGTGATTGTGTGATTGTGTGATTGTGTGATTGTGTGATTGTGTGATTGTGTGATTGTGTGATTGTGGGATTGTGTGATTGTGTGATTGTGACTGTGTGATTGTGTGATTGTGTGATTGTGACTGTGTGATTGTGTGAGTGTGTGATTGTGTGATTGAGTGATTGTGCGCTTGTATGATTGTGTGGTTGTGTGGTTGTGTGATTGTGTGATTGTGTGATTGTGTGATTGTGTGATTGTGTGATTGTGTGATTGTGTGATTGTGTGATTGTGTGATTGTGTGATTGTGTGATTGTGTGATTGTGTGATTGTGTGATTGTGTGATTGTGTGATTGTGTGATTGTGTGATTGCGTGATTGTGTGATTGTGTGATTGTGTGATTGTGTGAGTGTGTGATTGTGTGATTGAGTGATTGTGTGCATGTGTGATTGTGTGATTAGGTGAGTGTGTGATTGTGTGATTGTGTGATTGTGTGATCGTGTGATTGTGTGATAGTGTGGTTGTGTGACCGTGATTATGTGACCGTGATTGTGTGACCGTGATTGTGTGACCGTGATTGTGTGACCGTGATTGTGTGACCGTGATAGTGTGACCGTGAATGTGTGACTGCGTGATTCTGATTGCGTGATTGTGATTGCGTGATTGTGTGATTGTGTGATTGTGTGATTGTGTGATGGAGTGATTGTGTGATTGTGTGAATGTGTGATTGTGTGATCGTGCGATTGTGTGATCGTGTGATCGTGTGATCGTGTGATTGTGTGATTGTGTGGTTGTGTGATTGTGTGATTGTGTGATTGTGTGATTGTGTAATTGTGATTGTGCGATTGTGATTGTGTGATTGTGTGATTGTGTGATTGTGTGATTGTGAGATTGTGTGTTTGTGTGATTGTGTGATTGTGTGTTTGTGTGATTGTGTGATTGTGTGATTGTGTGCTTGTGTGATTGTGTGATTGTGTGATTGTTTGATTGTGTGATTGTGTGATTGTGTGATTGTGTGATTGTGTGATTGTGTGACTGTGTGATTGTGTGATTGTGTGACTGTGTGATTGTGTGATTGTGTGATTGTGTGATTGTGTGATTGTGTGATTGTGTAATTGTGATTGTGCGATTGTGATTGTGTGATTGTGTGATTGTGTGATTGTGTGATTGTGTAATTGTGTGATTGTGTGATTGTGTGATTGTGTGATTGTGTGATTGTGGGATTGTGTGATTGTGTGATTGTGACTGTGTGATTGTGTGATTGTGTGATTGTGACTGTGTGATTGTGTGAGTGTGTGATTGTGTGATTGAGTGATTGTGCGCTTGTATGATTGTGTGGTTGTGTGATTGTGTGATTGTGTGATTGTATGATTGTGTGATTGTGTGATTGTGTGATTGTGTGATTGTGTGACTGTGTGATTGTGTGATTGTGTGATTGTGTGATTGTGTGATTGTGTGATTGTGTGATTGTGTGATTGTGTGATTGTGTAATTGTGATTGTGCGATTGTGATTGTGTGATTGTGTGATTGTGTGATTGTGTGATTGTGTGATTGTGTGATTGTGTAATTGTGATTGTGCGATTCTGATTGTGTGGTTGTGTGATTGTGTGATTGTGTGATTGTGAGATTGTGTGTTTGTGTGATTGTGTGATTGTGTGATTGTGTGATTGTGTGATTGTGTGATTGTGTGATTGTGTGATTGTGTGACTGTGTGATTGTGTGATTGTGTGATTGTGTGATTGTGTGATTGTGTGATTGTGTGATTGTGTGATTGTGTGATTGTGTGATTGTGTGATTGTGTAATTGTGATTGTGCGATTGTGATTGTGTGATTGTGTGATTGTGTGATTGTGTGATTGTGAGATTGCGTGTTTGTGTGCTTGTGTGATTGTGTGATTGTGATTGTGTGATTGTGATTGTGTGATTGTGATTGTGTGATTGTGATTGTGTGATTGTGATTGTGTGATTGTGATTGTGTGATTGTGATTGTGTGATTGTGATTGTGTGATTGTGATTGTGTGATTTTGATTGTGTGATTGTGATTGTGTGATTGTGATTGTGTGATTGTGATTGTGTGATTGTGATTGTGTGATTGTGATTGTGTGATTGTGATTGTGTGATTGTGATTGTGTGATTGTGATTGTGTGATTGTGATTGTGTGATTGTGATTGTGTGATTGTGATTGTGTGACTGTGATTGTGTGATTGTGATTGTGTGACTGTGATTGTGTGATTGTGATTGTGTGATTGTGATTGTGTGATTGTGATTGTGTGATTGTGATTGTGTGATTGTGATTGTGCGATTGTGATTGTGTGATTGTGTGATTATGTGATTGTGTGATTGTGTGATTGTGTGATTGTGTGATTGTGTGATTGTGACTGTGTGATTGTGTGATTGTGTGATTGTGACTGTGTGATTGTGTGAGTGTGTGATTGTGTGATTGAGTGATTGTGCGCTTGTATGATTGTGTGGTTGTGTGGTTGTGTGATTGTGTGATTGTGTGATTGTGTGATTGTGTGATTGTGTGATTGTGTGATTGTGTGATTGTGTGATTGTGTGATTGTGTGATTGTGTGATTGTGTGATTGTGTGATTGTGTGATTGTGTGATTGTGTGATTGTGTGATTGTGTGATTGTGTGATTGTGTGATTGTGTGATTGTGTGATTGTGTGATTGTGTGATTGTGTGATTGTGTGATTGTGTGATTGTGTGATTGTGTGATTGTGTGAGTGTTTGATTGTGTGATTGAGTGATTGTGTGCATGTGCGATTGTGTGATTAGGTGAGTGTGTGATTGTGTGATTGTGTGATTGTGTGATCGTGTGATTGTGTGATAGTGTGGTTGTGTGACCGTGATTGTGTGACCGTGATTGTGTGACCGTGATTGTGTGACCGTGATTGTGTGACCGTGATAGTGTGACCGTGAATGTGTGACTGCGTGATTCTGATTGCGTGATTGTGATTGCGTGATTGTGTGATTGTGTGATGGAGTGATTGTGTGATTGTGTGAATGTGTGATTGTGTGATCGTGTGATTGTGTGATCGTGTGATCGTGTGATCGTGTGATTGTGTGATTGTGTGATTGTGTGATTGTGTGATTGTGTTATTGTGTGATTGTGTAATTGTGATTGTGCGATTCTGATTATGTGATTGTGTGATTGTGTGATTGTGTGATTGTGAGATTGTGTGTTTGTGTGATTGTGTGATTGTGTGATTGTGTGATTGTGTGATTGTGTGATTGTGTGATTGTGTGATTGTGTGATTGTGTGACTGTGTGATTGTGTGATTGTGTGATTGTGTGATTGTGTGATTAGGTGATTGTGTGATTGTGTGATTGTGTGATTGTGTGATTGTGTGATTGTGTGATTGTGTGATTGTGTGATTGTGTGACTGTGTGATTGTGTGATTGTGTGATTGTGTGATTGTGTGATTGTGTGATTGTGTGATTGTGTGATTGTGTGATTGTGTGATTGTGTGATTGTGTAATTGTGATTGTGCGATTGTGATTGTGTGATTGTGTGATTGTGTGATTGTGTGATTGTGTGATTGTGATTGTGTGATTGTGATTGTGTGATTGTGATTGTGTGATTGTGATTGTGTGATTGTGATTGTGTGATTGTGATTGTGTGATTGTGATTGTGTGATTGTGATTGTGTGATTGTGATTGTGTGATTGTGATTGTGTGATTGTGATTGTGTGATTGTGATTGTGTGATTGTGATTGTGTGATTGTGATTGTGTGATTGTGATTGTGTGATTGTGATTGTGTGATTGTGATTGTGTGATTGTGATTGTGTGATTGTGATTGTGTGATTGTGTGATTGTGATTGTGTGATTGTGATTGTGTGATTGTGATTGTGTGATTGTGATTGTGTGATTGTGATTGTGTGATTGTGATTGTGTCATTGTGATTGTGTGATTGTGATTGTGTGATTGTGATTGTGTGATTGTGATTGTGTGATTGTGATTGTGTGATTGTGATTGTGTGATTGTGATTGTGTGATTGTGATTGTGTGATTGTGATTGTGTGATTGTGATTGTGTGATTGTGATTGTGTGATTGTGATTGTGTGATTGTGATTGTGTGATTGTGATTGTGTGATTGTGATTGTGTGATTGTGATTGTGTGATTGTGATTGTGTGATTGTGATTGTGTGATTGTGATTGTGTGATTGTGATTGTGTGATTGTGATTGTGTGATTGTGATTGTGTGATTGTGATTGTGTGATTGTGATTGTGTGATTGTGATTGTGTGATTGTGATTGTGTGATTGTGATTGTGTGATTGTGATTGTGTGATTGTGATTGTGTGATTGTGATTGTGTGATTGTGATTGTGTGATTGTGATTGTGTGATTGTGATTGTGTGATTGTGATTGTGTGATTGTGATTGTGTGATTGTGATTGTGTGATTGTGATTGTGTGATTGTGATTGTGTGATTGTGATTGTGTGATTGTGATTGTGTGATTGTGATTGTGTGATTGTGATTGTGTGATTGTGATTGTGTGATTGTGATTGTGTGATTGTGATTGTGTGATTTTGATTGTGTGATTGTGATTGTGTGATTGTGATTGTGTGATTGTGATTGTGTGATTGTGATTGTGTGATTGTGATTGTGTGATTGTGATTGTGTGATTGTGATTGTGTGATTGTGATTGTGTGATTGTGATTGTGTGATTGTGATTGTGTGATTGTGATTGTGTGATTGTGATTGTGTGATTGTGATTGTGTGACTGTGATTGTGTGACTGTGATTGTGTGATTGTGATTGTGTGATTGTGATTGTGTGATTGTGATTGTGTGATTTTGATTGTGTGATTGTGATTGTGTGATTGTGATTGTGTGATTGTGATTGTGTGATTGTGATTGTGTGATTGTGATTGTGCGCTTGTATGATTGTGTGGTTGTGTGGTTGTGTGATTGTGTGATTGTGTGATTGTGTGATTGTGTGATTGTGTGATTGTGTGATTGTGTGATTGTGTGATTGTGTGATTGTGTGATTGTGTGATTGTGTGATTGTGTGATTGTGTGATTGTGTGATTGTGTGATTGTGTGATTGTGTGATTGTGTGATTGTGTGATTGTGTGATTGTGTGATTGTGTGATTGTGTGATTGTGTGATTGTGTGATTGTGTGATTGTGTGATTGTGTGATTGTGTGATTGTGTGAGTGTTTGATTGTGTGATTGAGTGATTGTGTGCATGTGCGATTGTGTGATTAGGTGAGTGTGTGATTGTGTGATTGTGTGATTGTGTGATCGTGTGATTGTGTGATAGTGTGGTTGTGTGACCGTGATTATGTGACCGTGATTGTGTGACCGTGATTGTGTGACCGTGATTGTGTGACCGTGATTGTGTGACCGTGATAGTGTGACCGTGAATGTGTGACTGCGTGATTCTGATTGCGTGATTGTGATTGCGTGATTGTGTGATTGTGTGATGGAGTGATTGTGTGATTGTGTGAATGTGTGATTGTGTGATCGTGTGATTGTGTGATCGTGTGATCGTGTGATCGTGTGATTGTGTGATTGTGTGATTGTGTGATTGTGTGATTGTGTTATTGTGTGATTGTGTAATTGTGATTGTGCGATTCTGATTATGTGATTGTGTGATTGTGTGATTGTGTGATTGTGAGATTGTGTGTTTGTGTGATTGTGTGATTGTGTGATTGTGTGATTGTGTGATTGTGTGATTGTGTGATTGTGTGATTGTGTGATTGTGTAACTGTGTGATTGTGTGATTGTGTGATTGTGTGATTGTGTGATTAGGTGATTGTGTGATTGTGTGATTGTGTGATTGTGTGATTGTGTGATTGTGTGATTGTGTGATTGTGTGATTGTGTGACTGTGTGATTGTGTGATTGTGTGATTGTGTGATTGTGTGATTGTGTGATTGTGTGATTGTGTGATTGTGTGATTGTGTGATTGTGTGATTGTGTAATTGTGATTGTGCGATTGTGATTGTGTGATTGTGTGATTGTGTGATTGTGTGATTGTGTGATTGTGATTGTGTGATTGTGATTGTGTGATTGTGATTGTGTGATTGTGATTGTGTGATTGTGATTGTGTGATTGTGATTGTGTGATTGTGATTGTGTGATTGTGATTGTGTGATTGTGATTGTGTGATTGTGATTGTGTGATTGTGATTGTGTGATTGTGATTGTGTGATTGTGATTGTGTGATTGTGATTGTGTGATTGTGATTGTGTGATTGTGTGATTGTGATTGTGTGATTGTGATTGTGTGATTGTGATTGTGTGATTGTGATTGTGTGATTGTGATTGTGTGATTGTGATTGTGTGATTGTGATTGTGTCATTGTGATTGTGTGATTGTGATTGTGTGATTGTGATTGTGTGATTGTGATTGTGTGATTGTGATTGTGTGATTGTGATTGTGTGATTGTGATTGTGTGATTGTGATTGTGTGATTGTGATTGTGTGATTGTGATTGTGTGATTGTGATTGTGTGATTGTGATTGTGTGATTGTGATTGTGTGATTGTGATTGTGTGATTGTGATTGTGTGATTGTGATTGTGTGATTGTGATTGTGTGATTGTGATTGTGTGATTGTGATTGTGTGATTGTGATTGTGTGATTGTGATTGTGTGATTGTGATTGTGTGATTGTGATTGTGTGATTGTGATTGTGTGATTGTGATTGTGTGATTGTGATTGTGTGATTGTGATTGTGTGATTGTGATTGTGTGATTGTGATTGTGTGATTGTGATTGTGTGATTGTGATTGTGTGATTGTGATTGTGTGATTGTGATTGTGTGATTGTGATTGTGTGATTGTGATTGTGTGATTGTGATTGTGTGATTGTGATTGTGTGATTGTGATTGTGTGATTGTGATTGTGTGATTGTGATTGTGTGATTGTGATTGTGTGATTGTGATTGTGTGATTGTGATTGTGTGATTGTGATTGTGTGATTGTGATTGTGTGATTGTGATTGTGTGATTGTGATTGTGTGATTGTGATTGTGTGATTGTGATTGTGTGATTGTGATTGTGTGATTGTGATTGTGTGATTGTGATTGTGTGATTGTGATTGTGTGATTGTGATTGTGTGATTGTGATTGTGTGATTTTGATTGTGTGATTGTGATTGTGTGATTGTGATTGTGTGATTGTGATTGTGTGATTGTGATTGTGTGATTGTGATTGTGTGATTGTGATTGTGTGATTGTGATTGTGTGATTGTGATTGTGTGATTGTGATTGTGTGATTGTGATTGTGTGATTGTGATTGTGTGATTGTGATTGTGTGATTGTGATTGTGTGATTGTGATTGTGTGATTGTGATTGTGTGATTGTGATTGTGTGATTGTGATTGTGTGACTGTGATTGTGTGATTGTGATTGTGTGATTGTGATTGTGTGATTGTGATTGTGTGATTGTGATTGTGTGATTGTGATTGTGTGATTGTGATTGTGTGATTGTGATTGTGTGATTGTGATTGTGCGATTGTGATTGTGTGATTGTGTGATTATGTGATTGTGTGATTGTGTGATTGTGTGATTGTGTGATTGTGTGATTGTGACTGTGTGATTGTGTGATTGTGTGATTGTGACTGTGTGATTGTGTGAGTGTGTGATTGTGTGATTGAGTGATTGTGCGCTTGTATGATTGTGTGGTTGTGTGGTTGTGTGATTGTGTGATTGTGTGATTGTGTGATTGTGTGATTGTGTGATTGTGTGATTGTGTGATTGTGTGATTGTGTGATTGTGTGATTGTGTGATTGTGTGATTGTGTGATTGTGTGATTGTGTGATTGTGTGATTGTGTGATTGTGTGATTGTGTGATTGTGTGATTGTGTGATTGTGTGATTGTGTGATTGTGTGATTGTGTGATTGTGTGATTGTGTGATTGTGTGATTGTGTGATTGTGTGAGTGTTTGATTGTGTGATTGAGTGATTGTGTGCATGTGCGATTGTGTGATTAGGTGAGTGTGTGATTGTGTGATTGTGTGATTGTGTGATCGTGTGATTGTGTGATAGTGTGGTTGTGTGACCGTGATTATGTGACCGTGATTGTGTGACCGTGATTGTGTGACCGTGATTGTGTGACCGTGATTGTGTGACCGTGATAGTGTGACCGTGAATGTGTGACTGCGTGATTCTGATTGCGTGATTGTGATTGCGTGATTGTGTGATTGTGTGATGGAGTGATTGTGTGATTGTGTGAATGTGTGATTGTGTGATCGTGTGATTGTGTGATCGTGTGATCGTGTGATCGTGTGGTTGTGTGATTGTGTGATTGTGTGATTGTGTGATTGTGTGATTGTGTAATTGTGATTGTGCGATTCTGATTATGTGATTGTGTGATTGTGTGATTGTGTGATTGTGAGATTGTGTGTTTGTGTGATTGTGTGATTGTGTGATTGTGTGATTGTGTGATTGTGTGATTGTGTGATTGTGTGATTGTGTGATTGTGTGACTGTGTGATTGTGTGATTGTGTGATTGTGTGATTGTGTGATTAGGTGATTTTGTGATTGTGTGATTGTGTGATTGTGTGATTGTGTGATTGTGTGATTGTGTGATTGTGTGATTGTGTGACTGTGTGATTGTGTGATTGTGTGATTGTGTGATTGTGTGATTGTGTGATTGTGTGATTGTGTGATTGTGTGATTGTGTGATTGTGTGATTGTGTGATTGTGTAATTGTGATTGTGCGATTGTGATTGTGTGATTGTGTGATTGTGTGATTGTGTGATTGTGATTGTGTGATTGTGATTGTGTGATTGTGATTGTGTGATTGTGATTGTGTGATTGTGATTGTGTGATTGTGATTGTGTGATTGTGATTGTGTGATTGTGATTGTGTGATTGTGATTGTGTGATTGTGATTGTGTGATTGTGATTGTGTGATTGTGATTGTGTGATTGTGATTGTGTGATTGTGATTGTGTGATTGTGTGATTGTGATTGTGTGATTGTGATTGTGTGATTGTGATTGTGTGATTGTGATTGTGTGATTGTGATTGTGTGATTGTGATTGTGTGATTGTGATTGTGTGATTGTGATTGTGTGATTGTGATTGTGTGATTGTGATTGTGTGATTGTGATTGTGTGATTGTGATTGTGTGATTGTGATTGTGTGATTGTGATTGTGTGATTGTGATTGTGTGATTGTGAGATTGTGATTGTGTGATTGTGATTGTGTGATTGTGATTGTGTGATTGTGATTGTGTGATTGTGATTGTGTGATTGTGATTGTGTGATTGTGATTGTGTGATTGTGATTGTGTGATTGTGATTGTGTGATTGTGATTGTGTGATTGTGATTGTGTGATTGTGATTGTGTGATTGTGATTGTGTGATTGTGATTGTGTGATTGTGATTGTGTGATTGTGATTGTGTGATTGTGATTGTGTGATTGTGATTGTGTGATTGTGATTGTGTGATTGTGATTGTGTGATTGTGATTGTGTGATTGTGATTGTGTGATTGTGATTGTGTGATTGTGATTGTGTGATTGTGATTGTGTGATTGTGATTGTGTGATTGTGATTGTGTGATTGTGATTGTGTGATTGTGATTGTGTGATTGTGATTGTGTGATTGTGATTGTGTGATTGTGATTGTGTGATTGTGATTGTGTGATTGTGATTGTGTGATTGTGATTGTGTGATTGTGATTGTGTGATTGTGATTGTGTGATTGTGATTGTGTGATTGTGATTGTGTGAATGTGATTGTGTGATTGTGATTGTGTGATTGTGATTGTGCGATTGTGATTGTGTGATTGTGTGATTGTGTGATTGTGTGATTGTGTGATTGTGTGATTTTCTGATTGTGTGATTGTGTAATTGTGATTGTGCGATTGTGATTGTGTGATTGTGTGATTGTGTGATTGTGTGATTGTGTGATTGTGTGATTGTGTGATTGTGTGATTGTGTGATTGTGTGATTGTGGGATTGTGTGATTGTGTGATTGTGACTGTGTGATTGTGTGATTGTGTGATTGTGACTGTGTGATTGTGTGAGTGTGTGATTGTGTGATTGAGTGATTGTGCGCTTGTATGATTGTGTGGTTGTGTGGTTGTGTGATTGTGTGATTGTGTGATTGTGTGATTGTGAGATTGTGTGTTTGTGTGCTTGTGTGATTGTGTGATTGTGATTGTGTGATTGTGATTGTGTGATTGTGATTGTGTGATTGTGATTGTGTGATTATGTGATTTTGTGATTGTGTGATTGTGTGATTGTGTGATTGTGTGAGTGTGTGATTGTGTGATTGAGTGATTGTGCGCTTGTATGATTGTGTGGTTGTGTGGTTGTGTGATTGTGTGATTGTGTGATTGTGTGATTGTGTGATTGTGTGATTGTGTGATTGTGTGATTGTGTGATTGTGTGATTGTGTGATTGTGTGATTGTGTGATTGTGTGATTGTGTGATTGTGTGATTGTGTGATTGTGTGATTGTGTGATTGTGTGATTGTGTGATTGTGTGATTGTGTGATTGTGTGATTGTGTGATTGTGTGATTGTGTGATTGTGTGATTGTGTGATTGTGTGATTGTGTGATTGTGTGATTAGGTGAGTGTGTGATTGTGTGATTGTGTGATTGTGTGATCGTGTGATTGTGTGATAGTGTGGTTGTGTGACCGTGATTATGTGACCGTGATTGTGTGACCGTGATTGTGTGACCGTGATTGTGTGACCGTGATAGTGTGACCGTGAATGTGTGACTGCGTGATTCTGATTGCGTGATTGTGATTGCGTGATTGTGTGATTGTGTGATTGTGTGATTGTGTGATGGAGTGATTGTGTGATTGTGTGAATGTGTGATTGTGTGATCGTGTGATTGCGTGATCGTGTGATCGTGTGATCGTGTGATTGTGTGATTGTTTGATTGTGTGATTGTGTGATTGTGTGATTGTGTGATTGTGTAATTGTGATTGTGCGATTGTGATTGTGTGATTGTGTGATTGTGTGATTGTGAGATTGTGTGTTTGTGTGATTGTGTGATTGTGTGTTTGTGTGATTGTGTGATTGTGGGATTGTGTGATTGTGTGATTGTGACTGTGTGATTGTGTGATTGTGTGATTGTGACTGTGTGATTGTGTGAGTGTGTGATTGTGTGATTGAGTGATTGTGCGCTTGTATGATTGTGTGGTTGTGTGATTGTGTGATTGTGTGATTGTATGATTGTGTGATTGTGTGATTGTGTGATTGTGTGATTGTGTGATTGTGTGATTGTGTGATTGTGTGATTGTGTGATTGTGTGATTGTGTAATTGTGATTGTGCGATTGTGATTGTGTGATTGTGTGATTGTGTGATTGTGTGATTGTGTGATTGTGTGATTGTGTGATTGTGTGATTGTGTGATTGTGTGATTGTGTGATTGTGTGATTGTGTGATTGTGTGATTGTGTGATTGTGTGATTGTGTGATTGTGTGATTGTGTGATTGTGTGATTGTGTAATTGTGTAATTGTGATTGTGCGATTGTGATTGTGCGATTGTGTGATTGTGTGATTGTGAGATTGTGTGTTTGTGTGATTGTGTGATTGTGTGATTGTGTGATTGTGTGATTGTGTGATTGTGTGATTGTGTGATTGTGTGATTGTGTGATTGTGTGATTGTGTGACTGTGTGATTGTGTGATTGTGTGATTGTGTGATTGTGTGATTGTGTGATTGTGTGATTGTGTGATTGTGTGATTGTGTGATTGTGTGATTGTGTGATTGTGTAATTGTGATTTGCGATTGTGATTGTGTGATTGTGTGATTGTGTGATTGTGTGATTGTGTGATTGTGATTGTGTGATTGTGATTGTGTGATTGTGATTGTGTGATTGTGATTGTGTGATTGTGATTGTGTGATTGTGATTGTGTGATTGTGATTGTGTCATTGTGATTGTGTGATTGTGATTGTGTGATTGTGATTGTGTGATTGTGATTGTGTGATTGTGATTGTGTGATTGTGATTGTGTGATTGTGATTGTGTGATTGTGATTGTGTGATTGTGATTGTGTGATTGTGATTTTGTGATTGTGATTGTGTGATTGTGATTGTGTGATTGTGATTGTGTGATTGTGATTGTGTGATTGTGATTGTGTGATTGCGATTGTGTGATTGCGATTGTGTGATTGCGATTGTGTGATTGCGATTGTGTGATTGTGATTGTGTGATTGTGATTGTGTGATTGTGATTGTGTGATTGTGATTGTGTGATTGTGATTGTGTGATTGTGATTGTGTGATTGTGATTGTGTGATTGTGATTGTGTGATTGTGATTGTGTGATTGTGATTGTGTGATTGTGATTGTGTGATTGTGATTGTGTGATTGTGATTGTGTGATTGTGATTGTGTGATTGTGATTGTGTGATTGTGATTGTGTGATTGTGATTGTGTGATTGTGATTGTGTGATTGTGATTGTGTGATTGTGATTGTGTGATTGTGATTGTGTGATTGTGATTGTGTGATTGTGATTGTGTGATTGTGATTGTGTGATTGTGATTGTGTGATTGTGATTGTGTGATTGTGATTGTGTGATTGTGATTGTGTGATTGTGATTGTGTGATTGTGATTGTGTGATTGTGATTGTGTGATTGTGATTGTGTGATTGTGATTGTGTGATTGTGATTGTGTGATTGTGATTGTGTGATTGTGATTGTGTGATTGTGATTGTGTGATTGTGATTGTGTGATTGTGATTGTGTGATTGTGATTGTGTGATTGTGATTGTGTGATTGTGATTGTGTGATTGTGATTGTGTGATTGTGATTGTGTGATTGTGATTGTGTGATTGTGATTGTGTGATTGTGATTGTGTGATTGTGATTGTGTGATTGTGATTGTGTGATTGTGATTGTGTGATTGTGATTGTGTGATTGTGATTGTGTGATTGTGATTGTGTGATTGTGATTGTGTGATTGTGATTGTGTGATTGTGATTGTGTGATTGTGATTGTGTGATTGTGATTGTGTGATTGTGATTGTGTGATTGTGATTGTGTGATTGTGATTGTGTGATTGTGATTGTGTGATTGTGATTGTGTGATTGTGATTGTGTGATTGTGATTGTGTGATTGTGATTGTGTGATTGTGATTGTGTGATTGTGATTGTGTGATTGTGATTGTGTGATTGTGATTGTGTGATTGTGATTGTGTGATTGTGATTGTGTGATTGTGATTGTGTGATTGTGATTGTGTGATTGTGATTGTGTGATTGTGATTGTGTGATTGTGATTGTGTGATTGTGATTGTGTGATTGTGATTGTGTGATTGTGATTGTGTGATTGTGATTGTGTGATTGTGATTGTGTGATTGTGATTGTGTGATTGTGATTGTGTGATTGTGATTGTGTGATTGTGATTGTGTGATTGTGATTGTGTGATTGTGATTGTGTGATTGTGATTGTGTGATTGTGATTGTGTGATTGTGATTGTGTGATTGTGATTGTGTGATTGTGATTGTGTGATTGTGATTGTGTGATTGTGATTGTGTGATTGTGATTGTGTGATTGTGATTGTTTGATTGTGATTGTGTGATTGTGTGATTGTGTGATTGTGATTGTGTGATTGTGACTGTGTGATTGTGTGAGTGTGCGATTGTGTGCTTGTGTGATTGTGTGATTGTGATTGTGTGATTGTGATTGTGTGATTGTGATTGTGCGATTGTGATTGTGTGATTGTGTGATTGTGTGATTGTGTGATTGTGTGATTGTGTGATTGTGTGATTGTGTGATTGTGTGATTGTGTGATTTTGTGATTGTGTGATTGTGTAATTGTGATTGTGCGATTGTGATTATGTGACTGTGTGATTGTGTGATTGTGTGATTGTGTGATTGTGTGATTGTGTGATTGTGTGATTGTGTGATTGTGGGATTGTGTGATTGTGTGATTGTGACTGTGTGATTGTGTGATTGTGTGATTGTGACTGTGTGATTGTGTGAGTGTGTGATTGTGTGATTGAGTGATTGTGCGCTTGTATGATTGTGTGGTTGTGTGGTTGTGTGATTGTGTGATTGTGTGATTGTGAGATTGTGTGTTTGTGTGCTTGTGTGATTGTGTGATTGTGATTGTGTGATTGTGATTGTGTGATTGTGATTGTGTGATTGTGATTGTGTGATTGTGATTGTGTGATTGTGATTGTGTGATTGTGATTGTGTGATTGTGATTGTGTGATTGTGATTGTGTGATTGTGATTGTGTGATTGTGATTGTGTGATTGTGATTGTGTGATTGTGATTGTGTGATTGTGATTGTGTCATTGTGATTGTGTGATTGTGATTGTGTGATTGTGATTGTGTGATTGTGATTGTGTGATTGTGATTGTGTGATTGTGATTGTGTGATTGTGATTGTGTGATTGTGATTGTGTGATTGTGATTGTGTGATTGTGATTGTGTGATTGTGATTGTGTGATTGTGATTGTGTGATTGTGATTGTGTGATTGTGATTGTGTGATTGTGATTGTGTGATTGTGATTGTGTGATTGTGATTGTGTGATTGTGATTGTGTGATTGTGATTGTGTGATTGTGATTGTGTGATTGTGATTGTGTGATTGTGATTGTGTGATTGTGATTGTGTGATTGTGATTGTGTGATTGTGATTGTGTGATTGTGATTGTGTGATTGTGATTGTGTGATTGTGATTGTGTGATTGTGATTGTGTGATTGTGATTGTGTGATTGTGATTGTGTGATTGTGATTGTGTGATTGTGATTGTGTGATTGTGATTGTGTGATTGTGATTGTGTGATTGTGATTGTGTGATTGTGATTGTGTGATTGTGATTGTGTGATTGTGATTGTGTGATTGTGATTGTGTGATTGTGATTGTGTGATTGTGATTGTGTGATTGTGATTGTGTGATTGTGATTGTGTGATTGTGATTGTGTGATTGTGATTGTGTGATTGTGATTGTGTGATTGTGATTGTGTGATTGTGATTGTGTGATTGTGATTGTGTGATTGTGATTGTGTGATTGTGATTGTGTGATTGTGATTGTGTGATTGTGATTGTGTGATTGTGATTGTGTGATTGTGATTGTGTGATTGTGATTGTGTGATTGTGATTGTGTGATTGTGATTGTGTGATTGTGATTGTGTGATTGTGATTGTGTGATTGTGATTGTGTGATTGTGATTGTGTGATTGTGATTGTGTGATTGTGATTGTGTGATTGTGATTGTGTGATTGTGATTGTGTGATTGTGATTGTGTGATTGTGATTGTGTGATTGTGATTGTGTGATTGTGATTGTGTGATTGTGATTGTGTGATTGTGATTGTGTGATTGTGATTGTGTGATTGTGATTGTGTGATTGTGATTGTGTGATTGTGATTGTGTGATTGTGATTGTGTGATTGTGATTGTGTGATTGTGATTGTGTGATTGTGATTGTGTGATTGTGATTGTGTGATTGTGATTGTGTGATTGTGATTGTGTGATTGTGATTGTGTGATTGTGATTGTGTGATTGTGATTGTGTGATTGTGATTGTGTGATTGTGATTGTGTGATTGTGATTGTGTGATTGTGATTGTGTGATTGTGATTGTGTGATTGTGATTGTGTGACTGTGTGATTGTGTGATTGTGTGATTGTGCGCTTGTATGATTGTGTGGTTGTGTGGTTGTGTGATTGTGTGATTGTGTGATTGTGAGATTGTGTGTTTGTGTGCTTGTGTGATTGTGTGATTGTGATTGTGTGATTGTGATTGTGTGATTGTGATTGTGTGATTGTGATTGTGTGATTGTGTGATTTTGTGATTGTGTGATTGTGTGATTGTGTGATTGTGTGATTGTGTGATTGTGTAATTGTGATTGTGCGATTGTGATTGTGTGATTGTGTGATTGTGTGATTGTGTGATTGTGTGATTGTGTAATTGTGTGATTGTGTGATTGTGTGGTTGTGTGATTGTGTGATTGTGTGATTGTATGATTGTGTGATTGTGTGATTGTGTGATTGTGTGATTGTGAGATTGTGTGTTTGTGTGCTTGTGTGATTGTGTGATTGTGATTGTGTGATTGTGATTGTGTGATTGTGATTGTGTGATTGTGATTGTGTGATTGTGATTGTGTGATTGTGATTGTGTGATTGTGTGATTGTGTGATTGTGTGATTGTGTGATTGTGTGATTGTGTGATTGTGTGATTGTGTGATTGTGTAATTGTGATTGTGCGATTGTGATTGTGTGATTGTGTGATTGTGTGATTGTGTGATTGTGAGATTGTGTGTTTGTGTGATTGTGTGATTGTGTGATTGTGTGATTGTGTGATTGTGTGATTGTGTGATTGCGTGATTGTGTGACTGTGTGATTGTGTGATTGTGTGATTGTGTGATTGTGTGATTGTGTGATTGTGTGATTGTGTGATTGTGTGATTGTGTAATTGTGATTGTGCGATTGTGATTGTGTGATTGTGTGATTGTGTGATTGTGTGATTGTGAGATTGTGTGTTTGTGTGCTTGTGTGATTGTGTGATTGTGATTGTGTGATTGTGATTGTGTGATTGTGATTGTGTGATTGTGATTGTGTGATTGTGATTGTGTGATTGTGATTGTGTGATTGTGATTGTGTGATTGTGATTGTGTGATTGTGTGATTGTGATTGTGTGATTGTGATTGTGTGATTGTGATTGTGTGATTGTGATTGTGTGATTGTGATTGTGTGATTGTGATTGTGTGATTGTGATTGTGTGATTGTGATTGTGTGATTGTGATTGTGTGATTGTGATTGTGTGATTGTGATT
Organism: Megachile rotundata; assembly: GCF_050947335.1. Classification (NCBI taxonomy): domain Eukaryota; kingdom Metazoa; phylum Arthropoda; class Insecta; order Hymenoptera; family Megachilidae; genus Megachile; species Megachile rotundata. The sequence goes on along the minus strand of NW_027473342.1, from coordinate 1,364,828 downwards.
GTGTGATTGTGATTGTGTGATTGTGATTGTGTGATTGTGATTGTGTGATTGTGATTGTGTGATTGTGATTGTGTGATTGTGATTGTGTGATTGTGATTGTGTGATTGTGATTGTGTGATTGTGATTGTGTGATTGTGATTGTGTGATTGTGATTGTGTGATTGTGATTGTGTGATTGTGATTGTGTGATTGTGATTGTGTGATTGTGATTGTGTGATTGTGATTGTGTGATTGTGATTGTGTGATTGTGATTGTGTGATTGTGATTGTGTGATTGTGATTGTGTGATTGTGATTGTGTGATTGTGATTGTGTGATTGTGATTGTGTGATTGTGATTGTGTGATTGTGATTGTGTGACTGTGATTGTGTGATTGTGATTGTGTGATTGTGATTGTGTGATTGTGATTGTGTGATTGTGATTGTGTGAATGTGATTGTGTGATTGTGATTCTTTGATTGTGATTGTGTGATTGTGATTGTGTGATTGTGACTGTGTGATTGTGTGAGTGTGCGATTGTGTGCTTGTGTGATTGTGTGATTGTGATTGTGTGATTGTGATTGTGTGATTGTGATTGTGTGATTGTGATTGTGTGATTGTGATTGTGCGATTGTGATTGTGTGATTGTGTGATTGTGTGATTGTGTGATTGTGTGATTGTGTGATTGTGTGATTGTGTGATTGTGTGATTGTGTGATTGTGTGATTGTGTGATTTTGTGATTGTGTGATTGTGTAATTGTGATTGTGCGATTGTGATTGTGTGATTGTGTGATTGTGTGATTGTGTGATTGTGTGATTGTGTGATTGTGTGATTGTGTGATTGTGTGATTCTGGGATTGTGTGATTGTGTGATTGTGACTGTGTGATTGTGTGATTGTGTGATTGTGACTGTGTGATTGTGTGAGTGTGTGATTTTGTGATTGAGTGATTGTGCGCTTGTATGATTGTGTGGTTGTGTGGTTGTGTGATTGTGTGATTGTGTGATTGTGTGATTGTGAGATTGTGTGTTTGTGTGCTTGTGTGATTGTGTGATTGTGATTGTGTGATTGTGATTGTGTGATTGTGATTGTGTGATTGTGATTGTGTGATTGTGTGATTTTGTGATTGTGTGATTGTGTGATTGTGTGATTGTGTGATTGTGTGATTGTGTGATTGTGTGATTGTGTGATTGTGTGATTGTGTGATTGTGTGATTGTGTGATTGTGTGAATGTGTGATTGTGTGATTGAGTGATTGTGTGATTGTGTGATTGTGTGATTGTGTGATTGTGTGATTGTGTGATTGTGTGATTGTGTGATTGTGTGATTGTGTGATTGTGTGATTGTGTGATTGTGTGATTGTGTGATTGTGTGATTGTGTGATTGTGTGATTGTGTGATTGTGTGATTGTGTGGTTGTGTGACCGTGATTGTGTGACCGTGATTGTGTGACCGTGAATGTGTGATTGCATGATTGTGATTGCGTGATTGCGATTGCGTGATTGTGATTGCGTGATTGTGTGATTGTGTGATTGTGTGATTGTGTGATTGTGTGATGGTGTGATTGTGTGATTGTGTGAATGTGTGGTTGCGTGATCGTGTGATTGTGTGATTGTGTGATTGTGATTGTGTGATTGTGATTGTGTGATTGTGATTGTGTGATTGTGGTTGTGTGATTGTGATTGTGTGATTGTGATTGTGTGATTGTGATTGTGTGATTGTGACTGTGTGATTTTGTGAGTGTGTGATTGTGTGATTGAGTGATTGTGTGATTGTGTGATTGTGTGATTGTGAGATTGTGTGTTTGTGTGCTTGTGTGATTGTGTGATTGTGATTGTGTGATTGTGTGATTGTGTGATTGTGTGATTGTGTGATTGTGTGATTGTGTGATTGTGTAATTGTGATTGTGCGATTGTGATTGTGTGATTGTGTGATTGTGTGATTGTGTGATTGTGAGATTGTGTGTTTGTGTGATTGTGTGATTGTGTGATTGTGTGATTGTGTGATTGTGATTGTGTGATTGTGACTGTGTGATTTTGTGAGTGTGTGATTGTGTGATTGAGTGATTGTGTGCTTGTGTGATTGTGTGGTTGTGAGATTGTGTGATTGTGTGATTAGGTGATTGTGTGATTGTGATTGTGTGATTGTGATTGTGTGATTGTGATTGTGTGATTGTGATTGTGTGATTGTGATTGTGTGATTGTGATTGTGTGATTGTGATTGTGTGATTGTGATTGTGTGATTGTGATTGTGTGATTGTGATTGTGTGATTGTGATTGTGTGATTGTGATTGTGTGATTGTGATTGTGTGATTGTGATTGTGTGATTGTGATTGTGTGATTGTGATTGTGTGATTGTGATTGTGTGATTGTGATTGTGTGATTGTGATTGTGTGATTGTGATTGTGTGATTGTGATTGTGTGATTGTGATTGTGTGATTGTGATTGTGTGATTGTGATTGTGTGATTGTGATTGTGTGATTGTGATTGTGTGATTGTGATTGTGTGATTGTGATTGTGTGATTGTGATTGTGTGATTGTGATTGTGTGATTGTGATTGTGTGATTGTGATTGTGTGATTGTGATTGTGTGATTGTGATTGTGTGATTGTGATTGTGTGATTGTGATTGTGTGATTGTGATTGTGTGATTGTGATTGTGTGATTGTGATTGTGTGTTTGTGATTGTGTGATTGTGATTGTGTGATTGTGATTGTGTGATTGTGATTGTGTTATTGCGATTGTGTGATTGTGATTGTGTGATTGTGATTGTGTGATTGTGATTGTGCGATTGTGATTGTGTGATTGTGATTGTGTGATTGTGATTGTGTGATTGTGATTGTGTGATTGTGATTGTGTGATTGTGATTGTGTGATTGTGATTGTGTGATTGTGATTGTTTGATTGTGATTGTGTGATTGTGTGATTGTGTGATTGTGAGTGTGTGATTGTGACTGTGTGATTGTGTGAGTGTGCGATTGTGTGCTTGTGTGATTGTGTGATTGTGATTGTGTGATTGTGATTGTGTGATTGTGATTGTGCGATTGTGATTGTGTGATTGTGTGATTGTGTGATTGTGTGATTGTGTGATTGTGTGATTGTGTGATTGTGTGATTTTGTGATTGTGTGATTGTGTAATTGTGATTGTGCGATTGTGATTGTGTGACTGTGTGATTGTGTGATTGTGTGATTGTGTGATTGTGTGATTGTGTGATTGTGTGATTGTGTGATTGTGGGATTGTGTGATTGTGTGATTGTGACTGTGTGATTGTGTGATTGTGTGATTGTGACTGTGTGATTGTGTGAGTGTGTGATTGTGTGATTGAGTGATTGTGCGCTTGTATGATTGTGTGGTTGTGTGGTTGTGTGATTGTGTGATTGTGTGATTGTGAGATTGTGTGTTTGTGTGCTTGTGTGATTGTGTGATTGTGATTGTGTGATTGTGATTGTGTGATTGTGATTGTGTGATTGTGATTGTGTGATTGTGATTGTGTGATTGTGATTGTGTGATTGTGTGATTTTGTGATTGTGTGATTGTGTGATTGTGTGATTGTGTGATTGTGTAATTGTGATTGTGCGATTGTGATTGTGTGATTGTGTGATTGTGTGATTGTGTGATTGTGTGATTGTGTGATTGTGTAATTGTGTGATTGTGTGATTGTGTGATTGTGTGATTGTGTGATTGTGTGATTGTGGGATTGTATGATTGTGTGATTGTGACTGTGTGATTGTGTGATTGTGTGATTGTGACTGCGTGATTGTGTGAGTGTGTGATTGTGTGATTGAGTGATTGTGCGCTTGTATGATTGTGTGGTTGTGTGATTGTGTGATTGTGTGATTGTATGATTGTGTGATTGTGTGATTGTGTGATTGTGTGATTGTGTGATTGTGTGATTGTGTGATTGTGTGATTGTGTGATTGTGTGATTGTGTGATTGTGTGATTGTGTGATTGTGTGATTGTGTGATTGTGTAATTGTGATTGTGCGATTGTGATTGTGTGATTGTGTGATTGTGTGATTGTGTGATTGTGTAATTGTGATTGTGCGATTGTGATTGTGTGATTGTGTGATTATGTGATTGTGTGATTGTGAGATTGTGTGTTTGTGTGCTTGTGTGATTGTGTGATTGTGATTGTGTGATTGTGTGATTGTGTGATTGTGTGATTGTGTGATTGTGTGATTGTGTGATTGTGTGATTGTGTGATGGTGTAATTGTGATTGTGCGATTGTGATTGTGTGATTGTGTGATTGTGTGATTGTGATTGTGTGATTGTGATTGTGTGATTGTGTTTGTGTGATTGTGATTGTGTGATTGTGATTGTGTGATTGTGATTGTGTGATTGTGATTGTGTGATTGTGATTGTGTGATTGTGATTGTGTGATTGTGATTGTGTGATTGTGATTGTGTGATTGTGATTGTGTGATTGTGATTGTGTGATTGTGATTGTGTGATTGTGATTGTGTGATTGTGATTGTGTGATTGTGATTGTGTGATTGTGATTGTGTGATTGTGATTGTGTGATTGTGATTGTGTGATTGTGATTGTGTGATTGTGATTGTGTGATTGTGATTGTGTGATTGTGATTGTGTGATTGTGATTGTGTGATTGTGATTGTGTGATTGTGATTGTGTGATTGTGATTGTGTGATTGTGATTGTGTGATTGTGATTGTGTGATTGTGATTGTGTGATTGTGATTGTGTGATTGTGATTGTGTGATTGTGATTGTGTGATTGTGATTGTGTGATTGTGATTGTGTGATTGTGATTGTGTGATTGTGATTGTGTGATTGTGATTGTGTGATTGTGATTGTGTGATTGTGATTGTGTGATTGTGATTGTGTGATTGTGATTGTGTGATTGTGATTGTGTGATTGTGATTGTGTGATTGTGATTGTGTGATTGTGATTGTGTGATTGTGATTGTTTGATTGTGATTGTGTGATTGTGATTGTGTGATTGTGATTGTGTGATTGTGATTCTTTGATTGTGATTCTTTGATTGTGATTGTGTGATTGTGATTGTGAGATTGTGACTGTGTGCGATTGTGTGAGTGTGCGATTGTGTGCTTGTGTGATTGTGTGATTGTGATTGTGTGATTGTGATTGTGTGATTGTGATTGTGTGATTGTGATTGTGTGATTGTGATTGTGTGATTGTGATTGTGTGATTGTGATTGTGTGATTGTGATTGTGTGATTGTGATTGTGTGATTGTGATTGTGTGATTGTGATTGTGTGATTGTGATTGTGTTATTGTGATTGTGTGATTGTGATTGTGTGATTGTGATTGTGTGATTGTGATTGTGTGATTGTGATTGTGTGATTGTGATTGTGTGATTGTGATTGTGTGATTGTGATTGTGTGATTGTGATTGTGTGATTGTGATTGTGTGATTGTGATTGTGTGATTGTGATTGTGTGATTGTGATTGTGTGAATGTGATTGTGTGATTGTGATTCTTTGATTGTGATTGTGTGATTGTGATTGTGTGATTGTGACTGTGTGATTGTGTGAGTGTGCGATTGTGTGCTTGTGTGATTGTGTGATTGTGATTGTGTGATTGTGATTGTGTGATTGTGATTGTGTGATTGTGATTGTGTGATTGTGATTGTGTGATTGTGATTGTGCGATTGTGATTGTGTGATTGTGTGATTGTGTGATTGTGTGATTGTGTGATTGTGTGATTGTGTGATTGTGTGATTGTGTGATTGTGTGATTGTGTGATTGTGTGATTGTGTGATTGTGTGATTGTGTGATTGTGTGATTGTGTGATTGTGTGATTTTGTGATTGTGTGATTGTGTAATTGTGATTGTGCGATTGTGATTGTGTGATTGTGTGATTGTGTGATTGTGTGATTGTGTGATTGTGTGATTGTGTGATTGTGGGATTGTGTGATTGTGTGATTGTGACTGTGTGATTGTGTGATTGTGTGATTGTGACTGTGTGATTGTGTGAGTGTGTGATTGTGTGATTGAGTGATTGTGCGCTTGTATGATTGTGTGGTTGTGTGGTTGTGTGATTGTGTGATTGTGTGATTGTGTGATTGTGAGATTGTGTGTTTGTGTGCTTGTGTGATTGTGTGATTGTGATTGTGTGATTGTGATTGTGTGATTGTGATTGTGTGATTGTGATTGTGTGATTGTCATTGTGTGATTGTGATTGTGTGATTGTGATTGTGTGATTGTGATTGTGTGATTGTGATTGTGTGATTGTGATTGTGTGATTGTGATTGTGTGATTGTGATTGTGTGATTGTGATTGTGTGATTGTGATTGTGTGATTGTGATTGTGTGATTTTGTGATTGTGTGATTGTGTGATTGTGTGATTGTGTGATTGTGTGATTGTGTGATTGTGTGATTGTGTGATTGTGTGATTGTGTGATTGTGTGATTGTGTGATTGTGTGATTGTGTGATTGTGTGATTGTGTGATTGTGTGATTGTGTGATTGTGTGATTGTGTGATTGTGTGATTGTGTGATTGTGTGAATGTGTGATTGTGTGATTGAGTGATTGTGTGATTGTGTGATTGTGTGATTGTGTGATTGTGTGATTGTGTGATTGTGTGATTGTGTGATTGTGTGATTGTGTGATTGTGTGATTGTGTGATTGTGTGATTGTGTGATTGTGTGATTGTGTGATTGTGTGATTGTGTGATTGTGTGATTGTGTGGTTGTGTGACCGTGATTGTGTGACCGTGATTGTGTGACCGTGAATGTGTGATTGCATGATTGTGATTGCGTGATAGCGATTGCGTGATTGTGATTGCGTGATTGTGTGATTGTGTGATTGTGTGATTGTGTGATTGTGTGATTGTGTGATGGTGTGATTGTGTGATTGTGTGAATGTGTGGTTGCGTGATCGTGTGATTGTGTGATTGTGTGATTGTGATTGTGTGATTGTGATTGTGTGATTGTGATTGTGTGATTGTGGTTGTGTGATTGTGATTGTGTGATTGTGATTGTGTGATTGTGATTGTGTGATTGTGATTGTGTGATTGTGACTGTGTGATTTTGTGAGTGTGTGATTGTGTGATTGAGTGATTGTGTGCTTGTGTGATTGTGTGGTTGTGAGATTGTGTGATTGTGTGATTAGGTGATTGTGTGATTGTGTGATTGTGTGATTGTGTGATTGTGTGATTGTGTGATTGTGTGATTGTGTGATTGTGTGATTGTGTGATTGTGTGATCGTGTGATTGTGTTATTGTGTGATTGTGTAATTGTGATTGTGCGATTGTGATTGTGTGATTGTGTGATTGTGTGATCGTGTGATTGTGAGATTGTGTGTTTGTGTGATTGTGTGATTGTGTGATTGTGTGATTGTGTGATTGTGTGATTGTGTGATTGTGTGATTGTGTGATTGTGTGATTGTGTGATTGTGTGATTGTGTGGTTGTGAGATTGTGTGATTGTGTGATTAGGTGATTGTGTGATTGTGTGATTGTGTGATTGTGTGATTGTGTGACTGTGTGATTGTGTGATTGTGTGATTGTGTGATTGTGTGATTGTGTGATTGTGTGATTGTGTGATTGTGTGATTGTGTGATTGTGTAATTGTGATTGTGCGATTGTGATTGTGTGATTGTGTGATTGTGTGATTGTGTGATTGTGAGATTGTGTGTTTGTGTGCTTGTGTGATTGTGTGATTGTGTGATTGTGAGATTGTGTGTTTGTGTGCTTGTGTGATTGTGTGATTGTGATTGTGTGATTGTGTGATTGTGTGATTGTGGGATTGTGTGATTGTGTGATTGTGACTGTGTGATTGTGTGATTGTGTGATTGTGACTGTGTGATTGTGTGAGTGTGTGATTGTGTGATTGAGTGATTGTGCGCTTGTATGATTGTGTGGTTGTGTGGTTGTGTGATTGTGTGATTGTGTGATTGTGAGATTGTGTGTTTGTGTGCTTGTGTGATTGTGTGATTGTGATTGTGTGATTGTGATTGTGTGATTGTGATTGTGTGATTGTGATTGTGTGATTGTGATTGTGTGATTGTGTGATTTTGTGATTGTGTGATTGTGTGTTTGTGTGATTGTGTGATTGTGTAATTGTGATTGTGCGATTGTGATTGTGTGATTGTGTGATTGTGTGATTGTGTGATTGTGTGATTGTGTGATTGTGTAATTGTGTGATTGTGTGATTGTGTGATTGTGTGATTGTGTGATTGTGGGATTGTATGATTGTGTGATTGTGACTGTGTGATTGTGTGATTGTGTGATTGTGACTGCGTGATTGTGTGAGTGTGTGATTGTGTGATTGAGTGATTGTGCGCTTGTATGATTGTGTGGTTGTGTGATTGTGTGATTGTGTGATTGTATGATTGTGTGATTGTGTGATTGTGTGATTGTGTGATTGTGTGATTGTGTGATTGTGTGATTGTGTGATGGTGTGATTGTGTGATTGTGTGATTGTGTGATTGTGTGATTGTGTAATTGTGATTGTGCGATTGTGATTGTGTGATTGTGTGATTGTGTGATTGTGTGATTGTGTGATTGTGTGATTGTGTGATTGTGTGATTGTGTGATTGTGTGATTGTGTGATTGTGTGATTGTGTGACTGTGTGATTGTGATTGTGTGTTAGTGTGATTGTGTGATTGTGTGATTGTGAGATTGTGTGTTTGTGTGATTGTGTGATTGTGTGATTGTGTGATTGTGCGATTGTGATTGTGCGATTGTGTGATTGTGTGATTGTGTGATTGTGAGATTGTGTGTTTGTGTGCTTGTGTGATTGTGTGATTGTGATTGTGTGATTGTGATTGTGTGATTGTGATTGTGTGATTGTGATTGTGTGATTGTGATTGTGTGATTGTGATTGTGTGATTGTGATTGTGTGATTGTGATTGTGTGATTGTGATTGTGTGATTGTGATTGTGTGATTGTGATTGTGTGATTGTGATTGTGTGATTGTGATTGTGTGATTGTGATTGTGTGATTGTGATTGTGTGATTGTGATTGTGTGATTGTGATTGTGTGATTGTGATTGTGTGATTGTGATTGTGTGATTGTGATTGTGTGATTGTGATTGTGTGATTGTGATTGTGTGATTGTGATTGTGTGATTGTGATTGTGTGATTGTGATTGTGTGATTGTGATTGTGTGATTGTGATTGTGTGATTGTGTTTGTGTGATTGTGATTGCGTGATTGTGATTGCGTGATTGTGATTGCGTGATTGTGATTGCGTGATTGTGATTGCGTGATTGTGATTGCGTGATTGTGATTGCGTGATTGTGATTGTGTGATTGTGATTGTGTGATTGTGATTGTGTGATTGTGATTGTGTGATTGTGATTGTGTGATTGTGATTGTGTGATTGTGATTGTGTGATTGTGATTGTGTGATTGTGATTGTGTGATTGTGATTGTGTGATTGTGATTGTGTGATTGTGATTGTGTGATTGTGATTGTGTGATTGTGATTGTGTGATTGTGATTGTGTGATTGTGATTGTGTGATTGTGATTGTGTGATTGTGATTGTGTGATTGTGATTGTGTGATTGTGATTGTGTGATTGTGATTGTGTGATTGTGATTGTGTGATTGTGATTGTGTGATTGTGATTGTGTGATTGTGATTGTGTGATTGTGATTGTGTGATTGTGATTGTGTGATTGTGATTGTGTGATTGTGATTGTGTGATTGTGATTGTGTGATTGTGATTGTGTGATTGTGATTGTGTGATTGTGATTGTGTGATTGTGATTGTGTGATTGTGATTGTGTGATTGTGATTGTGTGATTGTGATTGTGTGATTGTGATTGTGTGATTCTGATTGTGTGATTGTGATTGTGTGATTGTGATTGTGTGATTGTGATTGTGTGATTGTGATTGTCTGATTGTGATTGTGTGATTGTGATTGTGTGATTGTGATTGTGTGATTGTGATTGTGTGATTGTGATTGTGTGATTGTGATTGTGTGATTGTGATTGTGTGATTGTGATTGTGTGATTGTGATTGTGTGATTGTGATTGTGTGATTGTGATTGTGTGATTGTGATTGTGTGAATGTGATTGTGTGATTGTGATTCTTTGATTGTGATTGTGTGATTGTGATTGTGTGATTGTGACTGTGTGATTGTGTGAGTGTGCGATTGTGTGCTTGTGTGATTGTGTGATTATGATTGTGTGATTGTGATTGTGTGATTGTGATTGTGTGATTGTGATTGTGCGATTGTGATTGTGTGATTGTGTGATTGTGTGATTGTGTGATTGTGTGATTGTGTGATTGTGTGATTGTGTGATTGTGTGATTGTGTGATTGTGTGATTTTGTGATTGTGTGATTGTGTAATTGTGATTGTGCGATTGTGATTGTGTGATTGTGTGATTGTGTGATTGTGTGATTGTGTGATTGTGTGATTGTGTGATTGTGTGATTGTGTGATTGTGTGATTGTGTGATTGTGTGATTGTGTGATTGTGTGATTGTGTGATTGTGTGATTGTGTGATTGTGTAATTGTGATTGTGCGATTGTGATTGTGTGATTGTGTGATTGTGTGATTGCGTGATTGTGTGGTTGTGAGATTGTGTGATTGTGTGATTAGGTGATTGTGTGATTGTGTGATTGTGTGATTGTGTGATTGTGTGATTGTGTGACTGTGTGATTGTGTGATTGTGTGATTGTGTGATTGTGTGATTGTGTGATTGTGTGATTGTGTGATTGTGTGATTGTGTGATTGTGTGATTGTGTGATTGTGTGATTGTGTGATTGTGTAATTGTGATTGTGCGATTGTGATTGTGTGATTGTGTGATTGTGTGATTGTGTGATTGTGAGATTGTGTGTTTGTGTGCTTGTGTGATTGTGTGATTGTGATTGTGTGATTGTGTGATTGTGTGATTGTGTGATTGTGTGATTGTGTGATTGTGTGATGGTGTAATTGTGATTGTGCGATTGTGATTGTGTGATTGTGTGATTGTGTGATTGTGTGATTGTGAGATTGTGCGTTTGTGTGCTTGTGTGATTGTGTGATTGTGATTGTGTGATTGTGACTGTGTGATTGTGATTGTGTGATTGTGATTGTGTGATTGTGACTGTGTGATTGTGTGTGTGTGTGATTGTGTGATTGTGTCATTGTGTGATTTTGCGGTTGTGTGATTGTGTGATTGTGTGATTGTGTGATTGTGTGATTGTGTGATTGTGTAATTGTGATTGTGTGATTGTGTGATTGTGTGATTGTGTGATTGTGAGATTGTGTGTTTGTGTGATTGTGTGATTGTGTGATTGTGTGATTGTGTGATTGTGTGATTGTGTGATTGTGTGATTGTGTGATTGTGTGATTGTGTGATTGTGTGATTGTGTGATTGTGTGATTGAGTGATTGCGTGATTGTGTGATTGTGTGGTTGTGAGATTGTGTGATTGTGTGATTAGGTGATTGTGTGATTGTGTGATTGTGTGATTGTGTGATTGTGTGATTGTGTGATTGTGTGACTGTGTGATTGTGTGATTGTGTGATTGTGTGATTGTGTGATTGTGTGATTGTGTGATTGTGTGATTGTGTGATTGTGTGATTGTGTAATTGTGATTGTGCGATTGTGATTGTGTGATTGTGTGATTGTGTGATTGTGTGATTGTGTGATTGTGATTGTGTGATTGTGATTGTGTGATTGTGATTGTGTGATTGTGATTGTGTGATTGTGATTGTGTGATTGTGATTGTGTGATTGTGATTGTGTGATTGTGATTGTGTGATTGTGATTGTGTGATTGTGATTGTGTGATTGTGATTGTGTGATTGTGATTGTGTGATTGTGATTGTGTGATTGTGATTGTGTGATTGTGATTGTGTGATTGTGATTGTGTGATTGTGATTGTGTGATTGTGATTGTGTGATTGTGATTGTGTGATTGTGTGATTGTGATTGTGTGATTGTGATTGTGTGATTGTGATTGTGTGATTGTGATTGTGTGATTGTGATTGTGTGATTGTGATTGTGTGATTGTGATTGTGTGATTGTGATTGTGTGATTGTGATTGTGTGATTGTGATTGTGTGATTGTGATTGTGTGATTGTGATTGTGTGATTGTGATTGTGTGATTGTGATTGTGTGATTGTGATTGTGTGATTGTGATTGTGTGATTGTGATTGTGTGATTGTGATTGTGTGATTGTGATTGTGTGATTGTGATTGTGTGATTGTGATTGTGTGATTGTGATTGTGTGATTGTGATTGTGTGATTGTGATTGTGTGATTGTGATTGTGTGATTGTGATTGTGTGATTGTGATTGTGTGATTGTGATTGTGTGATTGTGATTGTGTGATTGTGATTGTGTGATTGTGATTGTGTGATTGTGATTGTGTGATTGTGATTGTGTGATTGTGATTGTGTGATTGTGATTGTGTGATTGTGATTGTGTGATTGTGATTGTGTGATTGTGATTGTGTGATTGTGATTGTGTGATTGTGATTGTTTGATTGTGATTGTGTGATTGTGATTGTGTGATTGTGATTGTGTGATTTTGTGATTGTGTGATTGTGTGATTGTGTGATTGTGTGATTGTGTGATTGTGTGATTGTGTGATTGTGTGATTGTGTGATTGTGTGATTGTGTGATTGTGTGATTGTGTGATTGTGTGATTGTGTGATTGTGTGATTGTGTGATTGTGTGATTGTGTGATTGTGTGATTGTGTGATTGTGTGATTGTGTGATTGTGTGAATGTGTGATTGTGTGATTGAGTGATTGTGTGATTGTGTGATTGTGTGATTGTGTGATTGTGTGATTGTGTGATTGTGTGATTGTGTGATTGTGTGATTGTGTGATTGTGTGATTGTGTGATTGTGTGATTGTGTGATTGTGTGATTGTGTGATTGTGTGATTGTGTGATTGTGTGATTGTGTGATTGTGTGGTTGTGTGACCGTGATTGTGTGACCGTGATTGTGTGACCGTGAATGTGTGATTGCATGATTGTGATTGCGTGATTGCGATTGCGTGATTGTGATTGCGTGATTGTGTGATTGTGTGATTGTGTGATTGTGTGATTGTGTGATTGTGTGATGGTGTGATTGTGTGATTGTGTGAATGTGTGGTTGCGTGATCGTGTGATTGTGTGATTGTGTGATTGTGATTGTGTGATTGTGATTGTGTGATTGTGATTGTGTGATTGTGGTTGTGTGATTGTGATTGTGTGATTGTGATTGTGTGATTGTGATTGTGTGATTGTGACTGTGTGATTTTGTGAGTGTGTGATTGTGTGATTGAGTGATTGTGTGCTTGTGTGATTGTGTGGTTGTGAGATTGTGTGATTGTGTGATTAGGTGATTGTGTGATTGTGTGATTGTGTGATTGTGTGATTGTGTGATTGTGTGATTGTGTGATTGTGTGATTGTGTGATTGTGTGATTGTGTGATTGTGTGATTGTGTGATCGTGTGATTGTGTTATTGTGTGATTGTGTAATTGTGATTGTGCGATTGTGATTGTGTGATTGTGTGATTGTGTGATCGTGTGATTGTGAGATTGTGTGTTTGTGTGATTGTGTGATTGTGTGATTGTGTGATTGTGTGATTGTGTGATTGTGTGATTGTGTGATTGTGTGATTGTGTGATTGTGTGATTGAGTGATTGTGTGGTTGTGTGATTGTGTGGTTGTGAGATTGTGTGATTGTGTGATTAGGTGATTGTGTGATTGTGTGAATGTGTGATTGTGTGATTGAGTGATTGTGTGATTGTGTGATTGTGTGATTGTGTGATTGTGTGATTGTGTGATTGTGTGATTGTGTGATTGTGTGATTGTGTGATTGTGTGATTGTGTGATTGTGTGATTGTGTGATTGTGTGATTGTGTGATTGTGTGATTGTGTGATTGTGTGGTTGTGTGACCGTGATTGTGTGACCGTGAATGTGTGATTGCATGATTGTGATTGCGTGATTGCGATTGCGTGATTGTGATTGCGTGATTGTGTGATTGTGTGATTGTGTGATTGTGTGATTGTGTGATTGTGTGATGGTGTGATTGTGTGATTGTGTGAATGTGTGGTTGCGTGATCGTGTGATTGTGTGATTGTGTGATTGTGATTGTGTGATTGTGATTGTGTGATTGTGATTGTGTGATTGTGGTTGTGTGATTGTGATTGTGTGATTGTGATTGTGTGATTGTGATTGTGTGATTGTGACTGTATGATTTTGTGAGTGTGTGATTGTGTGATTGAGTGATTGTGTGCTTGTGTGATTGTGTGGTTGTGAGATTGTGTGATTGTGTGATTAGGTGATTGTGTGATTGTGTGATTGTGTGATTGTGTGATTGTGTGATTGTGTGATTGTGTGATTGTGTGATTGTGTGATTGTGTGATTGTGTGATCGTGTGATTGTGTTATTGTGTGATTGTGTAATTGTGATTGTGCGATTGTGATTGTGTGATTGTGTGATTGTGTGATCGTGTGATTGTGAGATTGTGTGTTTGTGTGATTGTGTGATTGTGTGATTGTGTGATTGTGTGATTGTGTGATTGTGTGATTGTGTGATTGTGTGATTGTGTGATTGTGTGATTGAGTGATTGTGTGATTGTGTGATTGTGTGGTTGTGAGATTGTGTGATTGTGTGATTAGGTGATTGTGTGATTGTGTGATTGTGTGATTGTGTGATTGTGTGACTGTGTGATTGTGTGATTGTGTGATTGTGTGATTGTGTGATTGTGTGATTGTGTGATTGTGTGATTGTGTGATTGTGTGATTGTGTAATTGTGATTGTGCGATTGTGATTGTGTGATTGTGTGATTGTGTGATTGTGTGATTGTGAGATTGTGTGTTTGTGTGCTTGTGTGATTGTGTGATTGTGTGATTGTGAGATTGTGTGTTTGTGTGCTTGTGTGATTGTGTGATTGTGATTGTGTGATTGTGTGATTGTGTGATTGTGGGATTGTGTGATTGTGTGATTGTGACTGTGTGATTGTGTGATTGTGTGATTGTGACTGTGTGATTGTGTGAGTGTGTGATTGTGTGATTGAGTGATTGTGCGCTTGTATGATTGTGTGGTTGTGTGGTTGTGTGATTGTGTGATTGTGTGATTGTGAGATTGTGTGTTTGTGTGCTTGTGTGATTGTGTGATTGTGATTGTGTGATTGTGATTGTGTGATTGTGATTGTGTGATTGTGATTGTGTGATTGTGATTGTGTGATTGTGTGATTTTGTGATTGTGTGATTGTGTGTTTGTGTGATTGTGTGATTGTGTAATTGTGATTGTGCGATTGTGATTGTGTGATTGTGTGATTGTGTGATTGTGTGATTGTGTGATTGTGTGATTGTGTAATTGTGTGATTGTGTGATTGTGTGATTGTGTGATTGTGTGATTGTGGGATTGTATGATTGTGTGATTGTGACTGTGTGATTGTGTGATTGTGTGATTGTGACTGCGTGATTGTGTGAGTGTGTGATTGTGTGATTGAGTGATTGTGCGCTTGTATGATTGTGTGGTTGTGTGATTGTGTGATTGTGTGATTGTATGATTGTGTGATTGTGTGATTGTGTGATTGTGTGATTGTGTGATTGTGTGATTGTGTGATTGTGTGATTGTGTGATTGTGTGATTGTGTGATTGTGTGATTGTGTGATTGTGTAATTGTGATTGTGCGATTGTGATTGTGTGATTGTGTGATTGTGTGATTGTGTGATTGTGTGATTGTGTGATTGTGTGATTGTGTGATTGTGTGATTGTGTGATTGTGTGATTGTGTGATTGTGTGACTGTGTGATTGTGATTGTGTGTTAGTGTGATTGTGTGATTGTGTGATTGTGAGATTGTGTGTTTGTGTGATTGTGTGATTGTGTGATTGTGTGATTGTGCGATTGTGATTGTGCGATTGTGTGATTGTGTGATTGTGTGATTGTGAGATTGTGTGTTTGTGTGCTTGTGTGATTGTGTGATTGTGATTGTGTGATTGTGATTGTGTGATTGTGATTGTGTGATTGTGATTGTGTGATTGTGATTGTGTGATTGTGATTGTGTGATTGTGATTGTGTGATTGTGATTGTGTGATTGTGATTGTGTGATTGTGATTGTGTGATTGTGATTGTGTGATTGTGATTGTGTGATTGTGATTGTGTGATTGTGATTGTGTGATTGTGATTGTGTGATTGTGATTGTGTGATTGTGATTGTGTGATTGTGATTGTGTGATTGTGATTGTGTGATTGTGATTGTGTGATTGTGATTGTGTGATTGTGATTGTGTGATTGTGATTGTGTGATTGTGATTGTGTGATTGTGATTGTGTGATTGTGATTGTGTGATTGTGATTGTGTGATTGTGATTGTGTGATTGTGATTGTGTGATTGTGATTGTGTGATTGTGATTGTGTGATTGTGATTGTGTGATTGTGTTTGTGTGATTGTGATTGTGTGATTGTGATTGTGTGATTGTGATTGCGTGATTGTGATTGCGTGATTGTGATTGCGTGATTGTGATTGTGTGATTGTGATTGTGTGATTGTGATTGTGTGATTGTGATTGTGTGATTGTGATTGTGTGATTGTGATTGTGTGATTGTGATTGTGTGATTGTGATTGTGTGATTGTGATTGTGTGATTGTGATTGTGTGATTGTGATTGTGTGATTGTGATTGTGTGATTGTGATTGTGTGATTGTGATTGTGTGATTGTGATTGTGTGATTGTGATTGTGTGATTGTGATTGTGTGATTGTGATTGTGTGATTGTGATTGTGTGATTGTGATTGTGTGATTGTGATTGTGTGATTGTGATTGTGTGATTGTGATTGTGTGATTGTGATTGTGTGATTGTGATTGTGTGATTGTGATTGTGTGATTGTGATTGTGTGATTGTGATTGTGTGATTGTGATTGTGTGATTGTGATTGTGTGATTGTGATTGTGTGATTGTGATTGTGTGATTGTGATTGTGTGATTCTGATTGTGTGATTGTGATTGTGTGATTGTGATTGTGTGATTGTGATTGTGTGATTGTGATTGTGTGATTGTGATTGTCTGATTGTGATTGTGTGATTGTGATTGTGTGATTGTGATTGTGTGATTGTGATTGTGTGATTGTGATTGTGTGATTGTGATTGTGTGATTGTGATTGTGTGATTGTGATTGTGTGATTGTGATTGTGTGATTGTGATTGTGTGAATGTGATTGTGTGATTGTGATTCTTTGATTGTGATTGTGTGATTGTGATTGTGTGATTGTGACTGTGTGATTGTGTGAGTGTGCGATTGTGTGCTTGTGTGATTGTGTGATTATGATTGTGTGATTGTGATTGTGTGATTGTGATTGTGTGATTGTGATTGTGCGATTGTGATTGTGTGATTGTGTGATTGTGTGATTGTGTGATTGTGTGATTGTGTGATTGTGTGATTGTGTGATTGTGTGATTGTGTGATTGTGTGATTTTGTGATTGTGTGATTGTGTAATTGTGATTGTGCGATTGTGATTGTGTGATTGTGTGATTGTGTGATTGTGTGATTGTGTGATTGTGTGATTGTGTGATTGTGTGATTGTGTGATTGTGTGATTGTGTGATTGTGTGATTGTGTGATTGTGTGATTGTGTGATTGTGTGATTGTGTGATTGTGTGATTGTGTAATTGTGATTGTGCGATTGTGATTGTGTGATTGTGTGATTGTGTGATTGCGTGATTGTGTGGTTGTGAGATTGTGTGATTGTGTGATTAGGTGATTGTGTGATTGTGTGATTGTGTGATTGTGTGATTGTGTGATTGTGTGACTGTGTGATTGTGTGATTGTGTGATTGTGTGATTGTGTGATTGTGTGATTGTGTGATTGTGTGATTGTGTGATTGTGTGATTGTGTGATTGTGTGATTGTGTGATTGTGTGATTGTGTAATTGTGATTGTGCGATTGTGATTGTGTGATTGTGTGATTGTGTGATTGTGTGATTGTGAGATTGTGTGTTTGTGTGCTTGTGTGATTGTGTGATTGTGATTGTGTGATTGTGTGATTGTGTGATTGTGTGATTGTGTGATTGTGTGATTGTGTGATGGTGTAATTGTGATTGTGCGATTGTGATTGTGTGATTGTGTGATTGTGTGATTGTGTGATTGTGAGATTGTGCGTTTGTGTGCTTGTGTGATTGTGTGATTGTGATTGTGTGATTGTGACTGTGTGATTGTGATTGTGTGATTGTGATTGTGTGATTGTGACTGTGTGATTGTGTGTGTGTGTGATTGTGTGATTGTGTCATTGTGTGATTTTGCGGTTGTGTGATTGTGTGATTGTGTGATTGTGTGATTGTGTGATTGTGTGATTGTGTAATTGTGATTGTGTGATTGTGTGATTGTGTGATTGTGTGATTGTGAGATTGTGTGTTTGTGTGATTGTGTGATTGTGTGATTGTGTGATTGTGTGATTGTGTGATTGTGTGATTGTGTGATTGTGTGATTGTGTGATTGTGTGATTGTGTGATTGTGTGATTGTGTGATTGAGTGATTGCGTGATTGTGTGATTGTGTGGTTGTGAGATTGTGTGATTGTGTGATTAGGTGATTGTGTGATTGTGTGATTGTGTGATTGTGTGATTGTGTGATTGTGTGATTGTGTGACTGTGTGATTGTGTGATTGTGTGATTGTGTGATTGTGTGATTGTGTGATTGTGTGATTGTGTGATTGTGTGATTGTGTGATTGTGTGATTGTGTAATTGTGATTGTGCGATTGTGATTGTGTGATTGTGTGATTGTGTGATTGTGTGATTGTGTGATTGTGATTGTGTGATTGTGATTGTGTGATTGTGATTGTGTGATTGTGATTGTGTGATTGTGATTGTGTGATTGTGATTGTGTGATTGTGATTGTGTGATTGTGATTGTGTGATTGTGATTGTGTGATTGTGATTGTGTGATTGTGATTGTGTGATTGTGATTGTGTGATTGTGATTGTGTGATTGTGATTGTGTGATTGTGATTGTGTGATTGTGATTGTGTGATTGTGTGATTGTGATTGTGTGATTGTGATTGTGTGATTGTGATTGTGTGATTGTGATTGTGTGATTGTGATTGTGTGATTGTGATTGTGTGATTGTGATTGTGTGATTGTGATTGTGTGATTGTGATTGTGTGATTGTGATTGTGTGATTGTGATTGTGTGATTGTGATTGTGTGATTGTGATTGTGTGATTGTGATTGTGTGATTGTGATTGTGTGATTGTGATTGTGTGATTGTGATTGTGTGATTGTGATTGTGTGATTGTGATTGTGTGATTGTGATTGTGTGATTGTGATTGTGTGATTGTGATTGTGTGATTGTGATTGTGTGATTGTGATTGTGTGATTGTGATTGTGTGATTGTGATTGTGTGATTGTGATTGTGTGATTGTGATTGTGTGATTGTGATTGTGTGATTGTGATTGTGTGATTGTGATTGTGTGATTGTGATTGTGTGATTGTGATTGTGTGATTGTGATTGTGTGATTGTGATTGTGTGATTGTGATTGTGTGATTGTGATTGTGTGATTGTGATTGTGTGATTGTGATTGTGTGATTGTGATTGTGTGATTGTGATTGTGTGATTGTGATTGTGTGATTGTGATTGTGTGATTGTGATTGTGTGATTGTGATTGTGTGATTGTGATTGTGTGATTGTGATTGTGTGATTGTGATTGTGTGATTGTGATTGTGTGATTGTGATTGTGTGATTGTGATTGTGTGATTGTGATTGTGTGATTGTGATTGTGTGATTGTGATTGTGTGATTGTGATTGTGTGATTGTGATTGTGTGATTGTGATTGTGTGATTGTGATTGTGTGATTGTGATTGTGTGATTGTGATTGTGTGATTGTGATTGTGTGATTGTGATTGTGTGATTGTGATTGTTTGATTGTGATTGTGTGATTGTGTGATTATGATTGTGTGATTGTGACTGTGTGATTGTGTGAGTGTGTGATTGTGTGCTTGTGTGATTGTGTGATTGTGATTGTGTGATTGTGATTGTGTGATTGTGATTGTGCGATTGTGATTGTGTGATTGTGTGATTGTGTGATTGTGTGATAGTGTGATTGTGTGATTGTGTGACTGTGTGATTGTGTCATTGTGTGATTGTGTGATTGTGTGATTGTGTGATTGTGTAATTGTGATTGTGCGATTGTGATTGTGTGATTGTGTGATTGTGTGATTGTGTGATTGTGTGATTGTGTGATTGTGTGATTGTGTGATTGTGTGATTGTGTGATTGTGTGATTGTGTGATTGTGGGATTGTGTGATTGTGTGATTGTGACTGTGTGATTGTGTGAGTGTGTGATTGTGTGATTGAGTGATTGTGCGCTTGTATAATTGTGTGGTTGTGTGGTTGTGTGATTGTGTGATTGTGTGATTGTGTGATTGTGTGATTGTGTGATTGTGTTATTGTGTGATTGTGTGATTGTGTGATTGAGTGATTGTGTGATTGTGTGAATGTGTGATTGTGTGACCGTGATTGTGTGATTGTGTGATTGTGTGATTGTGTGATTGTGTGATTGTGTGATTGTGTGATTAGGTGAGTGTGTGATTGTGTGATTGTGTGATTGTGTGATTGTGAGATTGTGTGCTTGTGTGATTGTGTGATTGTGATTGTGTGATTGTGACTGTGTGATTGTGATTGTGTGATTGTGATTGTGTGATTGTGACTGTGTGATTGTGTGTGTGTGTGATTGTGTGATTGTGTCATTGTGTGATTTTGCGGTTGTGTGATTGTGTGATTGTGTGATTGTGTAATTGTGATTGTGCGATTGTGATTGTGTGATTGTGTGATTGTGTGATTGTGTGATTGTGAGATTGTGTGTTTGTGTGATTGTGTGATTGTGTGATTGTGTGATTGTGTGATTGTGTGATTGTGTGATTGTGTGATTGTGTGATTGTGTGATTGTGTGATTGTGTGATTGAGTGATTGTGTGATTGTGTGATTGTGTGGTTGTGAGATTGTGTGATTGTGTGATTACGTGATTGTGTGATTGTGTGATTGTGTGACTGTGTGATTGTGTGATTGTGTGATTGTGAGATTGTGTGTTTGTGTGATTGTGTGATTGTGTGATTGTGTGATTGTGCGATTGTGATTGTGTGATTGTGTGATTGTGTGATTGTGTGATTGTGAGATTGTGTGATTGTGTGCTTGTGTGATTGTGTGATTGTGATTGTGTGATTGTGATTGTGTGATTGTGATTGTGTGATTGTGATTGTGTGATTGTGATTGTGTGATTGTGATTGTGTGATTGTGATTGTGTGATTGTGATTGTGTGATTGTGATTGTGTGATTGTGATTGTGTGATTGTGATTGTGTGATTGTGATTGTGTGATTGTGATTGTGTGATTGTGATTGTGTGATTGTGATTGTGTGATTGTGATTGTGTGATTGTGATTGTGTGATTGTGATTGTGTGATTGTGATTGTGTGATTGTGATTGTGTGATTGTGATTGTGTGATTGTGATTGTGTGATTGTGATTGTGTGATTGTGATTGTGTGATTGTGATTGTGTGATTGTGATTGTGTGATTGTGATTGTGTGATTGTGATTGTGTGATTGTGATTGTGTGATTGTGATTGTGTGATTGTGATTGTGTGATTGTGATTGTGTGATTGTGATTGTGTGATTGTGATTGTGTGATTGTGATTGTGTGATTGTGATTGTGTGATTGTGATTGTGTGATTGTGATTGTGTGATTGTGATTGTGTGATTGTGATTGTGTGATTGTGATTGTGTGATTGTGATTGTGTGATTGTGATTGTGTGATTGTGATTGTGTGATTGTGATTGTGTGATTGTGATTGTGTGATTGTGATTGTGTGATTGTGATTGTGTGATTGTGATTGTGTGATTGTGATTGTGTGATTGTGATTGTGTGATTGTGATTGTGTGATTGTGATTGTGTGATTGTGATTGTGTGATTGTGATTGTGTGATTGTGATTGTGTGATTGTGATTGTGTGATTGTGATTGTGTGATTGTGATTGTGTGATTGTGATTGTGTGATTGTGATTGTGTGATTGTGATTGTGTGATTGTGATTGTGTGATTGTGATTGTGTGATTGTGATTGTGTGATTGTGATTGTGTGATTGTGATTGTGTGATTGTGATTGTGTGATTGTGATTGTGTGATTGTGATTGTGTGATTGTGATTGTGTGATTGTGATTGTGTGATTGTGATTGTGTGATTGTGATTGTGTGATTGTGATTGTGTGATTGTGATTGTGTGATTGTGATTGTGTGATTGTGATTGTGTGATTGTGATTGTGTGATTGTGATTGTGTGATTGTGATTGTGTGATTGTGATTGTGTGATTGTGATTGTGTGATTGTGATTGTGTGATTGTGATTGTGTTATTGTGATTGTGTGATTGTGATTGTGTGATTGTGATTGTGTGATTGTGATTGTGTGATTGTGATTGTGTGATTGTGATTGTGTGATTGTGATTGTGTGATTGTGATTGTGTGATTGTGATTGTGTGATTGTGATTGTGTGATTGTGATTGTGTGATTGTGATAGTGTGATTGTGATTGTGTGATTGTGATTGTGTGATTGGGATTGTTTGATTGTGATTGTGTGATTGTGTGATTATGATTGTGTGATTGTGACTGTGTGATTGTGTGAGTGTGTGATTGTGTGCTTGTGTGATTGTGTGATTGTGATTGTGTGATTGTGATTGTGCGATTGTGATTGTGTGATTGTGTGATTGTGTGATTGTGTGATTGTGTGATTGTGTGACTGTGTGATTGTGTGATTGTGTGATTGTGTGATTGTGTGATTGTGTGATTGTGTGATTGTGTGATTGTGTGATTGTGTGATTGTGTGATTGTGTGATTGTGTGATTGTGTGATTGTGTAATTGTGATTGTGCGATTGTGATTGTGTGATTGTGTGATTGTGTGATTGTGTGATTGTGAGATTGTGTGTTTGTGTGCTTGTGTGATTGTGTGATTGTGATTGTGTGATTGTGTGATTGTGTGATTGTGTGATTGTGTGATTGTGTGATTGTGTGATTGTGTGATTGTGTGATTGTGTGATTAGGTGAGTGTGTGATTGTGTGATTGTGTGATTGTGTGATTGTGAGATTGTGTGCTTGTGTGATTGTGTGATTGTGATTTTGTGATTGTGACTGTGTGATTGTGATTGTGTGATTGTGATTGTGTGATTGTGACTGTGTGATTGTGTGTGTGTGTGATTGTGTGATTGTGTCATTGTGTGATTTTGCGGTTGTGTGATTGTGTGATTGTGTGATTGTGTAATTGTGATTGTGCGATTGTGATTGTGTGATTGTGTGATTGTGTGATTGTGTGATTGTGAGATTGTGTGTTTGTGTGATTGTGTGATTGTGTGATTGTGTGATTGTGTGATTGTGTGATTGTGTGATTGTGTGATTGTGTGATTGTGTGATTGTGTGATTGTGTGATTGAGTGATTGTGTGATTGTGTGATTGTGTGGTTGTGAGATTGTGTGATTGTGTGATTACGTGATTGTGTGATTGTGTGATTGTGTGACTGTGTGATTGTGTGATTGTGTGATTGTGAGATTGTGTGTTTGTGTGATTGTGTGATTGTGTGATTGTGTGATTGTGTGATTGTGTAATTGTGATTGTGCGATTGTGATTGTGTGATTGTGTGATTGTGTGATTGTGTGAAGGTGAGATTGTGTGTTTGTGTGATTGTGTGATTGTGTGATTGTGTGATTGTGTGATTGTGTGATTGTGTGATTGTGTGATTGTGTGATTGTGTGATTGTGTGATTGTGTGATTGTGTGATTGAGTGATTGTGTGATTGTGTGACTGTGTGGTTGTGAGATTGTGTGATTGCGTGATTACGTGATTGTGTGATTGTGTGATTGTGTGATTGTGTGATTGTGTGTTTGTGTGATTGTGTGATTGTGTAATTGTGATTGTGCGATTGTGATTGTGTGATTGTGTGATTGTGTGATTGTGTGCTTGTGTGATTGTGTGATTGTGATTGTGTGATTGTGACTGTGTGATTGTGATTGTGTGATTGTGACTGTGTGATTGTGACTGTGTGATTGTGACTGTGTGATTGTGTGTGTGTGTGATTGTGTGATTGTGTCATTGTGTGATTTTGCGGTTGTGTGATTGTGTGATTGTGTGATTGTGTGATTGTGTGATTGTGTGATTCTGTAATTGCGATTGTGCGATTGTCATTGTGTGATTGTGTGATTGTGTGTTTGTGTGATTGTGTGATTGTGTGATTGTGTGATTGTGTGATTGTGTGCTTGTGTGATTGTGTGATTGTGATTGTGTGATTGTGATTGTGTGATTGTGATTGTGCGATTGTGATTGTGTGATTGTGTGATTGTGTGATTGTGTGATTGTGTGATTGTGTGACTGTGTGATTGTGTGATTGTGTGATTGTGTGATTGTGTGATTGTGTGATTGTGAGATTGTGTGTTTGTGTGCTTGTGTGATTGTGTGATTGTGATTGTGTGATTGTGATTGTGTGATTGTGATTGTCTGATTGTGATTGTGTGATTGTGATTGTGTGATTGTGATTGTGTGATTGTGATTGTGTGATTGTGATTGTGTGATTGTGATTGTGTGATTGTGATTGTGTGATTGTGATTGTGTGATTGTGATTGTGTGATTGTGATTGTGTGATTGTGATTGTGTGATTGTGATTGTGTGATTGTGATTGTGTGATTGTGATTGTGTGATTGTGATTGTGTGATTGTGATTGTGTGATTGTGATTGTGTGATTGTGATTGTGTGATTGTGATTGTGTGATTGTGATTGTGTGATTGTGATTGTGTGATTGTGATTGTGTGATTGTGATTGTGTGATTGTGATTGTGTGATTGTGATTGTGTGATTGTGTTTGTGTGATTGTGATTGTGTGATTGTGATTGTGTGATTGTGATTGTGTGATTGTGATTGTGTGATTGTGATTGTGTGATTGTGATTGTGTGATTGTGATTGTGTGATTGTGATTGTGTGATTGTGATTGTGTGATTGTGATTGTGTGATTGTGATTGTGTGATTGTGATTGTGTGATTGTGATTGTGTGATTGTGATTGTGTGATTGTGATTGTGTGATTGTGATTGTGTGATTGTGATTGTGTGATTGTGATTGTGTGATTGTGATTGTGTGATTGTGATTGTGTGATTGTGATTGTGTGATTGTGATTGTGTGATTGTGATTGTGTGATTGTGATTGTGTGATTGTGATTGTGTGATTGTGATTGTGTGATTGTGATTGTGTGATTGTGATTGTGTGATTGTGATTGTGTGATTGTGATTGTGTGATTGTGATTGTGTGATTGTGATTGTGTGATTGTGATTGTGTGATTGTGATTGTGTGATTGTGATTGTGTGATTGTGATTGTGTGATTGTGATTGTGTGATTGTGATTGTGTGATTGTGATTGTGTGATTGTGATTGTGTGATTGTGATTGTGTGATTGTGATTGTGTGATTGTGATTGTGTGATTGTGATTGTGTGATTGTGATTGTGTGATTGTGATTGTGTGATTCTGATTGTGTGATTGTGATTGTGTGATTGTGATTGTGTGATTGTGATTGTGTGATTGTGATTGTGTGATTGTGATTGTCTGATTGTGATTGTGTGATTGTGATTGTGTGATTGTGATTGTGTGATTGTGATTGTGTGATTGTGATTGTGTGATTGTGATTGTGTGATTGTGATTGTGTGATTGTGATTGTGTGATTGTGATTGTGTGATTGTGATTGTGTGATTGTGATTGTGTGAATGTGATTGTGTGATTGTGATTCTTTGATTGTGATTGTGTGATTGTGATTGTGTGATTGTGACTGTGTGATTGTGTGAGTGTGCGATTGTGTGCTTGTGTGATTGTGTGATTATGATTGTGTGATTGTGATTGTGTGATTGTGATTGTGTGATTGTGATTGTGCGATTGTGATTGTGTGATTGTGTGATTGTGTGATTGTGTGATTGTGTGATTGTGTGATTGTGTGATTGTGTGATTGTGTGATTGTGTGATTGTGTGATTGTGTGATTGTGTGATTGTGTGATTTTGTGATTGTGTGATTGTGTAATTGTGATTGTGCGATTGTGATTGTGTGATTGTGTGATTGTATGATTGTGTGATTGTGTGATTGTGTGATTGTGTGATTGTGTGATTGTGTGATTGTGTGATTGTGTGATTGTGGGATTGTGTGATTGTGTGATTGTGACTGTGTGATTGTGTGATTGTGTGATTGTGACTGTGTGATTGTGTGAGTGTGTGATTGTGTGATTGAGTGATTGTGCGCTTGTATGATTGTGTGGTTGTGTGGTTGTGTGATTGTGTGATTGTGTGATTGTGTGATTGTGAGATTGTGTGTTTGTGTGCTTGTGTGATTGTGTGATTGTGATTGTGTGATTGTGATTGTGTGATTGTGATTGTGTGATTGTGATTGTGTGATTGTGATTGTGTGATTGTGATTGTGTGATTGTGATTGTGTGATTGTGATTGTGTGATTGTGATTGTGTGATTGTGATTGTGTGATTGTGTGATTTTGTGATTGTGTGATTGTGTGATTGTGTGATTGTGTGATTGTGTGATTGTGTGATTGTGTGATTGTGTGATTGTGTGATTGTGTGATTGTGTGATTGTGTGATTGTGTGATTGTGTGATTGTGTGATTGTGTGATTGTGTGATTGTGTGATTGTGTGATTGTGTGATTGTGTGATTGTGTGATTGTGTGAATGTGTGATTGTGTGATTGAGTGATTGTGTGATTGTGTGATTGTGTGATTGTGTGATTGTGTGATGGTGTGATTGTGTGATTGTGTGATTGTGTGATTGTGTGATTGTGTGATTGTGTGATTGTGTGATTGTGTGATTGTGTGATTGTGTGGTTGTGTGACCGTGATTGTGTGACCGTGATTGTGTGACCGTGAATGTGTGATTGCATGATTGTGATTGCGTGATTGCGATTGCGTGATTGTGATTGCGTGATTGTGTGATTGTGTGATTGTGTGATTGTGTGATTGTGTGATGGTGTGATTGTGTGATTGTGTGAATGTGTGGTTGCGTGATCGTGTGATTGTGTGATTGTGTGATTGTGATTGTGTGATTGTGATTGTGTGATTGTGATTGTGTGATTGTGATTGTGTGATTGTGATTGTGTGATTGTGGTTGTGTGATTGTGATTGTGTGATTGTGATTGTGTGATTGTGATTGTGTGATTGTGACTGTGTGATTTTGTGAGTGTGTGATTGTGTGATTGAGTGATTGTGTGCTTGTGTGATTGTGTGGTTGTGAGATTGTGTGATTGTGTGATTAGGTGATTGTGTGATTGTGTGATTGTGTGATTGTGTGATTGTGTGATTGTGTGATTGTGTGATTGTGTGATTGTGTGATTGTGTGATTGTGTGATTGTGTGATTGTGTGATTGTGTTATTGTGTGATTGTGTAATTGTGATTGTGCGATTGTGACTGTGTGATTGTGTGATTGTGTGATCGTGTGATTGTGAGATTGTGTGTTTGTGTGATTGTGTGATTGTGTGATTGTGTGATTGTGTGATTGTGTGATTGTGTGATTGTGTGATTGTGTGATTGTGTGATTGTGTGATTGTGTGATTGTGTGATTGTGTGATTGTGTGATTGTGTGATTGTGTGATTGTGTGATTGTGTGATTATGTGATTGTGTAATTGTGATTGTGCGATTGTGATTGTGTGATTGTGTGGTTGTGTGATTGCGTGATTGTGTGGTTGTGAGATTGTGTGATTGTGTGATTAGGTGATTGTGTGATTGTGTGATTGTGTGATTGTGTGATTGTGTGATTGTGTGACTGTGTGATTGTGTGATTGTGTGATTGTGTGATTGTGTGATTGTGTGATTGTGTGATTGTGTGATTGTGTGATTGTGTGATTGTGTGATTGTGTGATTGTGTGATTGTGTAATTGTGATTGTGCGATTGTGATTGTGTGATTGTGTGATTGTGTGATTGTGTGATTGTGAGATTGTGTGTTTGTGTGCTTGTGTGATTGTGTGATTGTGATTGTGTGATTGTGTGATTGTGTGATTGTGTGATTGTGTGATTGTGTGATTGTGTGATGGTGTAATTGTGATTGTGCGATTGTGATTGTGTGATTGTGTGATTGTGTGATTGTGTGATTGTGAGATTGTGCGTTTGTGTGCTTGTGTGATTGTGTGATTGTGATTGTGTGATTGTGACTGTGTGATTGTGATTGTGTGATTGTGATTGTGTGATTGTGACTGTGTGATTGTGTGTGTGTGTGATTGTGTGATTGTGTCATTGTGTGATTTTGCGGTTGTGTGATTGTGTGATTGTGTGATTGTGTGATTGTGTGATTGTGTGATTGTGTAATTGTGATTGTGTGATTGTGTGATTGTGTGATTGTGTGATTGTGAGATTGTGTGTTTGTGTGATTGTGTGATTGTGTGATTGTGTGATTGTGTGATTGTGTGATTGTGTGATTGTGTGATTGTGTGATTGTGTGATTGTGTGATTGAGTGATTGCGTGATTGTGTGATTGTGTGGTTGTGAGATTGTGTGATTGTGTGATTAGGTGATTGTGTGATTGTGTGATTGTGTGATTGTGTGATTGTGTGATTGTGTGATTGTGTGATTGTGTGACTGTGTGATTGTGTGATTGTGTGATTGTGTGATTGTGTGATTGTGTGATTGTGTGATTGTGTGATTGTGTGATTGTGTGATTGTGTGATTGTGTAATTGTGATTGTGCGATTGTGATTGTGTGATTGTGTGATTGTGTGATTGTGTGATTGTGTGATTGTGATTGTGTGATTGTGATTGTGTGATTGTGATTGTGTGATTGTGATTGTGTGATTGTGATTGTGTGATTGTGATTGTGTGATTGTGATTGTGTGATTGTGATTGTGTGATTGTGATTGTGTGATTGTGATTGTGTTATTGTGATTGTGTGATTGTGATTGTGTGATTGTGATTGTGTGATTGTGATTGTGTGATTGTGATTGTGTGATTGTGATTGTGTGATTGTGATTGTGTGATTGTGATTGTGTGATTGTGATTGTGTGATTGTGATTGTGTGATTGTGATTGTGTGATTGTGATTGTTTGATTGTGATTGTGTGATTGTGTGATTATGATTGTGTGATTGTGACTGTGTGATTGTGTGAGTGTGTGATTGTGTGCTTGTGTGATTGTGTGATTGTGATTGTGTGATTGTGATTGTGTGATTGTGATTGTGCGATTGTGATTGTGTGATTGTGTGATTGTGTGATTGTGTGATAGTGTGATTGTGTGATTGTGTGACTGTGTGATTGTGTCATTGTGTGATTGTGTGATTGTGTGATTGTGTGATTGTGTAATTGTGATTGTGCGATTGTGATTGTGTGATTGTGTGATTGTGTGATTGTGTGATTGTGTGATTGTGTGATTGTGTGATTGTGTGATTGTGTGATTGTGTGATTGTGGGATTGTGTGATTGTGTGATTGTGACTGTGTGATTGTGTGAGTGTGTGATTGTGTGATTGAGTGATTGTGCGCTTGTATAATTGTGTGGTTGTGTGGTTGTGTGATTGTGTGATTGTGTGATTGTGTGATTGTGTGATTGTGTGATTGTGTTATTGTGTGATTGTGTGATTGTGTGATTGAGTGATTGTGTGATTGTGTGAATGTGTGATTGTGTGACCGTGATTGTGTGATTGTGTGATTGTGTGATTGTGTGATTGTGTGATTGTGTGATTGTGTGATTGTGTGATTAGGTGAGTGTGTGATTGTGTGATTGTGTGATTGTGTGATTGTGTGATTGTGAGATTGTGTGCTTGTGTGATTGTGTGATTGTGATTGTGTGATTGTGACTGTGTGATTGTGATTGTGTGATTGTGATTGTGTGATTGTGACTGTGTGATTGTGTGTGTGTGTGATTGTGTGATTGTGTCATTGTGTGATTTTGCGGTTGTGTGATTGTGTGATTGTGTGATTGTGTAATTGTGATTGTGCGATTGTGATTGTGTGATTGTGTGATTGTGTGATTGTGTGATTGTGAGATTGTGTGTTTGTGTGATTGTGTGATTGTGTGATTGTGTGATTGTGTGATTGTGTGATTGTGTGATTGTGTGATTGTGTGATTGTGTGATTGTGTGATTGTGTGATTGAGTGATTGTGTGATTGTGTGATTGTGTGGTTGTGAGATTGTGTGATTGTGTGATTACGTGATTGTGTGATTGTGTGATTGTGTGACTGTGTGATTGTGTGATTGTGTGATTGTGAGATTGTGTGTTTGTGTGATTGTGTGATTGTGTGATTGTGTGATTGTGCGATTGTGATTGTGTGATTGTGTGATTGTGTGATTGTGTGATTGTGAGATTGTGTGATTGTGTGCTTGTGTGATTGTGTGATTGTGATTGTGTGATTGTGATTGTGTGATTGTGATTGTGTGATTGTGATTGTGTGATTGTGATTGTGTGATTGTGATTGTGTGATTGTGATTGTGTGATTGTGATTGTGTGATTGTGATTGTGTGATTGTGATTGTGTGATTGTGATTGTGTGATTGTGATTGTGTGATTGTGATTGTGTGATTGTGATTGTGTGATTGTGATTGTGTGATTGTGATTGTGTGATTGTGATTGTGTGATTGTGATTGTGTGATTGTGTGATTGTGATTGTGTGATTGTGATTGTGTGATTGTGATTGTGTGATTGTGATTGTGTGATTGTGATTGTGTGATTGTGATTGTGTGATTGTGATTGTGTGATTGTGATTGTGTGATTGTGATTGTGTGATTGTGATTGTGTGATTGTGATTGTGTGATTGTGATTGTGTGATTGTGATTGTGTGATTGTGATTGTGTGATTGTGATTGTGTGATTGTGATTGTGTGATTGTGATTGTGTGATTGTGATTGTGTGATTGTGATTGTGTGATTGTGATTGTGTGATTGTGATTGTGTGATTGTGATTGTGTGATTGTGATTGTGTGATTGTGATTGTGTGATTGTGATTGTGTGATTGTGATTGTGTGATTGTGATTGTGTGATTGTGATTGTGTGATTGTGATTGTGTGATTGTGATTGTGTGATTGTGATTGTGTGATTGTGATTGTGTGATTGTGATTGTGTGATTGTGATTGTGTGATTGTGATTGTGTGATTGTGATTGTGTGATTGTGATTGTGTGATTGTGATTGTGTGATTGTGATTGTGTGATTGTGATTGTGTGATTGTGATTGTGTGATTGTGATTGTGTGATTGTGATTGTGTGATTGTGATTGTGTGATTGTGATTGTGTGATTGTGATTGTGTGATTGTGATTGTGTGATTGTGATTGTGTGATTGTGATTGTGTGATTGTGATTGTGTGATTGTGATTGTGTGATTGTGATTGTGTGATTGTGATTGTGTGATTGTGATTGTGTGATTGTGATTGTGTGACTGTGATTGTGTGATTGTGATTGTGTGATTGTGATTGTGTGATTGTGATTGTGTGATTGTGATTGTGTTATTGTGATTGTGTGATTGTGATTGTGTGATTGTGATTGTGTGATTGTGATTGTGTGATTGTGATTGTGTGATTGTGATTGTGTGATTGTGATTGTGTGATTGTGATTGTGTGATTGTGATTGTGTGATTGTGATTGTGTGATTGTGATTGTGTGATTGTGATTGTGTGATTGGGATTGTTTGATTGTGATTGTGTGATTGTGTGATTATGATTGTGTGATTGTGACTGTGTGATTGTGTGAGTGTGTGATTGTGTGCTTGTGTGATTGTGTGATTGTGATTGTGTGATTGTGATTGTGCGATTGTGATTGTGTGATTGTGTGATTGTGTGATTGTGTGATTGTGTGACTGTGTGATTGTGTCATTGTGTGATTGTGTGATTGTGTGATTGTGTGATTGTGTAATTGTGATTGTGCGATTGTGATTGTGTGATTGTGTGATTGTGTGATTGTGTGATTGTGTGATTGTGTGATTGTGTGATTGTGTGATTGTGTGATTGTGTGATTGTGTGATTGTGTGATTGTGTGATTGTGTGATTGTGTGATTGTGTGATTGTGGGATTGTGTGATTGTGTGATTGTGACTGTGTGATTGTGTGATTGTGTGATTGTGTGATTGTGACTGTGTGATTGTGTGAGTGTGTGATTGTGTGATTGAGTGATTGTGCGCTTGTATAGTTGTGTGGTTGTGTGGTTGTGTGATTGTGTGATTGTGTGATTGTGTGATTGTGTGATTGTGTGATTGTGTTATTGTGTGATTGTGTGATTGTGTGATTGAGTGATTGTGTGATTGTGTGAATGTGTGATTGTGTGACCGTGATTGTGTGATTGTGTGATTGTGTGATTGTGTGATTGTGTGATTGTGTGATTGTGTGATTGTGTGATTGTGTGATTGTGTGATTGTGTGATTGTGTGATTGTGTGATTAGGTGAGTGTGTGATTGTGTGATTGTGTGATTGTGTGATTGTGAGATTGTGTGCTTGTGTGATTGTGTGATTGTGATTTTGTGATTGTGACTGTGTGATTGTGATTGTGTGATTGTGATTGTGTGATTGTGACTGTGTGATTGTGTGTGTGTGTGATTGTGTGATTGTGTCATTGTGTGATTTTGCGGTTGTGTGATTGTGTGATTGTGTGATTGTGTAATTGTGATTGTGCGATTGTGATTGTGTGATTGTGTGATTGTGTGATTGTGTGATTGTGAGATTGTGTGTTTGTGTGATTGTGTGATTGTGTGATTGTGTGATTGTGTGATTGTGTGATTGTGTGATTGTGTGATTGTGTGATTGTGTGATTGTGTGATTGTGTGATTGAGTGATTGTGTGATTGTGTGATTGTGTGGTTGTGAGATTGTGTGATTGTGTGATTACGTGATTGTGTGATTGTGTGATTGTGTGACTGTGTGATTGTGTGATTGTGTGATTGTGAGATTGTGTGTTTGTGTGATTGTGTGATTGTGTGATTGTGTGATTGTGTGATTGTGTAATTGTGATTGTGCGATTGTGATTGTGTGATTGTGTGATTGTGTGATTGTGTGAAGGTGAGATTGTGTGTTTGTGTGATTGTGTGATTGTGTGATTGTGTGATTGTGTGATTGTGTGATTGTGTGATTGTGTGATTGTGTGATTGTGTGATTGTGTGATTGTGTGATTGTGTGATTGAGTGATTGTGTGATTGTGTGACTGTGTGGTTGTGAGATTGTGTGATTGCGTGATTACGTGATTGTGTGATTGTGTGATTGTGTGATTGTGTGATTGTGTGTTTGTGTGATTGTGTGATTGTGTAATTGTGATTGTGCGATTGTGATTGTGTGATTGTGTGATTGTGTGATTGTGTGCTTGTGTGATTGTGTGATTGTGATTGTGTGATTGTGACTGTGTGATTGTGATTGTGTGATTGTGACTGTGTGATTGTGACTGTGTGATTGTGTGTGTGTGTGATTGTGTGATTGTGTCATTGTGTGATTTTGCGGTTGTGTGATTGTGTGATTGTGTGATTGTGTGATTGTGTGATTGTGTGATTGTGTGATTGTGTGATTCTGTAATTGCGATTGTGCGATTGTCATTGTGTGATTGTGTGATTGTGTGTTTGTGTGATTGTGTGATTGTGTGATTGTGTGATTGTGTGATTGTGTGCTTGTGTGATTGTGTGATTGTGATTGTGTGATTGTGATTGTGTGATTGTGATTGTGCGATTGTGATTGTGTGATTGTGTGATTGTGTGATTGTGTGATTGTGTGATTGTGTGACTGTGTGATTGTGTGATTGTGTGATTGTGTGATTGTGTGATTGTGTGATTGTGAGATTGTGTGTTTGTGTGCTTGTGTGATTGTGTGATTGTGATTGTGTGATTGTGATTGTGTGATTGTGATTGTCTGATTGTGATTGTGTGATTGTGATTGTGTGATTGTGATTGTGTGATTGTGATTGTGTGATTGTGATTGTGTGATTGTGATTGTGTGATTGTGATTGTGTGATTGTGATTGTGTGATTGTGATTGTGTGATTGTGATTGTGTGATTGTGATTGTGTGATTGTGATTGTGTGATTGTGATTGTGTGATTGTGATTGTGTGATTGTGATTGTGTGATTGTGATTGTGTGATTGTGATTGTGTGATTGTGATTGTGTGATTGTGATTGTGTGATTGTGATTGTGTGATTGTGATTGTGTGATTGTGATTGTGTGATTGTGATTGTGTGATTGTGATTGTGTGATTGTGATTGTGTGATTGTGATTGTGTGATTGTGTTTGTGTGATTGTGATTGTGTGATTGTGATTGTGTGATTGTGATTGTGTGATTGTGATTGTGTGATTGTGATTGTGTGATTGTGATTGTGTGATTGTGATTGTGTGATTGTGATTGTGTGATTGTGATTGTGTGATTGTGATTGTGTGATTGTGATTGTGTGATTGTGATTGTGTGATTGTGATTGTGTGATTGTGATTGTGTGATTGTGATTGTGTGATTGTGATTGTGTGATTGTGATTGTGTGATTGTGATTGTGTGATTGTGATTGTGTGATTGTGATTGTGTGATTGTGATTGTGTGATTGTGATTGTGTGATTGTGATTGTGTGATTGT
Source organism: Megachile rotundata (assembly GCF_050947335.1). Lineage (NCBI taxonomy): Eukaryota > Metazoa > Arthropoda > Insecta > Hymenoptera > Megachilidae > Megachile > Megachile rotundata. The sequence continues at coordinate 1,330,482 of NW_027473342.1, read as the reverse complement.
GATTGTGTGATTGTGATTGTGTGATTGTGATTGTGTGATTGTGATTGTGTGATTGTGATTGTGTGATTGTGATTGTGTGATTGTGATTGTGTGATTGTGATTGTGTGATTGTGATTGTGTGATTGTGATTGTGTGATTGTGATTGTGTGATTGTGATTGTGTGATTGTGATTGTGTGATTGTGATTGTGTGATTGTGATTGTGTGATTGTGATTGTGTGATTGTGATTGTGTGATTGTGATTGTGTGATTGTGATTGTGTGATTGTGATTGTGTGATTGTGATTGTGTGATTGTGATTGTGTGATTGTGATTGTGATTGTGTGATTGTGATTGTGTGATTCTGATTGTGTGATTGTGATTGTGTGATTGTGATTGTGTGATTGTGATTGTGTGATTGTGATTGTGTGATTGTGATTGTCTGATTGTGATTGTGTGATTGTGATTGTGTGATTGTGATTGTGTGATTGTGATTGTGTGATTGTGATTGTGTGATTGTGATTGTGTGATTGTGATTGTGTGATTGTGATTGTGTGATTGTGATTGTGTGATTGTGATTGTGTGAATGTGATTGTGTGATTGTGATTCTTTGATTGTGATTGTGTGATTGTGATTGTGTGATTGTGACTGTGTGATTGTGTGAGTGTGCGATTGTGTGCTTGTGTGATTGTGTGATTATGATTGTGTGATTGTGATTGTGTGATTGTGATTGTGTGATTGTGATTGTGCGATTGTGATTGTGTGATTGTGTGATTGTGTGATTGTGTGATTGTGTGATTGTGAGATTGTGTGTTTGTGTGATTGTGTGATTGTGTGATTGTGTGATTGTGTGATTGTGTGATTGTGATTGTGTGATTGTGATTGTGTGATTGTGATTGTGTGATTGTGATTGTGTGATTGTGATTGTGTGATTGTGATTGTGTGATTGTGATTGTGTGATTGTGATTGTGTGATTGTGATTGTGTGATTGTGATTGTGATTGTGTGATTGTGATTGTGTGATTCTGATTGTGTGATTGTGATTGTGTGATTGTGATTGTGTGATTGTGATTGTGTGATTGTGATTGTGTGATTGTGATTGTCTGATTGTGATTGTGTGATTGTGATTGTGTGATTGTGATTGTGTGATTGTGATTGTGTGATTGTGATTGTGTGATTGTGATTGTGTGATTGTGATTGTGTGATTGTGATTGTGTGATTGTGATTGTGTGATTGTGATTGTGTGAATGTGATTGTGTGATTGTGATTCTTTGATTGTGATTGTGTGATTGTGATTGTGTGATTGTGACTGTGTGATTGTGTGAGTGTGCGATTGTGTGCTTGTGTGATTGTGTGATTATGATTGTGTGATTGTGATTGTGTGATTGTGATTGTGTGATTGTGATTGTGCGATTGTGATTGTGTGATTGTGTGATTGTGTGATTGTGTGATTGTGTGATTGTGTGATTGTGTGATTGTGTGATTGTGTGATTGTGTGATTGTGTGATTGTGTGATTGTGTGATTGTGTGATTTTGTGATTGTGTGATTGTGTAATTGTGATTGTGCGATTGTGATTGTGTGATTGTGTGATTGTATGATTGTGTGATTGTGTGATTGTGTGATTGTGTGATTGTGTGATTGTGTGATTGTGTGATTGTGTGATTGTGTGATTGTGGGATTGTGTGATTGTGTGATTGTGACTGTGTGATTGTGTGATTGTGTGATTGTGACTGTGTGATTGTGTGAGTGTGTGATTGTGTGATTGAGTGATTGTGCGCTTGTATGATTGTGTGGTTGTGTGGTTGTGTGATTGTGTGATTGTGTGATTGTGTGATTGTGAGATTGTGTGTTTGTGTGCTTGTGTGATTGTGTGATTGTGATTGTGTGATTGTGATTGTGTGATTGTGATTGTGTGATTGTGATTGTGTGATTGTGATTGTGTGATTGTGATTGTGTGATTGTGATTGTGTGATTGTGATTGTGTGATTGTGATTGTGTGATTGTGTGATTTTGTGATTGTGTGATTGTGTGATTGTGTGATTGTGTGATTGTGTGATTGTGTGATTGTGTGATTGTGTGATTGTGTGATTGTGTGATTGTGTGATTGTGTGATTGTGTGATTGTGTGATTGTGTGATTGTGTGATTGTGTGATTGTGTGATTGTGTGATTGTGTGATTGTGTGATTGTGTGATTGTGTGATTGTGTGAATGTGTGATTGTGTGATTGAGTGATTGTGTGATTGTGTGATTGTGTGATTGTGTGATTGTGTGATGGTGTGATTGTGTGATTGTGTGATTGTGTGATTGTGTGATTGTGTGATTGTGTGATTGTGTGATTGTGTGATTGTGTGATTGTGTGGTTGTGTGACCGTGATTGTGTGACCGTGATTGTGTGACCGTGAATGTGTGATTGCATGATTGTGATTGCGTGATTGCGATTGCGTGATTGTGATTGCGTGATTGTGTGATTGTGTGATTGTGTGATTGTGTGATTGTGTGATGGTGTGATTGTGTGATTGTGTGAATGTGTGGTTGCGTGATCGTGTGATTGTGTGATTGTGTGATTGTGATTGTGTGATTGTGATTGTGTGATTGTGATTGTGTGATTGTGATTGTGTGATTGTGATTGTGTGATTGTGGTTGTGTGATTGTGATTGTGTGATTGTGATTGTGTGATTGTGATTGTGTGATTGTGACTGTGTGATTTTGTGAGTGTGTGATTGTGTGATTGAGTGACTGTGTGCTTGTGTGATTGTGTGGTTGTGAGATTGTGTGATTGTGTGATTAGGTGATTGTGTGATTGTGTGATTGTGTGATTGTGTGATTGTGTGATTGTGTGATTGTGTGATTGTGTGATTGTGTGATTGTGTGATTGTGTGATTGTGTGATTGTGTGATTGTGTGATTGTGTTATTGTGTGATTGTGTAATTGTGATTGTGCGATTGTGATTGTGTGATTGTGTGATTGTGTGATCGTGTGATTGTGAGATTGTGTGTTTGTGTGATTGTGTGATTGTGTGATTGTGTGATTGTGTGATTGTGTGATTGTGTGATTGTGTGATTGTGTGATTGTGTGATTGTGTGATTGTGTGATTGTGTGATTGTGTGATTGTGTGATTGTGTGATTGTGTGATTGTGTGATTATGTGATTGTGTAATTGTGATTGTGCGATTGTGATTGTGTGATTGTGTGATTGTGTGATTGCGTGATTGTGTGGTTGTGAGATTGTGTGATTGTGTGATTAGGTGATTGTGTGATTGTGTGATTGTGTGATTGTGTGATTGTGTGATTGTGTGACTGTGTGATTGTGTGATTGTGTGATTGTGTGATTGTGTGATTGTGTGATTGTGTGATTGTGTGATTGTGTGATTGTGTGATTGTGTGATTGTGTGATTGTGTGATTGTGTAATTGTGATTGTGCGATTGTGATTGTGTGATTGTGTGATTGTGTGATTGTGTGATTGTGAGATTGTGTGTTTGTGTGCTTGTGTGATTGTGTGATTGTGATTGTGTGATTGTGTGATTGTGTGATTGTGTGATTGTGTGATTGTGTGATTGTGTGATGGTGTAATTGTGATTGTGCGATTGTGATTGTGTGATTGTGTGATTGTGTGATTGTGTGATTGTGAGATTGTGCGTTTGTGTGCTTGTGTGATTGTGTGATTGTGATTGTGTGATTGTGACTGTGTGATTGTGATTGTGTGATTGTGATTGTGTGATTGTGACTGTGTGATTGTGTGTGTGTGTGATTGTGTGATTGTGTCATTGTGTGATTTTGCGGTTGTGTGATTGTGTGATTGTGTGATTGTGTGATTGTGTGATTGTGTGATTGTGTAATTGTGATTGTGTGATTGTGTGATTGTGTGATTGTGTGATTGTGAGATTGTGTGTTTGTGTGATTGTGTGATTGTGTGATTGTGTGATTGTGTGATTGTGTGATTGTGTGATTGTGTGATTGTGTGATTGTGTGATTGTGTGATTGAGTGATTGCGTGATTGTGTGATTGTGTGGTTGTGAGATTGTGTGATTGTGTGATTAGGTGATTGTGTGATTGTGTGATTGTGTGATTGTGTGATTGTGTGATTGTGTGATTGTGTGATTGTGTGACTGTGTGATTGTGTGATTGTGTGATTGTGTGATTGTGTGATTGTGTGATTGTGTGATTGTGTGATTGTGTGATTGTGTGATTGTGTGATTGTGTAATTGTGATTGTGCGATTGTGATTGTGTGATTGTGTGATTGTGTGATTGTGTGATTGTGTGATTGTGATTGTGTGATTGTGATTGTGTGATTGTGATTGTGTGATTGTGATTGTGTGATTGTGATTGTGTGATTGTGATTGTGTGATTGTGATTGTGTGATTGTGATTGTGTGATTGTGATTGTGTGATTGTGATTGTGTGATTGTGATTGTGTTATTGTGATTGTGTGATTGTGATTGTGTGATTGTGATTGTGTGATTGTGATTGTGTGATTGTGATTGTGTGATTGTGATTGTGTGATTGTGATTGTGTGATTGTGATTGTGTGATTGTGATTGTGTGATTGTGATTGTGTGATTGTGATTGTGTGATTGTGATTGTTTGATTGTGATTGTGTGATTGTGTGATTATGATTGTGTGATTGTGACTGTGTGATTGTGTGAGTGTGTGATTGTGTGCTTGTGTGATTGTGTGATTGTGATTGTGTGATTGTGATTGTGTGATTGTGATTGTGCGATTGTGATTGTGTGATTGTGTGATTGTGTGATTGTGTGATTGTGTGATTGTGTGATTGTGTGACTGTGTGATTGTGTCATTGTGTGATTGTGTGATTGTGTGATTGTGTGATTGTGTAATTGTGATTGTGCGATTGTGATTGTGTGATTGTGTGATTGTGTGATTGTGTGATTGTGTGATTGTGTGATTGTGTGATTGTGTGATTGTGTGATTGTGCGATTGTGATTGTGTGATTGTGTGATTGTGTGATTGTGTGATTGTGAGATTGTGTGTTTGTGTGATTGTGTGATTGTGTGATTGTGTGATTGTGTGATTGTGTGATTGTGTGATTGTGTGATTGTGTGATTGTGTGATTGTGTGATTGTGTGATTGTGTGATTGAGTGATTGTGTGATTGTGTGATTGTGTGGTTGTGAGATTGTGTGATTGTGTGATTACGTGATTGTGTGATTGTGTGATTGTGTGACTGTGTGATTGTGTGATTGTGTGATTGTGAGATTGTGTGTTTGTGTGATTGTGTGATTGTGTGATTGTGTGATTGTGCGATTGTGATTGTGTGATTGTGTGATTGTGTGATTGTGTGATTGTGAGATTGTGTGATTGTGTGCTTGTGTGATTGTGTGATTGTGATTGTGTGATTGTGATTGTGTGATTGTGATTGTGTGATTGTGATTGTGTGATTGTGATTGTGTGATTGTGATTGTGTGATTGTGATTGTGTGATTGTGATTGTGTGATTGTGATTGTGTGATTGTGATTGTGTGATTGTGATTGTGTGATTGTGATTGTGTGATTGTAATTGTGTGATTGTGATTGTGTGATTGTGTGATTGTGATTGTGTGATTGTGATTGTGTGATTGTGATTGTGTGATTGTGATTGTGTGATTGTGATTGTGTGATTGTGTGATTGTGATTGTGTGATTGTGATTGTGTGATTGTGATTGTGTGATTGTGATTGTGTGATTGTGATTGTGTGATTGTGATTGTGTGATTGTGATTGTGTGATTGTGATTGTGTGATTGTGATTGTGTGATTGTGATTGTGTGATTGTGATTGTGTGATTGTGATTGTGTGATTGTGATTGTGTGATTGTGATTGTGTGATTGTGATTGTGTGATTGTGATTGTGTGATTGTGATTGTGTGATTGTGATTGTGTGATTGTGATTGTGTGATTGTGATTGTGTGATTGTGATTGTGTGATTGTGATTGTGTGATTGTGATTGTGTGATTGTGATTGTGTGATTGTGATTGTGTGATTGTGATTGTGTGATTGTGATTGTGTGATTGTGATTGTGTGATTGTGATTGTGTGATTGTGATTGTGTGATTGTGATTGTGTGATTTTGATTGTGTGATTGTGATTGTGTGATTGTGATTGTGTGATTGTGATTGTGTGATTGTGATTGTGTGATTGTGATTGTGTGATTGTGATTGTGTGATTGTGATTGTGTGATTGTGATTGTGTTATTGTGATTGTGTGATTGTGATTGTGTGATTGTGATTGTGTGATTGTGATTGTGTGATTGTGATTGTGTGATTGTGATTGTGTGATTGTGATTGTGTGATTGTGATTGTGTGATTGTGATTGTGTGATTGTGATTGTGTGATTGTGATTGTGTGATTGTGATTGTGTGATTGTGATTGTGTGATTGTGATTGTGTGATTGTGATTGTGTGATTGGGATTGTTTGATTGTGATTGTGTGATTGTGTGATTATGATTGTGTGATTGTGACTGTGTGATTGTGTGAGTGTGTGATTGTGTGCTTGTGTGATTGTGTGATTGTGATTGTGTGATTGTGATTGTGCGATTGTGATTGTGTGATTGTGCGATTGTGTGATTGTGTGATTGTGTGATTGTGTGATTGTGTGACTGTGTGATTGTGTCATTGTGTGATTGTGTGATTGTGTGATTGTGTGATTGTGTAATTGTGATTGTGCGATTGTGATTGTGTGATTGTGTGATTGTGTGATTGTGTGATTGTGTGATTGTGTGATTGTGTGATTGTGTGATTGTGTGATTGTGTGATTGTGTGATTGTGTGATTGTGTGATTGTGTGATTGTGTGATTGTGGGATTGTGTGATTGTGTGATTGTGACTGTGTGATTGTGTGATTGTGTGATTGTGACTGTGTGATTGTGTGAGTGTGTGATTGTGTGATTGAGTGATTGTGCGCTTGTATAGTTGTGTGGTTGTGTGGTTGTGTGATTGTGTGATTGTGTGATTGTGTGATTGTGTGATTGTGTGATTGTGTTATTGTGTGATTGTGTGATTGTGTGATTGAGTGATTGTGTGATTGTGTGAATGTGTGATTGTGTGACCGTGATTGTGTGATTGTGTGATTGTGTGATTGTGTGATTGTGTGATTGTGTGATTGTGTGATTGTGTGATTGTGTGATTGTGTGATTGTGTGATTAGGTGAGTGTGTGATTGTGTGATTGTGTGATTGTGTGATTGTGAGATTGTGTGCTTGTGTGATTGTGTGATTGTGATTGTGTGATTGTGACTGTGTGATTGTGATTGTGTGATTGTGATTGTGTGATTGTGACTGTGTGATTGTGTGTGTGTGTGATTGTGTGATTGTGTCATTGTGTGATTTTGCGGTTGTGTGATTGTGTGATTGTGTGATTGTGTAATTGTGATTGTGCGATTGTGATTGTGTGATTGTGTGATTGTGTGATTGTGTGATTGTGAGATTGTGTGATTGTGTGCTTGTGTGATTGTGTGATTGTGATTGTGTGATTGTGATTGTGTGATTGTGATTGTGTGATTGTGATTGTGTGATTGTGATTGTGTGATTGTGATTGTGTGATTGTGATTGTGTGATTGTGATTGTGTGATTGTGATTGTGTGATTGTGATTGTGTGATTGTGATTGTGTGATTGTGATTGTGTGATTGTGATTGTGTGATTGTGATTGTGTGATTGTAATTGTGTGATTGTGATTGTGTGATTGTGTGATTGTGATTGTGTGATTGTGATTGTGTGATTGTGATTGTGTGATTGTGATTGTGTGATTGTGTGATTGTGATTGTGTGATTGTGTGATTGTGTGATTGTGATTGTGTGATTGTGATTGTGTGATTGTGATTGTGTGATTGTGATTGTGTGATTGTGATTGTGTGATTGTGATTGTGTGATTGTGATTGTGTGATTGTGATTGTGTGATTGTGATTGTGTGATTGTGATTGTGTGATTGTGATTGTGTGATTGTGATTGTGTGATTGTGATTGTGTGATTGTGATTGTGTGATTGTGATTGTGTGATTGTGATTGTGTGATTGTGATTGTGTGATTGTGATTGTGTGATTGTGATTGTGTGATTGTGATTGTGTGATTGTGATTGTGTGATTGTGATTGTGTGATTGTGATTGTGTGATTGTGATTGTGTGATTGTGATTGTGTGATTGTGATTGTGTGATTGTGATTGTGTGATTGTGATTGTGTGATTGTGATTGTGTGATTGTGATTGTGTGATTGTGATTGTGTGATTGTGATTGTGTGATTGTGATTGTGTTATTGTGATTGTGTGATTGTGATTGTGTGATTGTGATTGTGTGATTGTGATTGTGTGATTGTGATTGTGTGATTGTGATTGTGTGATTGTGATTGTGTGATTGTGATTGTGTGATTGTGATTGTGTGATTGTGATTGTGTGATTGTGATTGTGTGATTGTGATTGTGTGATTGTGATTGTGTGATTGTGATTGTGTGATTGTGATTGTGTGATTGTGATTGTGTGATTGTGATTGTGTGATTGTGATTGTGTGATTGGGATTGTTTGATTGTGATTGTGTGATTGTGTGATTATGATTGTGTGATTGTGACTGTGTGATTGTGTGAGTGTGTGATTGTGTGCTTGTGTGATTGTGTGATTGTGATTGTGTGATTGTGATTGTGTGATTGTGATTGTGCGATTGTGATTGTGTGATTGTGTGATTGTGTGATTGTGTGATTGTGTGATTGTGTGATTGTGTGATTGTGTGACTGTGTGATTGTGTCATTGTGTGATTGTGTGATTGTGTGATTGTGTGATTGTGTAATTGTGATTGTGCGATTGTGATTGTGTGATTGTGTGATTGTGTGATTGTGTGATTGTGTGATTGTGTGATTGTGTGATTGTGTGATTGTGTGATTGTGTGATTGTGTGATTGTGTGATTGTGTGATTGTGGGATTGTGTGATTGTGTGATTGTGACTGTGTGATTGTGTGATTGTGTGATTGTGACTGTGTGATTGTGTGAGTGTGTGATTGTGTGATTGAGTGATTGTGCGCTTGTATAGTTGTGTGGTGGTGTGGTTGTGTGATTGTGTGATTGTGTGATTGTGTGATTGTGTGATTGTGTGATTGTGTTATTGTGTGATTGTGTGATTGTGTGATTGAGTGATTGTGTGATTGTGTGAATGTGTGATTGTGTGACCGTGATTGTGTGATTGTGTGATTGTGTGATTGTGTGATTGTGTGATTGTGTGATTGTGTGATTGTGTGATTGTGTGATTGTGTGATTAGGTGAGTGTGTGATTGTGTGATTGTGTGATTGTGTGATTGTGAGATTGTGTGCTTGTGTGATTGTGTGAATGTGATTGTGTGATTGTGACTGTGTGATTGTGATTGTGTGATTGTGATTGTGTGATTGTGATTGTGTGATTGTGACTGTGTGATTGTGTGTGTGTGTGATTGTGTGATTGTGTCATTGTGTGATTTTGCGGTTGTGTGATTGTGTGATTGTGTGATTGTGTAATTGTGATTGTGCGATTGTGATTGTGTGATTGTGTGATTGTGTGATTGTGTGATTGTGAGATTGTGTGTTTGTGTGATTGTGTGATTGTGTGATTGTGTGATTGTGTGATTGTGTGATTGTGTGATTGTGTGATTGTGTGATTGTGTGATTGTGTGATTGTGTGATTGAGTGATTGTGTGATTGTGTGATTGTGTGGTTGTGAGATTGTGTGATTGTGTGATTACGTGATTGTGTGATTGTGTGATTGTGTGACTGTGTGATTGTGTGATTGTGTGATTGTGAGATTGTGTGTTTGTGTGATTGTGTGATTGTGTGATTGTGTGATTGTGTGATTGTGTAATTGTGATTGTGCGATTGTGATTGTGTGATTGTGTGATTGTGTGATTGTGTGAAGGTGAGATTGTGTGTTTGTGTGATTGTGTGATTGTGTGATTGTGTGATTGTGTGATTGTGTGATTGTGTGATTGTGTGATTGTGTGATTGTGTGATTGTGTGATTGTGTGATTGAGTGATTGTGTGATTGTGTGACTGTGTGGTTGTGAGATTGTGTGATTGTGTGATTGTGTGCTTGTGTGATTGTGTGATTGTGATTGTGTGATTGTGACTGTGTGATTGTGATTGTGTGATTGTGACTGTGTGATTGTGACTGTGTGATTGTGTGTGTGTGTGATTGTGTGATTGTGTCATTGTGTGATTTTGCGGTTGTGTGATTGTGTGATTGTGTGATTGTGTGATTGTGTGATTGTGTGATTGTGTAATTGCGATTGTGCGATTGTGATTGTGTGATTGTGTGATTGTGTGTTTGTGTGATTGTGTGATTGTGTGATTGTGTGATTGTGTGATTGTGTGCTTGTGTGATTGTGTGATTGTGATTGTGTGATTGTGATTGTGTGATTGTGATTGTGCGATTGTGATTGTGTGATTGTGTGATTGTGTGATTGTGTGATTGTGTGACTGTGTGATTGTGTGATTGTGTGATTGTGTGATGTGTGATTGTGTGATTGTGTAATTGTGATTGTGCGATTGTGATTGTGTGATTGTGTGATTGTGTGATTGTGTGATTGTGTGATTGTGTGATTGTGTGATTGTGTGATTAGGTGATTGTGTGATTGTGTGATTGTGTGATTGTGTGATTGTGTGATTGTGTGACTGTGTGATTGTGTGATTGTGTGATTGTGTGATTGTGTAATTGTGATTGTGCGATTGTGGTTGTGTGATTGTGATTGTGTGATTGTGATTGTGTGATTGTGATTGTGTGATTGTGATTGTGTGATTGTGACTGTGTGATTGTGTGAGTGTGTGATTGTGTGATTGAGTGATTGTGTGCTTGTGTGATTGTGTGGTTGTGAGATTGTGTGATTGTGTGATTAGGTGATTGTGTGATTGTGTGATTGTGTGATTGTGTGATTGTGTGATTGTGTGATTGTGTGGTTGTGAGATTGTGTGATTGTGTTATTAGGTGATTGTGTGATTGTGTGATTGTGTGATTGTGTGATTGTGTGATTGTGTAACTGTGTGATTGTGTGATTGTGTGATTGTGTGATTGTGTGATTGTGTGATTGTGTGATTGTGTGATTGTGTGATTGTGTGATTGTGTGATTGTGTGATTGTGTGATTGTGTGATTGTGTAATTGTGATTGTGCGATTGTGGTTGTGTGATTGTGATTGTGTGATTGTGATTGTGTGATTGTGATTGTGTGATTGTGATTGTGTGATTGTGATTGTGTGATTGTGACTGTGTGATTGTGACTGTGTGATTGTGTGAGTGTGTGATTGTGTGATTGAGTGATTGTGTGCTTGTGTGATTGTGTGATTGTGTGGTTGTGAGATTGTGTGATTGTGTGATTAGGTGATTGTGTGATTGTGTGATTGTGTGATTGTGTGATTGTGTGATTGTGTGATTGTGTGATTGTGTGATTGTGTGATTGTGTGATTGTGTGATTGTGTGATTGTGTGATTGTGTGATTGTGTGATTGTGTGATTGTGTGATTGTGTGATTGTGTGATTGTGAGATTGTGTGTTTGTGTGCTTGTGTGATTGTGTGATTGTGATTGTGTGATTGCGACTGTGTGATTGTGATTGTGTGATTGTGATTGTGTGATTGTGACTGTGTGATTGTGTGTGTGTGTGATTGTGTGATTGTGTCATTGTGTGATTTTGCGGTTGTGTGATTGTGTGATTGTGTGATTGTGTGATTGTGTGATTGTGTGATTGTGTGATTGTGTGATTGTGTGATTGTGTAATTGTGATTGTGCGATTGTGATTGTGTGATTGTGTGATAGTGTGATTGTGTGATTGTGTGATTGTGTGATTGTGCGATTGTGTGATTGTGTGATTGTGTGATTGTGTGATTGTGTGATTGTGTAATTGTGTGATTGTGTGATTGTGTGATTGTGTGATTGTGTGATTGTGTAATTGTGATTGTGCAATTGTGATTGTGTGATTGTGTGATTGTGTGATTGTGAGATTGTGTGTTTGTGTGCTTGTGTGATTGTGTGATTGTGATTGTGTGATTGTGACTGTGTGATTGTGATTGTGTGATTGTGATTGTGTGATTGTGACTGTGTGATTGTGTGTGTGTGTGATTGTGTGATTGTGTCATTGTGTGATTTTGCGGTTGTGTGATTGTGTGATTGTGTGATTGTGTGATTGTGTGATTGTGTGATTGTGTGATTGTGTGATTGTGTGATTGTGTAATTGTGATTGTGCGATTGTGATTGTGTGATTGTGTGATTGTGTGATTGTGAGATTGTGTGTTTGTGTGATTGTGTGATTGTGTGATTGTGTGATTGTGTGATTGTGTGATTGTGTGATTGTGTGATTGTGTGATTGTGTGATTGTGTGATTGTGTGATTGTGTGATTGTGTGATTGTGTGATTGAGTGATTGTGTGATTGTGTGATTGTGTGGATGTGAGATTGTGTGATTGTGTGATTAGGTGATTGTGTGATTGTGTGATTGTGTGATGGTGTGATTGTGTGATTGTGTGGTTGTGTGACCGTGATTGTGTGACCGTGATTGTGCGATCGTGATTGTGTGATCGTGTTAATGTGACCGTGAATGTGTGATTGCATGATTGTGATTGCGTGATTGTGACTGCGTGATTGTGTGATTGTGTGATTGTGTGATTGTGTGATGGTGTGATTGTGTGATTGTGTGATTGTGTGATTGTGTGATTGTGTGATTGTGTGATTGTGTAATTGTGATTGTGCGATTGTGGTTGTGTGATTGTGATTGTGTGATTGTGATTGTGTGATTGTGATTGTGTGATTGTGATTGTGTGATTGTGATTGTGTGATTGTGATTGTGTGATTGTGACTGTGTGATTGTGTGAGTGTGTGATTGTGTGATTGAGTGATTGTGTGCTTGTGTGATTGTGTGATTGTGTGGTTGTGAGATTGTGTGATTGTGTGATTAGGTGATTGTGTGATTGTGTGGTTGTGTGATTGTGTGATTGTGTGATTGTGTGATTGTGTGATTGTGTGATTGTGTGATTGTGTGATTGTGTGATTGTGTGATTGTGTGATTGTGTGATTGTGTGATTGTGTGATTGTGTGATTGTGAGATTGTGTGTTTGTGTGCTTGTGTGATTGTGTGATTGTGATTGTGTGATTGGGACTGTGTGATTGTGATTGTGTGATTGTGTGATAGTGTGATTGTGTGATTGTGTGATTGTGTGATTGTGTGATTGTGTGATTGTGTGATTGTGTGATTGTGTGATTGTGTGATTGTGTGATTGTGTGATTGTGTGATTGTGTGATTGTGTGATTGTGTGATTGTGTGATTGTGTAATTGTGTGCTTGTGTGATTGTGTGATTGTGATTGTGTGATTGTGACTGTGTGATTGTGATTGTGTGATTGTGATTGTGTGATTGTGACTGTGTGATTGTGTGTGTGTGTGATTGTGTGATTGTGTCATTGTGTGATTTTGCAGTTGTGTGATTGTGTGATTGTGTGATTGTGTGATTGTGTGATTGTGTGATTGTGTGATTGTGTGATTGTGTGATTGTGTGATTGTGTGATTGTGTGATTGTGTGATTGTGTGATTGTGTGATTGTGTGATTGTGTGATTGTGTGATTGTGTGATTGTGTGATTGTGTGATTGTGTGATTGTGTGATTGTGTGATTGAGTGATTGTGTGATTGTGTGATTGTGTGGATGTGAGATTGTGTGATTGTGTGATTAGGTGATTGTGTGATTGTGTGATTGTGTCATTGTGTGATTGTGTGATTGTGTGACTGTGTGATTGTGTGATTGTGTGATTGTGTGATTGTATGATTGTGTGATTGTGTGATTGTGTGATTGTGTGATTGTGTGATTGTGTGATTGTGTGATTGTGTAATTGTGATTGTGCGATTGTGATTGTGTGATTGTGTGATTGTGTGATTGTGTGATTGTGAGTTTGTGTGTTTGTGTGATTGTGTGATTGTGTGATTGTGTGATTGTGTGATTGTGTAGTTGTGATTGTGCGATTGTGATTGTGTGATTGTGTGATTGTGTGATTGTGTGATTGTGAGATTGTGTGTTTGTGTGCTTGTGTGATTGTGTGATTGTGATTGTGTGATTGTGATTGTGTGATTGTGATTGTGTAATTGTGTGATTGTGTGATTGTGTGATTGTGTGATGGTGTGATTGTGTGATTGTGTGGTTGTGTGACCGTGATTGTGTGACCGTGATTGTGTGATCGTGATTGTGTGATCGTGTTAGTGTGACCGTGAATGTGTGATTGCATGATTGTGATTGCGTGATTGCGATTGCGTGATTGTGACTGCGTGATTGTGTGATTGTGTGATTGTGTGATTGTGTGATGGTGTGATTGTGTGATTGTGTGAATGTGTGATTGCGTGATCGTGTGATTGTGTGATTGTGTGATTGTGATTGTGTGATTGTGATTGTGTGATTGTGATTGTGTGATTGTGATTGTGTGATTGTGATTGTGTGATTGTGATTGTGTGATTGTGATTGTGTGATTGTGATTGTGTGATTGTGATTGTGTGATTGTGACTGTGTGATTGTGTGAGTGTGTGATTGTGTGATTGAGTGATTGTGTGCTTGTGTGATTGTGTGGTTGTGAGATTGTGTGATTGTGTGATTAGGTGATTGTGTGACTGTGTGATTGTGTGATTGTGTGATTGTGTGATTGTGTGATTGTGTGATTGTGTGATCGTGTGATTGTGTGATTGTGTGGTTGTGAGATTGTGTGATTGTGTGATTAGGTGATTGTGTGATTGTGTGATTGTGTGATTGTGTGATTGTGTGATTGTGTGATTGTGTGACTGTGTGATTGTGTGATTGTGTGATTGTGTGATTGTGTAACTGTGTGATTGTGTGATTGTGTGATTGTGTGATTGTGTGATTGTGTGATTGTGTGATTGTGTGATTGTGTGATTGTGTGATTGTGTGATTGTGTGATTGTGTGATTGTGTAATTGTGATTGTGCGATTGTGGTTGTGTGATTGTGATTGTGTGATTGTGATTGTGTGATTGTGATTGTGTGATTGTGATTGTGTGATTGTGATTGTGTGATTGTGATTGTGTGATTGTGACTGTGTGATTGTGACTGTGTGATTGTGTGAGTGTGTGATTGTGTGATTGAGTGATTGTGTGCTTGTGTGATTGTGTGATTGTGTGGTTGTGAGATTGTGTGATTGTGTGATTAGGTGATTGTGTGATTGTGTGATTGTGTGATTGTGTGATTGTGTGATTGTGTGATTGTGTGATTGTGTGATTGTGTGATTGTGTGATTGTGTGATTGTGTGATTGTGTGATTGTGTGATTGTGTGATTGTGTGATTGTGTGATTGTGTGATTGTGTGATTGTGAGATTGTGTGTTTGTGTGCTTGTGTGATTGTGTGATTGTGATTGTGTGATTGTGACTGTGTGATTGTGATTGTGTGATTGTGATTGTGTGATTGTGACTGTGTGATTGTGTGTGTGTGTGATTGTGTGATTGTGTCATTGTGTGATTTTGCGGTTGTGTGATTGTGTGATTGTGTGATTGTGTGATTGTGTGATTGTGTGATTGTGTGATTGTGTGATTGTGTGATTGTGTAATTGTGATTGTGCGATTGTGATTGTGTGATTGTGTGATAGTGTGATTGTGTGATTGTGTGATTGTGTGATTGTGCGATTGTGTGATTGTGTGATTGTGTGATTGTGTGATTGTGTGATTGTGTAATTGTGTGATTGTGTGATTGTGTGATTGTGTGATTGTGTGATTGTGTAATTGTGATTGTGCAATTGTGATTGTGTGATTGTGTGATTGTGTGATTGTGAGATTGTGTGTTTGTGTGCTTGTGTGATTGTGTGATTGTGATTGTGTGATTGTGACTGTGTGATTGTGATTGTGTGATTGTGATTGTGTGATTGTGACTGTGTGATTGTGTGTGTGTGTGATTGTGTGATTGTGTCATTGTGTGATTTTGCGGTTGTGTGATTGTGTGATTGTGTGATTGTGTGATTGTGTGATTGTGTGATTGTGTGATTGTGTGATTGTGTGATTGTGTAATTGTGATTGTGCGATTGTGATTGTGTGATTGTGTGATTGTGTGATTGTGAGATTGTGTGTTTGTGTGATTGTGTGATTGTGTGATTGTGTGATTGTGTGATTGTGTGATTGTGTGATTGTGTGATTGTGTGATTGTGTGATTGTGTGATTGTGTGATTGTGTGATTGTGTGATTGAGTGATTGTGTGATTGTGTGATTGTGTGGATGTGAGATTGTGTGATTGTGTGATTAGGTGATTGTGTGATTGTGTGATTGTGTGATGGTGTGATTGTGTGATTGTGTGGTTGTGTGACCGTGATTGTGTGACCGTGATTGTGCGATCGTGATTGTGTGATCGTGTTAATGTGACCGTGAATGTGTGATTGCATGATTGTGATTGCGTGATTGTGACTGCGTGATTGTGTGATTGTGTGATTGTGTGATTGTGTGATGGTGTGATTGTGTGATTGTGTGATTGTGTGATTGTGTGATTGTGTGATTGTGTGATTGTGTAATTGTGATTGTGCGATTGTGGTTGTGTGATTGTGATTGTGTGATTGTGATTGTGTGATTGTGATTGTGTGATTGTGATTGTGTGATTGTGATTGTGTGATTGTGATTGTGTGATTGTGACTGTGTGATTGTGTGAGTGTGTGATTGTGTGATTGAGTGATTGTGTGCTTGTGTGATTGTGTGATTGTGTGGTTGTGAGATTGTGTGATTGTGTGATTAGGTGATTGTGTGATTGTGTGGTTGTGTGATTGTGTGATTGTGTGATTGTGTGATTGTGTGATTGTGTGATTGTGTGATTGTGTGATTGTGTGATTGTGTGATTGTGTGATTGTGTGATTGTGTGATTGTGTGATTGTGTGATTGTGTGATTGTGAGATTGTGTGTTTGTGTGCTTGTGTGATTGTGTGATTGTGATTGTGTGATTGGGACTGTGTGATTGTGATTGTGTGATTGTGTGATAGTGTGATTGTGTGATTGTGTGATTGTGTGATTGTGTGATTGTGTGATTGTGTGATTGTGTGATTGTGTGATTGTGTGATTGTGTGATTGTGTGATTGTGTGATTGTGTGATTGTGTGATTGTGTAATTGTGTGCTTGTGTGATTGTGTGATTGTGATTGTGTGATTGTGACTGTGTGATTGTGATTGTGTGATTGTGATTGTGTGATTGTGACTGTGTGATTGTGTGCGTGTGTGATTGTGTGATTGTGTCATTGTGTGATTTTGCAGTTGTGTGATTGTGTGATTGTGTGATTGTGTGATTGTGTGATTGTGTGATTGTGTGATTGTGTGATTGTGTGATTGTGTGATTGTGTGATTGTGTGATTGTGTGATTGTGTGATTGTGTGATTGTGTGATTGTGTGATTGTGTGATTGTGTGATTGTGTGATTGTGTGATTGTGTGATTGTGTGATTGAGTGATTGTGTGATTGTGTGATTGTGTGGATGTGAGATTGTGTGATTGTGTGATTAGGTGATTGTGTGATTGTGTGATTGTGTCATTGTGTGATTGTGTGATTGTGTGACTGTGTGATTGTGTGATTGTGTGATTGTGTGATTGTATGATTGTGTGATTGTGTGATTGTGTGATTGTGTGATTGTGTGATTGTGTGATTGTGTGATTGTGTAATTGTGATTGTGCGATTGTGATTGTGTGATTGTGTGATTGTGTGATTGTGTGATTGTGAGTTTGTGTGTTTGTGTGATTGTGTGATTGTGTGATTGTGTGGTTGTGTGATTGTGTAGTTGTGATTGTGCGATTGTGATTGTGTGATTGTGTGATTGTGTGATTGTGTGATTGTGAGATTGTGTGTTTGTGTGCTTGTGTGATTGTGTGATTGTGATTGTGTGATTGTGATTGTGTGATTGTGATTGTGTAATTGTGTGATTGTGTGATTGTGTGATTGTGTGATGGTGTGATTGTGTGATTGTGTGGTTGTGTGACCGTGATTGTGTGACCGTGATTGTGTGATTGTGATTGTGTGATTGTGGTTGTGTGATTGTGATTGTGTGATTGTGATTGTGTGATTGTGATTGTGTGATTGTGATTGTGTGATTGTGATTGTGTGATTGTGACTGTGTGATTGTGTGAGTGTGTGATTGTGTGATTGAGTGATTGTGTGCTTGTGTGATTGTGTGGTTGTGAGATTGTGTGATTGTGTGATTAGGTGATTGTGTGACTGTGTGATTGTGTGATTGTGTGATTG
This sequence comes from Megachile rotundata, assembly GCF_050947335.1. Lineage (NCBI taxonomy): Eukaryota > Metazoa > Arthropoda > Insecta > Hymenoptera > Megachilidae > Megachile > Megachile rotundata. Next base: position 1,312,352 of record NW_027473342.1, on the reverse strand, counting down.
TGTGATTGTGTGATTGTGTGATTGTGTGATCGTGTGATCGTGTGATCGTGTGATTGTGTGATCGTGTGATTGTGTGATTGTGTGATTGTGTGATTGAGTGATTGTGTGATTGTGTTTTTGCGTGATTGTGTGATCGTGTGATTGTGTGGTTGTGTGCTTGTGTGATTGTGTGATTGTGTGCTTGTGTGATTGTGTGATTGTGATTGTGTGATTGTGATTGTGTGATTGTGATTGTGTGGTTGTGATTGTGTGATTGTGGTTGTGTGATTGTGATTGTGTGACTGTGATTGTGTGATTGTGATTGTGTGATTGTGATTGTGTGATTGTGATTGTGTGATTGTGACTGTGTGATTGTGTGAGTGTGTGATTGTGTGATTGAGTGATTGTGTGCTTGTGTGATTGCGTGGTTGTGTGATTGTGTGATTGTGAGATTGTGTGTTTGTGTGCTTGTGTGATTGTGTGATTGTGACTGTGTGATTGTGATTGTGTGATTGTGATTGTGTGATTGTGTGATTGTGTGATTGTGTGACTGTGTGATTGTGTGATTGTGTGATTGTGTGATTGTGTGATCGTGTGATTGTGTGATTGTGTGATTGTGTGATTGTGTGATTGTGTGATTGTGTAATTGTGATTGTGCGATTGTGATTGTGTGATTGTGTGATTGTGTGATTGTGTGATTGTGTGATTGTGAGATTGTGTGTTTGTGTGCTTGTGTGATTGTGTGATTGTGATTGTGTGATTGTGTGATTGTGTGATTGTGTGATTGTGTGATTGTGTGATTGTGTGATTGTGTGATTGTGTGATTGTGTGATTGTGTGATTGTGTGATTGTGTGATTGTGTGATTGTGTGATTGTGTGATTGTGTGATTGTGTGATTGTGTGATTGTGTGATTGTGTGATTGTGCGATTGTGTGATTGTGTGATTGTGTGATTGTGTGATTGTGTGATTGTGTGATTGTGTGATTGTGTGATTGTGTGATTGTGTGATTGTGTGATTGTGTGATTGTGTGATTGTGTGATTGTGTGATTGTGTGATTGTGTGATTGTGTGATTGTGTGATTGTGTGATTGTGTGATTGTGTGATTGTGTGATTGTGTGATTGTGTGATTGTGTGATTGTGTGATTGTGTGATTGAGTGATTGTGTGATTGTGTGATTGTGTGGATGTGAGATTGTGTGATTGTGTGATTAGGTGATTGTGTGATTGTGTGATTGTGTCATTGTGTGATTGTGTGATTGTGTGACTGTGTGATTGTGTGATTGTGTGATTGTGTGATTGTATGATTGTGTGATTGTGTGATTGTGTGATTGTGTGATTGTGTGATTGTGTGATTGTGTGATTGTGTAATTGTGATTGTGCGATTGTGATTGTGTGATTGTGTGATTGTGTGATTGTGTGATTGTGAGTTTGTGTGTTTGTGTGATTGTGTGATTGTGTGATTGTGTGGTTGTGTGATTGTGTAGTTGTGATTGTGCGATTGTGATTGTGTGATTGTGTGATTGTGTGATTGTGTAATTGTGTGCTTGTGTGATTGTGTGATTGTGATTGTGTGATTGTGACTGTGTGATTGTGATTGTGTGATTGTGATTGTGTGATTGTGACTGTGTGATTGTGTGTGTGTGTGATTGTGTGATTGTGTCATTGTGTGATTTTGCAGTTGTGTGATTGTGTGATTGTGTGATTGTGTGATTGTGTGATTGTGTGATTGTGTGATTGTGTGATTGTGTGATTGTGTGATTGTGTGATTGTGTGATTGTGTGATTGTGTGATTGTGTGATTGTGTGATTGTGTGATTGTGTGATTGTGTGATTGTGTGATTGTGTGATTGTGTGATTGTGTGATTGTGTGATTGTGTGATTGTGTGATTGAGTGATTGTGTGATTGTGTGATTGTGTGGATGTGAGATTGTGTGATTGTGTGATTAGGTGATTGTGTGATTGTGTGATTGTGTCATTGTGTGATTGTGTGATTGTGTGACTGTGTGATTGTGTGATTGTGTGATTGTGTGATTGTATGATTGTGTGATTGTGTGATTGTGTGATTGTGTGATTGTGTGATTGTGTGATTGTGTGATTGTGTAATTGTGATTGTGCGATTGTGATTGTGTGATTGTGTGATTGTGTGATTGTGTGATTGTGAGTTTGTGTGTTTGTGTGATTGTGTGATTGTGTGATTGTGTGGTTGTGTGATTGTGTAGTTGTGATTGTGCGATTGTGATTGTGTGATTGTGTGATTGTGTGATTGTGTGATTGTGAGATTGTGTGTTTGTGTGCTTGTGTGATTGTGTGATTGTGATTGTGTGATTGTGATTGTGTGATTGTGATTGTGTAATTGTGTGATTGTGTGATTGTGTGATTGTGTGATGGTGTGATTGTGTGATTGTGTGGTTGTGTGACCGTGATTGTGTGACCGTGATTGTGTGATCGTGATTGTGTGATCGTGTTAGTGTGACCGTGAATGTGTGATTGCATGATTGTGATTGCGTGATTGCGATTGCGTGATTGTGACTGCGTGATTGTGTGATTGTGTGATTGTGTGATTGTGTGATGGTGTGATTGTGTGATTGTGTGAATGTGTGATTGCGTGATCGTGTGATTGTGTGATTGTGTGATTGTGATTGTGTGATTGTGATTGTGTGATTGTGATTGTGTGATTGTGGTTGTGTGATTGTGATTGTGTGATTGTGATTGTGTGATTGTGATTGTGTGATTGTGATTGTGTGATTGTGATTGTGTGATTGTGACTGTGTGATTGTGTGAGTGTGTGATTGTGTGATTGAGTGATTGTGTGCTTGTGTGATTGTGTGGTTGTGAGATTGTGTGATTGTGTGATTAGGTGATTGTGTGACTGTGTGATTGTGTGATTGTGTGATTGTGTGATTGTGTGATTGTGTGATTGTGTGATCGTGTGATCGTGTGATCGTGTGATTGTGTGATCGTGTGATTGTGTGATTGTGTGATTGTGTGATTGAGTGATTGTGTGATTGTGTTTTTGTGTGATTGTGTGATCGTGTGATTGTGTGGTTGTGTGCTTGTGTGATTGTGTGATTGTGTGCTTGTGTGATTGTGTGATTGTGATTGTGTGATTGTGATTGTGTGATTGTGATTGTGTGGTTGTGATTGTGTGATTGTGGTTGTGTGATTGTGATTGTGTGACTGTGATTGTGTGATTGTGATTGTGTGATTGTGATTGTGTGATTGTGATTGTGTGATTGTGACTGTGTGATTGTGTGAGTGTGTGATTGTGTGATTGAGTGATTGTGTGCTTGTGTGATTGCGTGGTTGTGTGATTGTGTGATTGTGAGATTGTGTGTTTGTGTGCTTGTGTGATTGTGTGATTGTGACTGTGTGATTGTGATTGTGTGATTGTGATTGTGTGATTGTGACTGTGTGATTGTGTGTGTGTGTGATTGTGTGATTGTGAGATTGTGTGTTTGTGTGATTGTGTGATTGTGTGATTGTGTGATTGTGTGATTGTGTGATTGTGTGATTGTGTGATTGTGTGATTGTGTGATTGTGTGATTGTGTGATTGAGTGATTGTGTGATTGTGTGATTGTGTGGTTGTGAGATTGTGTGATTGTGTGATTAGGTGATTGTGTGATTGTGTGATTGTGTGATTGTGTGATTGTGTGATTGTGTGACTGTGTGATTGTGTGATTGTGTGATTGTGTGATTGTGTGATTGTGTGATTGTGTGATTGTGTGATTGTGTGATTGTGTGATTGTGTGATTGTGTGATTGTGTGATTGTGTGATTGTGTGGTTGTGTGATTGTGTGACTGTGTGATTGTGTGATTGTGTGATTGTGTGATTGTGTGATTGTGTGATTGTGTGGTTGTGAGATTGTGTGATTGTGTGATTAGGTGATTGTGTGATTGTGTGATTGTGTGATTGTGTGATTGTGTGATTGTGTGATTGTGTGACTGTGTGATTGTGTGATTGTGTGATTGTGTGATTGTGTGATCGTGTGATTGTGTGATTGTGTGATTGTGTGATTGTGTGATTGTGTGATTGTGTAATTGTGATTGTGCGATTGTGATTGTGTGATTGTGTGATTGTGTGATTGTGTGATTGTGTGATTGTGAGATTGTGTGTTTGTGTGCTTGTGTGATTGTGTGATTGTGATTGTGTGATTGTGTGATTGTGTGATTGTGTGATTGTGTGATTGTGTGATTGTGTGATTGTGTGATTGTGTGATTGTGTGATTGTGTGATTGTGTGATTGTGTGATTGTGTGATTGTGTGATTGTGTGATTGTGTGATTGTGTGATTGTGTGATTGTGTGATTGTGTGATTGTGTGATTGTGTGATTGTGTGATTGTGTGATTGTGTGATTGTGTGATTGTGTGATTGTGTGATTGTGTGATTGTGTGATTGTGTGATTGTGTGATTGTGTGATTGTGTGATTGTGTGGTTGTGTGATTGTGTGGTTGTGTGACCGTGATTGTGTGACCGTGAATGTGTGATTGCATGATTGTGATTGCGTGATTGCGATTGCGTGATTGTGATTGCGTGATTGTGTGATTGTGTGATTGTGTGATTGTGTGATGGTGTGATTGTGTGATTGTGTGAATGTGTGATTGCGTGATCGTGTGATTGTGTGATTGTGTGATTGTGATGGTGTGATTGTGATTGTGTGATTGTGGTTGTGTGATTGTGATTGTGTGATTGTGATTGTGTGATTGTGATTGTGTGATTGTGACTGTGTGATTGTGTGAGTGTGTGATTGTGTGATTGAGTGATTGTGTGCTTGTGTGATTGTGTGGTTGTGAGATTGTGTGATTGTGTGATTGTGTGATTGTGTGATTGTGTGATTGTGTGATTGTGGGATTGTGTGATTGTGTGATTGTGACTGTGTGATTGTGTGATTGTGTGATTGTGACAGTGTGATTGTGTGAGTGTGTGATTGTGTGATTGAGTGATTGTGCGCTTGTATGATTGTGTGGTTGTGTGGTTGTGTGATTGTGTGATTGTGTGATTGTGTGATTGTGTGATTGTGTGATTGTGTGATTGTGTGATTGTGTGATTGTGTGATTGTGTGATTGTATGATTGTGTGATTGTGTGATTGTGTGATTGTGTGATTGTGTGATTGTGTGATTGTGTGATTGTGTGATTGTGTGATTGTGTGATTGTGTGATTGTGTGATTGTGTGATTGTGTGAGTGTGTGATTGTGTGATTGAGTGATTGTGTGCATGTGTGATTGTGTGATTAGGTGAGTGTGTGATTGTGTGATTGTGTGATTGTGTGATTGTGTGATTGTGTGATTGTGTGATTGTGTGATTGTGTAATTGTGATTGTGCGATTGTGATTGTGTGATTGTGTGATTGTGTGATTGTGTGATTGTGAGATTGTGTGTTTGTGTGATTGTGTGATTGTGTGATTGTGTGATTGTGTGATTGTGTGATTGTGTGATTGTGTGATTGTGTGATTGTGTGATTGTGTGATTGTGTGATTGTGTGATTGAGTCATTGTGTGATTGTGTGATTGTGTGGTTGTGAGATTGTGTGATTGTGTGATTACGTGATTGTGTGATTGTGTGATTGTGTGATTGTGTGATTGTGTGATTGTGTGATTGTGTGACTGTGTGATTGTGTGATTGTGAGATTGTAAGATTGTGTGTTTGTGTGATTGTGTGATTGTGTGATTGTGTGATTGTGTAATTGTGATTGTGCGATTATGATTGTGTGATTGTGTGATTGTGTGATTGTGTGATTGTGAGATTGTGTGTTTGTGTGATTGTGTGATTGTGTGATTGTGTGATTGTGTGATTGTGTGATTGTGTGATTGTGTGATTGTGTGTTTGAGTGATTGTGTGATTGTGTGATTGTGTGGTTGTGAGATTGTGTGATTGTGTGATTACGTGATTGTGTGATTGTGTGATTGTGTGATTGTGTGATTGTGTGATTGTGTGATTGTGTGATTGTGTAATTGTGATTGTGCGATTGTGATTGTGTGATTGTGTGATTGTGTGATTGTGTGATTGTGTGATTGTGTGATTGTGTGATTGTGTGCTTGTGTGATTGTGTGATTGTGATTGTGTGATTGTGACTGTGTGATTGTGATTGTGTGATTGTGATTGTGTGATTGTGACTGTGTGATTGTGTGTGTGTGTGATTGTGTGATTGTGTCATTGTGTGATTTTGCGGTTGTGTGATTGTGTGATTGTGTGATTGTGTGATTGTGTGATTGTGTGATTGTGTGATTGTGTGATTGTGTGATTGTGTAATTGTGATTGTGCGATTGTGATTGTGTGATTGTGTGATTGTGTGATTGTGTGATTGTGAGACTGTGTGTTTGTGTGATTGTGTGATTGTGTGATTGTGTGATTGTGTGATTGTGTGATTGTGTGATTGTGTGATTGTGTGATTGTGTGATTGTGTGATTGTGTGATTGTGTGATTGTGTGATTGAGTGATTGTGTGATTGTGTGATTGTGTGGTTGTGAGATTGTGTGATTGTGTGATTACGTGATTGTGTGATTGTGTGATTGTGTGATTGTGTGATTGTGTGATTGTGTGATTGTGTAATTGTGATTGTGCGATTGTGATTGTGTGATTGTGTGATTGTGTGATTGTGTGATTGTGTGATTGTGAGAATGTGTGTTTGTGTGCTTGTGTGATTGTGTGATTGTGATTGTGTGATTGTGATTGTGTGATTGTGATTGTGTGATTGTGATTGTGTGATTGTGATTGTGTGATTGTGATTGTGTGATTGTGATTGTGTGATTGTGATTGTGTGATTGTGATTGTGTGATTGTGATTGTGTGATTGTGATTGTGTGATTGTGATTGTGTGATTGTGATTGTGTGATTGTGATTGTGTGATTGTGATTGTGTGATTGTGATTGTGTGATTGTGATTGTGTGATTGTGATTGTGTGATTGTGATTGTGTGATTGTGATTGTGTGATTGTGATTGTGTGATTGTGATTGTGTGATTGTGATTGTGTGATTGTGATTGTGTGATTGTGATTGTGTGATTGTGATTGTGTGATTGTGATTGTGTGATTGTGATTGTGTGATTGTGATTGTGTGATTGTGATTGTGTGATTGTGATTGTGTGATTGTGATTGTGTGATTGTGATTGTGTGATTGTGATTGTGTGATTGTGATTGTGTGATTGTGATTGTGTGATTGTGATTGTGTGATTGTGATTGTGTGATTGTGATTGTGTGATTGTGATTGTGTGATTGAGATTGTGTGATTGTGATTGTGTGATTGTGACTGTGTGATTGTGACTGTGTGATTGTGACTGTGTGATTGTGACTGTGTGATTGTGATTGTGTGATTGTGATTGTGTGATTGTGATTGTGTGATTGTGACTGTGTGATTGTGATTGTGTGATTGTGATTGTGTGATTGTGATTGTGTGATTGTGATTGTGTGATTGTGATTGTGTGATTGTGATTGTGTGATTGTGATTGTGTGATTGTGATTGTGTGATTGTGATTGTGTGATTGTGATTGTGTGATTGTGATTGTGTGATTGTGATTGTGTGATTGTGATTGTGTGATTGTGATTGTGTGATTGTGATTGTGTGATTGTGATTGTGTGATTGTGATTGTGTGATTGTGATTGTGTGATTGTGATTGTGTGATTGTGATTGTGTGATTGTGATTGTGTGATTGTGATTGTGTGATTGTGATTGTGTGATTGTGATTGTGTGATTGTGATTGTGTGATTGTGATTGTGTGATTGTGATTGTGTGATTGTGATTGTGTGATTGTGATTGTGTGATTGTGATTGTGTGATTGTGATTGTGTGATTGTGATTGTGTGATTGTGATTGTGTGATTGTGATTGTGTGATTGTGATTGTGTGATTGTGATTGTGTGATTGTGATTGTGTGATTGTGATTGTGTGATTGTGATTGTGTGATTGTGATTGTGTGATTGTGATTGTGTGATTGTGATTGTGTGATTGTGATTGTGTGATTGTGATTGTGTGATTGTGATTGTGTGATTGTGATTGTGTGATTGTGATTGTGTGATTGTGATTGTGTGATTGTGATTGTGTGATTGTGATTGTGTGATTGTGATTGTGTGATTGTGATTGTGTGATTGTGATTGTGTGATTGTGATTGTGTGATTGTGATTGTGTGATTGTGATTGTGTGATTGTGATTGTGTGATTGTGATTGTGTGATTGTGATTGTGTGATTGTGATTGTGTGATTGTGATTGTGTGATTGTGATTGTGTGATTGTGATTGTGTGATTGTGATTGTGTGATTGTGATTGTGTGATTGTGATTGTGTGATTGTGATTGTGTGATTGTGATTGTGTGATTGTGATTGTGTGATTGTGATTGTGTGATTGTGATTGTGTGATTGTGATTGTGTGATTGTGATTGTGTGATTGTGATTGTGTGATTGTGATTGTGTGATTGTGATTGTGTGATTGTGATTGTGTGATTGTGATTGTGTGATTGTGATTGTGTGATTGTGATTGTGTGATTGTGATTGTGTGATTGTGATTGTGTGATTGTGATTGTGTGATTGTGATTGTGTGATTGTGATTGTGTGATTGTGATTGTGTGATTGTGATTGTGTGATTGTGATTGTGTGATTGTGATTGTGTGATTGTGATTGTGTGATTGTGATTGTGTGATTGTGATTGTGTGATTGTGATTGTGTGATTGTGATTGTGTGATTGTGATTGTGTGATTGTGATTGTGTGATTGTGATTGTGTGATTGTGATTGTGTGATTGTGATTGTGTGATTGTGATTGTGTGATTGTGATTGTGTGATTGTGATTGTGTGATTGTGATTGTGTGATTGTGATTGTGTGATTGTGATTGTGTGATTGTGATTGTTTGATTGTGATAGTGTGATTGTGTAATTGTGATTGTGCGATTGTGATTGTGTGATTGTGTGATTCTGTGATTGTGTGATTGTGAGATTGTGTGTTTGTGTGCTTGTGTGATTGTGTGATTGTGATTGTGTGATTGTGATTGTGTGATTGTGATTGTGTGATTGTGATTGTGCGATTGTGATTGTGTGATTGTGTGATTGTGTGATTGTGTGATTGTGTGATTGTGTGATTGTGAGATTGTGTGTTTGTGTGATTGTGTGATTGTGTGATTGTGTGATTGTGTGATTGTGTGATTGTGTGATTGTGTGATTGTGTGATTGTGTGATTGTGTGATTGTGTGATTGTGTGATTGTGTGATTGTGTGATTGTGTGATTGTGTGATTGTGTGATTGTGTGATTGTGTGATTGTGTGATTGTGTGATTGTGTGATTGTGTGATTGTGTGATTGTGTGATTGTGTGATTGTGTGATTGTGTGGTTGTGTGACCGTGATTGTGTGACCGTGATTGTGTGATCGTGATTGTGTGATCGTGTTAGTGTAACCGTGAATGTGTGATTGCGTGATTGTGATTGCGTGATTGTGATTGCGTGATTGTGTGATTGTGTGATTGTGTGATTGTGTGATTGTGTGATTGTGTGATTGTGTGATTGTGTAATTGTGTGATTGTGTAATTGTGATTGTGCGATTGTGATTGTGTGATTGTGTGATTGTGTGATTGTGTGATTGTGAGATTGTGTGTTTGTGTGATTGTGTGATTGTGTGATTGTGTGATTGTGTGATTGTGTGATTGTGTGATTGTGTGGTTGTGTGACCGTGATTGTGTGACCGTGATTGTGTGATCGTGATTGTGTGATCGTGTTAGTGTAACCGTGAATGTGTGATTGCGTGATTGTGATTGCGTGATTGCGATTGCGTGATTGTGATTGCGTGATTGTGTGATTGTGTGATTGTGTGATTGTGTGATGGTGTGATTGTGTGATTGGGCGAATGTGTGATTGCGTGATCGTGTGATTGTGTGATTGTGTGAGTGTGTGATTGTGTGATTGAGTGATTGTGTGCTTGTGTGATTGTGTGTCTGTGTGATTGTGTTATTGTGTGCTTGTGTGATTGTGTGATTGTGATTGTGTGATTGTGATTGTGTGATTGTGATTGTGTGGTTGTGATTGTGTGGTTGTGATTGTGTGATTGTGGTTGTGTGATTGTGATTGTGTGATTGTGATTGTGTGATTGTGATTGTGTGATTGTGATTGTGTGATTGTGATTGTGTGATTGTGATTGTGTGATTGTGACTGTGTGATTGTGTGAGTGTGTGATTGTGTGATTGAGTGATTGTGTGCTTGTGTGATTGTGTGGTTGTGAGATTGTGTGATTGTGTGATTAGGTGATTGTGTGATTGTGTGATTGTGTGATTGTGTGATTGTGTGATTGTGTGATTGTGTGATTGTGTGATTGTGTGAATGTGTGATTGTGTGACGATGATTGTGTGATTGTGTGATTGTGTGATTGTGTGATGGTGTGATTGTGTGATTGTGTGAACGTGTGATTGCGTGATCGTGTGATTGTGTGATCGTGTGATCGTGTGATTGTGTGATTGTGTGATTGTGTGATTGTGTGATTGTGTGATTGTGTGATTGTGTGATTGTGTGATTGTGTGATTGCGTGATTGTGTAATTGTGATTGTGCGATTGTGATTGTGTGATTGTGTGATTGTGTGATTGTGTGATTGTGAGATTGTGTGTTTGTGTGCTTGTGTGATTGTGTGATTGTGATTGTGTGATTGTGACTGTGTGATTGTGATTGTGTGATTGTGATTGTGTGATTGTGACTGTGTGATTGTGTGTGTGTGTGATTGTGTGATTGTGTCATTGTGTGATTTTGCGGTTGTGTGATTGTGTGATTGTGTGATTGTGTGATTGTGTGATTGTGTGATTGTGGGATTGTGTGATTGTGTGATTGTGTAATTGTGATTGTGCGATTGTGATTGTGTGATTGTGTGATTGTGTGATTGTGAGATTGAGTGATTGTGTGATTGTGTGATTGTGTGGTTGTGAGATTGTGTGATTGTGTGATTAGGTGATTGTGTGATTGTGTGATTGTGTAATTGTGATTGTGCGATTGTGATTGTGTGATTGTGTGATTGTGTGATTGTGTGATTGTGAGATTGTGTGTTTGTGTGCTTGTGTGATTGTGTGATTGTGATTGTGTGATTGTGACTGTGTGATTGTGACTGTGTGATTGTGATTGTGTGATTGTGATTGTGTGATTGTGATTGTGTGATTGTGATTGTGTGATTGTGATTGTGTGATTGTGATTGTGTGATTGTGATTGTGTGATTGTGATTGTGTGATTGTGATTGTGTGATTGTGATTGTGTGATTGTGATTGTGTGATTGTGATTGTGTGATTGTGATTGTGTGATTGTGATTGTGTGATTGTGATTGTGTGATTGTGATTGTGTGATTGTGATTGTGTGATTGTGATTGTGTGATTGTGATTGTGTGATTGTGATTGTGTGATTGTGATTGTGTGATTGTGATTGTGTGACTGTGATTGTGTGATTGTGATTGTGTGATTGTGATTGTGTGATTGTGATTGTGTGATTGTGATTGTGTGATTGTGATTGTGTGATTGTGATTGTGTGATTGTGATTGTGTGATTGTGATTGTGTGATTGTGATTGTGTGATTGTGATTGTGTTATTGTGATTGTGTGATTGTGATTGTGTGATTGTGATTGTGTGATTGTGATTGTGTGATTGTGATTGTGTGATTGTGATTGTGTGATTGTGATTGTGTGATTGTGATTGTGTGATTGTGATTGTGTGATTGTGATTGTGTGATTGTGATTGTGTGATTGTGATTGTTTGATTGTGATTGTGTGATTGTGTAATTGTGATTGTGCGATTGTGATTGTGTGATTGTGTGATTCTGTGATTGTGTGATTGTGAGATTGTGTGTTTGTGTGCTTGTGTGATTGTGTGATTGTGATTGTGTGATTGTGATTGTGTGATTGTGATTGTGTGATTGTGATTGTGCGATTGTGATTGTGTGATTGTGTGATTGTGTGATTGTGTGATTGTGTGACTGTGTGATTGTGTGATTGTGTGATTGTGTGATTGTGTGATTGTGACTGTGTGATTGTGTGATTGTGTGATTGTGACTGTGTGATTGTGTGAGTGTGTGATTGTGTGATTGAGTGATTGTGCGCTTGTATGATTGTGTGGTTGTGTGGTTGTGTGATTGTGTGATTGTGTGATTGTGTGATTGTGTGATTGTGTGATTGTGAGATTGAGTGATTGTGTGATTGTGTGATTGTGTGGTTGTGAGATTGTCTGATTGTGTGATTAGGTGATTGTGTGATTGTGTGATTGTGTAATTGTGATTGTGCGATTGTGATTGTGTGATTGTGTGATTGTGTGATTGTGTGATTGTGTGATTGTGAGATTGTGTGTTTGTGTGATTGTGTGATTGTGTGATTGTGTGATTGTGTGATTGTGTGATTGTGTGATTGTGTGATTGTGATTGTGTGATTGTGAATGTGTGATTGTGATTGTGTGATTGTGATTGTGTGATTGTGATTGTGTGATTGTGATTGTGTGATTGTGATTGTGTGATTGTGATTGTGTGATTGTGATTGTGTGATTGTGATTGTGTGATTGTGATTGTGTGATTGTGATTGTGTGATTGTGATTGTGTGATTGTGATTGTGTGATTGTGATTGTGTGATTGTGATTGTGTGATTGTGATTGTGTGATTGTGATTGTGTGATTGTGATTGTGTGATTGTGATCGTGTGATTGTGATCGTGTGATTGTGATCGTGTGATTGTGATCGTGTGATTGTGATCGTGTGATTGTGATCGTGTGATTGTGATCGTGTGATTGTGATCGTGTGATTGTGATTGTGTGATTGTGATTGTGTGATTGTGATTGTGTGATTGTGATTGTGTGATTGTGATTGTGTGATTGTGATTGTGTGATTGTGATTGTGTGATTGTGATTGTGTGATTGTGATTGTGTGATTGTGATTGTGTGATTGTGATTGTGTGATTGTGATTGTGTGATTGTGATTGTGTGATTGTGATTGTGTGATTGTGATTGTGTGATTGTGATTGTGTGATTGTGATTGTGTGATTGTGATTGTGTGATTGTGATTGTGTGATTGTGATTGTGTGATTGTGATTGTGTGATTGTGATTGTGTGATTGTGATTGTGTGATTGTGATTGTGTGATTGTGATTGTGTGATTGTGATTGTGTGATTGTGATTGTGTGATTGTGATTGTGTGATTGTGATTGTGTGATTGTGATTGTGTGATTGTGATTGTGTGATTGTGATTGTGTGATTGTGATTGTGTGATTGTGATTGTGTGATTGTGATTGTGTGATTGTGATTGTGTGATTGTGATTGTGTGATTGTGATTGTGTGATTGTGATTGTGTGATTGTGATTGTGTGATTGTGATTGTGTGATTGTGATTGTGTGATTGTGATTGTGTGATTGTGATTGTGTGATTGTGATTGTGTGATTGTGATTGTGTGATTGTGATTGTGTGATTGTGATTGTGTGATTGTGATTGTGTGATTGTGATTGTGTGATTGTGATTGTGTGATTGTGATTGTGTGATTGTGATTGTGTGATTGTGATTGTGTGATTGTGATTGTGTGATTGTGATTGTGTGATTGTGATTGTGTGATTGTGATTGTGTGATTGTGATTGTGTGATTGTGATTGTGTGATTGTGATTGTGTGATTGTGATTGTGTGATTGTGATTGTGTGATTGTGATTGTGTGATTGTGATTGTGTGATTGTGATTGTGTGATTGTGATTGTGTGATTGTGATTGTGTGATTGTGATTGTGTGATTGTGATTGTGTGATTGTGATTGTGTGATTGTGATTGTGTGATTGTGATTGTGTGATTGTGATTGTGTGATTGTGATTGTGTGATTGTGATTGTGTGATTGTGATTGTGTGATTGTGATTGTGTGATTGTGATTGTGTGATTGTGATTGTGTGATTGTGATTGTGTGATTGTGATTGTGTGATTGTGATTGTGTGATTGTGATTGTGTGATTGTGATTGTGTGATTGTGATTGTGTGATTGTGATTGTGTGATTGTGATTGTGTGATTGTGATTGTGTGATTGTGACTGTGTGATTGTGATTGTGTGATTGTGATTGTGTGATTGTGTGATTGTGTGATTGTGTGACTGTGTGATTGTGTGATTGTGTGATTGTGTGATTGTGTGATCGTGTGATTGTGTGATTGTGTGATTGTGTGATTGTGTGATTGTGTGATTGTGTAATTGTGATTGTGCGATTGTGATTGTGTGATTGTGTGATTGTGTGATTGTGTGATTGTGTGATTGTGAGATTGTGTGTTTGTGTGCTTGTGTGATTGTGTGATTGTGATTGTGTGATTGTGTGATTGTGTGATTGTGTGATTGTGTGATTGTGTGATTGTGTGATTGTGTGATTGTGTGATTGTGTGATTGTGTGATTGTGTGATTGTGTGATTGTGTGATTGTGTGATTGTGTGATTGTGTGATTGTGTGATTGTGTGATTGTGTGATTGTGTGATTGTGTGATTGTGTGATTGTGTGATTGTGTGATTGTGTGATTGTGTGATTGTGTGATTGTGTGATTGTGTGATTGTGTGATTGTGTGATTGTGTGATTGTGTGATTGTGTGATTGTGTGATTGTGTGATTGTGTGATTGTGTGATTGTGTGATTGTGTGATTGTGTGATTGTGTGAATGTGTGATTGTGTGATTGTGTGATTGTGTGATTGTGTGATTGTGTGATTGTGTGATTGTGTGATTGAGTGATTGTGTGATTGTGTGATTGTGTGGATGTGAGATTGTGTGATTGTGTGATTAGGTGATTGTGTGATTGTGTGATTGTGTCATTGTGTGATTGTGTGATTGTGTGACTGTGTGATTGTGTGATTGTGTGATTGTGTGATTGTATGATTGTGTGATTGTGTGATTGTGTGATTGTGTGATTGTGTGATTGTGTGATTGTGTGATTGTGTAATTGTGATTGTGCGATTGTGATTGTGTGATTGTGTGATTGTGTGATTGTGTGATTGTGAGTTTGTGTGTTTGTGTGATTGTGTGATTGTGTGATTGTGTGGTTGTGTGATTGTGTAGTTGTGATTGTGCGATTGTGATTGTGTGATTGTGTGATTGTGTGATTGTGTAATTGTGTGCTTGTGTGATTGTGTGATTGTGATTGTGTGATTGTGACTGTGTGATTGTGATTGTGTGATTGTGATTGTGTGATTGTGACTGTGTGATTGTGTGTGTGTGTGATTGTGTGATTGTGTCATTGTGTGATTTTGCAGTTGTGTGATTGTGTGATTGTGTGATTGTGTGATTGTGTGATTGTGTGATTGTGTGATTGTGTGATTGTGTGATTGTGTGATTGTGTGATTGTGTGATTGTGTGATTGTGTGATTGTGTGATTGTGTGATTGTGTGATTGTGTGATTGTGTGATTGTGTGATTGTGTGATTGTGTGATTGTGTGATTGTGTGATTGTGTGATTGTGTGATTGTGTGATTGTGTGATTGTGTGATTGTGTGATTGTGTGATTGTGTGATTGAGTGATTGTGTGATTGTGTGATTGTGTGGATGTGAGATTGTGTGATTGTGTGATTAGGTGATTGTGTGATTGTGTGATTGTGTCATTGTGTGATTGTGTGATTGTGTGACTGTGTGATTGTGTGATTGTGTGATTGTGTGATTGTATGATTGTGTGATTGTGTGATTGTGTGATTGTGTGATTGTGTGATTGTGTGATTGTGTGATTGTGTAATTGTGATTGTGCGATTGTGATTGTGTGATTGTGTGATTGTGTGATTGTGTGATTGTGAGTTTGTGTGTTTGTGTGATTGTGTGATTGTGTGATTGTGTGGTTGTGTGATTGTGTAGTTGTGATTGTGCGATTGTGATTGTGTGATTGTGTGATTGTGTGATTGTGTGATTGTGAGATTGTGTGTTTGTGTGCTTGTGTGATTGTGTGATTGTGATTGTGTGATTGTGATTGTGTGATTGTGATTGTGTAATTGTGTGATTGTGTGATTGTGTGATTGTGTGATGGTGTGATTGTGTGATTGTGTGGTTGTGTGACCGTGATTGTGTGACCGTGATTGTGTGATCGTGATTGTGTGATCGTGTTAGTGTGACCGTGAATGTGTGATTGCATGATTGTGATTGCGTGATTGCGATTGCGTGATTGTGACTGCGTGATTGTGTGATTGTGTGATTGTGTGATTGTGTGATGGTGTGATTGTGTGATTGTGTGAATGTGTGATTGCGTGATCGTGTGATTGTGTGATTGTGTGATTGTGATTGTGTGATTGTGATTGTGTGATTGTGATTGTGTGATTGTGGTTGTGTGATTGTGATTGTGTGATTGTGATTGTGTGATTGTGATTGTGTGATTGTGATTGTGTGATTGTGATTGTGTGATTGTGACTGTGTGATTGTGTGAGTGTGTGATTGTGTGATTGAGTGATTGTGTGCTTGTGTGATTGTGTGGTTGTGAGATTGTGTGATTGTGTGATTAGGTGATTGTGTGACTGTGTGATTGTGTGATTGTGTGATTGTGTGATTGTGTGATTGTGTGATTGTGTGATCGTGTGATCGTGTGATCGTGTGATTGTGTGATCGTGTGATTGTGTGATTGTGTGATTGTGTGATTGAGTGATTGTGTGATTGTGTTTTTGTGTGATTGTGTGATCGTGTGATTGTGTGGTTGTGTGCTTGTGTGATTGTGTGATTGTGTGCTTGTGTGATTGTGTGATTGTGATTGTGTGATTGTGATTGTGTGATTGTGATTGTGTGGTTGTGATTGTGTGATTGTGGTTGTGTGATTGTGATTGTGTGACTGTGATTGTGTGATTGTGATTGTGTGATTGTGATTGTGTGATTGTGATTGTGTGATTGTGATTGTGTGATTGTGACTGTGTGATTGTGTGAGTGTGTGATTGTGTGATTGAGTGATTGTGTGCTTGTGTGATTGCGTGGTTGTGTGATTGTGTGATTGTGAGATTGTGTGTTTGTGTGCTTGTGTGATTGTGTGATTGTGACTGTGTGATTGTGATTGTGTGATTGTGATTGTGTGATTGTGACTGTGTGATTGTGTGTGTGTGTGATTGTGTGATTGTGAGATTGTGTGTTTGTGTGATTGTGTGATTGTGTGATTGTGTGATTGTGTGATTGTGTGATTGTGTGATTGTGTGATTGTGTGATTGTGTGATTGTGTGATTGTGTGATTGAGTGATTGTGTGATTGTGTGATTGTGTGGTTGTGAGATTGTGTGATTGTGTGATTAGGTGATTGTGTGATTGTGTGATTGTGTGATTGTGTGATTGTGTGATTGTGTGACTGTGTGATTGTGTGATTGTGTGATTGTGTGATTGTGTGATTGTGTGATTGTGTGATTGTGTGATTGTGTGATTGTGTGATTGTGTGATTGTGTGATTGTGTGATTGTGTGATTGTGTGGTTGTGTGATTGTGTGACTGTGTGATTGTGTGATTGTGTGATTGTGTGATTGTGTGATTGTGTGATTGTGTGGTTGTGAGATTGTGTGATTGTGTGATTAGGTGATTGTGTGATTGTGTGATTGTGTGATTGTGTGATTGTGTGATTGTGTGATTGTGTGACTGTGTGATTGTGTGATTGTGTGATTGTGTGATTGTGTGATCGTGTGATTGTGTGATTGTGTGATTGTGTGATTGTGTGATTGTGTGATTGTGTAATTGTGATTGTGCGATTGTGATTGTGTGATTGTGTGATTGTGTGATTGTGTGATTGTGTGATTGTGAGATTGTGTGTTTGTGTGCTTGTGTGATTGTGTGATTGTGATTGTGTGATTGTGTGATTGTGTGATTGTGTGATTGTGTGATTGTGTGATTGTGTGATTGTGTGATTGTGTGATTGTGTGATTGTGTGATTGTGTGATTGTGTGATTGTGTGATTGTGTGATTGTGTGATTGTGTGATTGTGTGATTGTGTGATTGTGTGATTGTGTGATTGTGTGATTGTGTGATTGTGTGATTGTGTGATTGTGTGATTGTGTGATTGTGTGATTGTGTGATTGTGTGATTGTGTGATTGTGTGATTGTGTGATTGTGTGATTGTGTGATTGTGTGGTTGTGTGATTGTGTGGTTGTGTGACCGTGATTGTGTGACCGTGAATGTGTGATTGCATGATTGTGATTGCGTGATTGCGATTGCGTGATTGTGATTGCGTGATTGTGTGATTGTGTGATTGTGTGATTGTGTGATGGTGTGATTGTGTGATTGTGTGAATGTGTGATTGCGTGATCGTGTGATTGTGTGATTGTGTGATTGTGATGGTGTGATTGTGATTGTGTGATTGTGGTTGTGTGATTGTGATTGTGTGATTGTGATTGTGTGATTGTGATTGTGTGATTGTGACTGTGTGATTGTGTGAGTGTGTGATTGTGTGATTGAGTGATTGTGTGCTTGTGTGATTGTGTGGTTGTGAGATTGTGTGATTGTGTGATTGTGTGATTGTGTGATTGTGTGATTGTGTGATTGTGGGATTGTGTGATTGTGTGATTGTGACTGTGTGATTGTGTGATTGTGTGATTGTGACAGTGTGATTGTGTGAGTGTGTGATTGTGTGATTGAGTGATTGTGCGCTTGTATGATTGTGTGGTTGTGTGGTTGTGTGATTGTGTGATTGTGTGATTGTGTGATTGTGTGATTGTGTGATTGTGTGATTGTGTGATTGTGTGATTGTGTGATTGTGTGATTGTATGATTGTGTGATTGTGTGATTGTGTGATTGTGTGATTGTGTGATTGTGTGATTGTGTGATTGTGTGATTGTGTGATTGTGTGATTGTGTGATTGTGTGATTGTGTGATTGTGTGATTGTGTGAGTGTGTGATTGTGTGATTGAGTGATTGTGTGCATGTGTGATTGTGTGATTAGGTGAGTGTGTGATTGTGTGATTGTGTGATTGTGTGATTGTGTGATTGTGTGATTGTGTGATTGTGTGATTGTGTAATTGTGATTGTGCGATTGTGATTGTGTGATTGTGTGATTGTGTGATTGTGTGATTGAGTGATTGTGCGCTTGTATGATTGTGTGGTTGTGTGGTTGTGTGATTGTGTGATTGTGTGATTGTGTGATTGTGTGATTGTGTGATTGTGTGATTGTGTGATTGTGTGATTGTGTGATTGAGTCATTGTGTGATTGTGTGATTGTGTGGTTGTGAGATTGTGTGATTGTGTGATTACGTGATTGTGTGATTGTGTGATTGTGTGATTGTGTGATTGTGTGATTGTGTGATTGTGTGACTGTGTGATTGTGTGATTGTGAGATTGTAAGATTGTGTGTTTGTGTGATTGTGTGATTGTGTGATTGTGTGATTGTGTAATTGTGATTGTGCGATTATGATTGTGTGATTGTGTGATTGTGTGATTGTGTGATTGTGAGATTGTGTGTTTGTGTGATTGTGTGATTGTGTGATTGTGTGATTGTGCGATTGTGTGATTGTGTGATTGTGTGATTGTGTGTTTGAGTGATTGTGTGATTGTGTGATTGTGTGGTTGTGAGATTGTGTGATTGTGTGATTACGTGATTGTGTGATTGTGTGATTGTGTGATTGTGTGATTGTGTGATTGTGTGATTGTGTGATTGTGTAATTGTGATTGTGCGATTGTGATTGTGTGATTGTGTGATTGTGTGATTGTGTGATTGTGTGATTGTGTGATTGTGTGATTGTGTGCTTGTGTGATTGTGTGATTGTGATTGTGTGATTGTGACTGTGTGATTGTGATTGTGTGATTGTGATTGTGTGATTGTGACTGTGTGATTGTGTGTGTGTGTGATTGTGTGATTGTGTCATTGTGTGATTTTGCGGTTGTGTGATTGTGTGATTGTGTGATTGTGTGATTGTGTGATTGTGTGATTGTGTGATTGTGTGATTGTGTGATTGTGTGATTGTGTAATTGTGATTGTGCGATTGTGATTGTGTGATTGTGTGATTGTGTGATTGTGTGATTGTGAGACTGTGTGTTTGTGTGATTGTGTGATTGTGTGATTGTGTGATTGTGTGATTGTGTGATTGTGTGATTGTGTGATTGTGTGATTGTGTGATTGTGTGATTGTGTGATTGTGTGATTGAGTGATTGTGTGATTGTGTGATTGTGTGGTTGTGAGATTGTGTGATTGTGTGATTACGTGATTGTGTGATTGTGTGATTGTGTGATTGTGTGATTGTGTGATTGTGTGATTGTGTAATTGTGATTGTGCGATTGTGATTGTGTGATTGTGTGATTGTGTGATTGTGTGATTGTGTGATTGTGAGAATGTGTGTTTGTGTGCTTGTGTGATTGTGTGATTGTGATTGTGTGATTGTGATTGTGTGATTGTGATTGTGTGATTGTGATTGTGTGATTGTGATTGTGTGATTGTGATTGTGTGATTGTGATTGTGTGATTGTGATTGTGTGATTGTGATTGTGTGATTGTGATTGTGTGATTGTGATTGTGTGATTGTGATTGTGTGATTGTGATTGTGTGATTGTGATTGTGTGATTGTGATTGTGTGATTGTGATTGTGTGATTGTGATTGTGTGATTGTGATTGTGTGATTGTGATTGTGTGATTGTGATTGTGTGATTGTGATTGTGTGATTGTGATTGTGTGATTGTGATTGTGTGATTGTGATTGTGTGATTGTGATTGTGTGATTGTGATTGTGTGATTGTGATTGTGTGATTGTGATTGTGTGATTGTGATTGTGTGATTGTGATTGTGTGATTGTGATTGTGTGATTGTGATTGTGTGATTGTGATTGTGTGATTGTGATTGTGTGATTGTGATTGTGTGATTGTGATTGTGTGATTGTGATTGTGTGATTGTGATTGTGTGATTGTGATTGTGTGATTGTGATTGTGTGATTGTGATTGTGTGATTGTGATTGTGTGATTGTGATTGTGTGATTGTGATTGTGTGATTGTGATTGTGTGATTGTGATTGTGTGATTGTGATTGTGTGATTGTGATTGTGTGATTGTGATTGTGTGATTGTGATTGTGTGATTGTGATTGTGTGATTGTGATTGTGTGATTGTGATTGTGTGATTGTGATTGTGTGATTGTGATTGTGTGATTGTGATTGTGTGATTGTGATTGTGTGATTGTGATTGTGTGATTGTGATTGTGTGATTGTGATTGTGTGATTGTGATTGTGTGATTGTGATTGTGTGATTGTGATTGTGTGATTGTGATTGTGTGATTGTGATTGTGTGATTGTGATTGTGTGATTGTGATTGTGTGATTGTGATTGTGTGATTGTGATTGTGTGATTGTGATTGTGTGATTGTGATTGTGTGATTGTGATTGTGTGATTGTGATTGTGTGATTGTGATTGTGTGATTGTGATTGTGTGATTGTGATTGTGTGATTGTGATTGTGTGATTGTGATTGTGTGATTGTGATTGTGTGATTGTGATTGTGTGATTGTGATTGTGTGATTGTGATTGTGTGATTGTGATTGTGTGATTGTGATTGTGTGATTGTGATTGTGTGATTGTGATTGTGTGATTGTGATTGTGTGATTGTGATTGTGTGATTGTGATTGTGTGATTGTGATTGTGTGATTGTGATTGTGTGATTGTGATTGTGTGATTGTGATTGTGTGATTGTGATTGTGTGATTGTGATTGTGTGATTGTGATTGTGTGATTGTGATTGTGTGATTGTGATTGTGTGATTGTGATTGTGTGATTGTGATTGTGTGATTGTGATTGTGTGATTGTGATTGTGTGATTGTGATTGTGTGATTGTGATTGTGTGATTGTGATTGTGTGATTGTGATTGTGTGATTGTGATTGTGTGATTGTGATTGTGTGATTGTGATTGTGTGATTGTGATTGTGTGATTGTGATTGTGTGATTGTGATTGTGTGATTGTGATTGTGTGATTGTGATTGTGTGATTGTGATTGTGTGATTGTGATTGTGTGATTGTGATTGTGTGATTGTGATTGTGTGATTGTGATTGTGTGATTGTGATTGTGTGATTGTGATTGTGTGATTGTGATTGTGTGATTGTGATTGTGTGATTGTGATTGTGTGATTGTGATTGTGTGATTGTGATTGTGTGATTGTGATTGTGTGATTGTGATTGTGTGATTGTGATTGTGTGATTGTGATTGTGTGATTGTGATTGTGTGATTGTGATTGTGTGATTGTGATTGTGTGATTGTGATTGTGTGATTGTGATTGTGTGATTGTGATTGTGTGATTGTGATTGTGTGATTGTGATTGTGTGATTGTGATTGTGTGATTGTGATTGTGTGATTGTGATTGTGTGATTGTGATTGTGTGATTGTGATTGTGTGATTGTGATTGTGTGATTGTGATTGTGTGATTGTGATTGTGTGATTGTGATTGTGTGATTGTGATTGTGTGATTGTGATTGTGTGATTGTGATTGTGTGATTGTGATTGTGTGATTGTGATTGTGTGATTGTGATTGTGTGATTGTGATTGTGTGATTGTGATTGTGTGATTGTGATTGTGTGATTGTGATTGTGTGATTGTGATTGTGTGATTGTGATTGTGTGATTGTGATTGTGTGATTGTGATTGTGTGATTGTGATTGTGTGATTGTGATTGTTTGATTGTGATAGTGTGATTGTGTAATTGTGATTGTGCGATTGTGATTGTGTGATTGTGTGATTCTGTGATTGTGTGATTGTGAGATTGTGTGTTTGTGTGCTTGTGTGATTGTGTGATTGTGATTGTGTGATTGTGATTGTGTGATTGTGATTGTGTGATTGTGATTGTGCGATTGTGATTGTGTGATTGTGTGATTGTGTGATTGTGTGATTGTGTGATTGTGTGATTGTGAGATTGTGTGTTTGTGTGATTGTGTGATTGTGTGATTGTGTGATTGTGTGATTGTGTGATTGTGTGATTGTGTGATTGTGTGATTGTGTGATTGTGTGATTGTGTGATTGTGTGATTGTGTGATTGTGTGATTGTGTGATTGTGTGATTGTGTGATTGTGTGATTGTGTGATTGTGTGATTGTGTGATTGTGTGATTGTGTGATTGTGTGATTGTGTGATTGTGTGGTTGTGTGACCGTGATTGTGTGACCGTGATTGTGTGATCGTGATTGTGTGATCGTGTTAGTGTAACCGTGAATGTGTGATTGCGTGATTGTGATTGCGTGATTGTGATTGCGTGATTGTGTGATTGTGTGATTGTGTGATTGTGTGATTGTGTGATTGTGTGATTGTGTGATTGTGTAATTGTGTGATTGTGTAATTGTGATTGTGCGATTGTGATTGTGTGATTGTGTGATTGTGTGATTGTGTGATTGTGAGATTGTGTGTTTGTGTGATTGTGTGATTGTGTGATTGTGTGATTGTGTGATTGTGTGATTGTGTGATTGTGTGGTTGTGTGACCGTGATTGTGTGACCGTGATTGTGTGATCGTGATTGTGTGATCGTGTTAGTGTAACCGTGAATGTGTGATTGCGTGATTGTGATTGCGTGATTGCGATTGCGTGATTGTGATTGCGTGATTGTGTGATTGTGTGATTGTGTGATTGTGTGATGGTGTGATTGTGTGATTGTGCGAATGTGTGATTGCGTGATCGTGTGATTGTGTGATTGTGTGAGTGTGTGATTGTGTGATTGAGTGATTGTGTGCTTGTGTGATTGTGTGTCTGTGTGATTGTGTTATTGTGTGCTTGTGTGATTGTGTGATTGTGATTGTGTGATTGTGATTGTGTGATTGTGATTGTGTGGTTGTGATTGTGTGGTTGTGATTGTGTGATTGTGGTTGTGTGATTGTGATTGTGTGATTGTGATTGTGTGATTGTGATTGTGTGATTGTGATTGTGTGATTGTGATTGTGTGATTGTGATTGTGTGATTGTGACTGTGTGATTGTGTGAGTGTGTGATTGTGTGATTGAGTGATTGTGTGCTTGTGTGATTGTGTGGTTGTGAGATTGTGTGATTGTGTGATTAGGTGATTGTGTGATTGTGTGATTGTGTGATTGTGTGATTGTGTGATTGTGTGATTGTGTGATTGTGTGATTGTGTGAATGTGTGATTGTGTGACGATGATTGTGTGATTGTGTGATTGTGTGATTGTGTGATGGTGTGATTGTGTGATTGTGTGAACGTGTGATTGCGTGATCGTGTGATTGTGTGATCGTGTGATCGTGTGATTGTGTGATTGTGTGATTGTGTGATTGTGTGATTGTGTGATTGTGTGATTGTGTGATTGTGTGATTGCGTGATTGTGTAATTGTGATTGTGCGATTGTGATTGTGTGATTGTGTGATTGTGTGATTGTGTGATTGTGAGATTGTGTGTTTGTGTGCTTGTGTGATTGTGTGATTGTGATTGTGTGATTGTGACTGTGTGATTGTGATTGTGTGATTGTGATTGTGTGATTGTGACTGTGTGATTGTGTGTGTGTGTGATTGTGTGATTGTGTCATTGTGTGATTTTGCGGTTGTGTGATTGTGTGATTGTGTGATTGTGTGATTGTGTGATTGTGTGATTGTGGGATTGTGTGATTGTGTGATTGTGTAATTGTGATTGTGCGATTGTGATTGTGTGATTGTGTGATTGTGTGATTGTGAGATTGAGTGATTGTGTGATTGTGTGATTGTGTGGTTGTGAGATTGTGTGATTGTGTGATTAGGTGATTGTGTGATTGTGTGATTGTGTAATTGTGATTGTGCGATTGTGATTGTGTGATTGTGTGATTGTGTGATTGTGTGATTGTGAGATTGTGTGTTTGTGTGCTTGTGTGATTGTGTGATTGTGATTGTGTGATTGTGACTGTGTGATTGTGACTGTGTGATTGTGATTGTGTGATTGTGATTGTGTGATTGTGATTGTGTGATTGTGATTGTGTGATTGTGATTGTGTGATTGTGATTGTGTGATTGTGATTGTGTGATTGTGATTGTGTGATTGTGATTGTGTGATTGTGATTGTGTGATTGTGATTGTGTGATTGTGATTGTGTGATTGTGATTGTGTGATTGTGATTGTGTGATTGTGATTGTGTGATTGTGATTGTGTTATTGTGATTGTGTGATTGTGATTGTGTGATTGTGATTGTGTGATTGTGATTGTGTGATTGTGATTGTGTGATTGTGATTGTGTGATTGTGATTGTGTGATTGTGATTGTGTGATTGTGATTGTGTGATTGTGATTGTGTGATTGTGATTGTGTGATTGTGATTGTTTGATTGTGATTGTGTGATTGTGTAATTGTGATTGTGCGATTGTGATTGTGTGATTGTGTGATTCTGTGATTGTGTGATTGTGAGATTGTGTGTTTGTGTGCTTGTGTGATTGTGTGATTGTGATTGTGTGATTGTGATTGTGTGATTGTGATTGTGTGATTGTGATTGTGCGATTGTGATTGTGTGATTGTGTGATTGTGTGATTGTGTGATTGTGTGACTGTGTGATTGTGTGATTGTGTGATTGTGTGATTGTGTGATTGTGACTGTGTGATTGTGTGATTGTGTGATTGTGACTGTGTGATTGTGTGAGTGTGTGATTGTGTGATTGAGTGATTGTGCGCTTGTATGATTGTGTGGTTGTGTGGTTGTGTGATTGTGTGATTGTGTGATTGTGTGATTGTGTGATTGTGTGATTGTGAGATTGAGTGATTGTGTGATTGTGTGATTGTGTGGTTGTGAGATTGTCTGATTGTGTGATTAGGTGATTGTGTGATTGTGTGATTGTGTAATTGTGATTGTGCGATTGTGATTGTGTGATTGTGTGATTGTGTGATTGTGTGATTGTGTGATTGTGAGATTGTGTGTTATTGTGTGATTGTGTGATTGTGTGATTGTGTGATTGTGTGATTGTGTGATTGTGATTGTGTGATTGTGAATGTGTGATTGTGATTGTGTGATTGTGATTGTGTGATTGTGATTGTGTGATTGTGATTGTGTGATTGTGATTGTGTGATTGTGATTGTGTGATTGTGATTGTGTGATTGTGATTGTGTGATTGTGATTGTGTGATTGTGATTGTGTGATTGTGATTGTGTGATTGTGATTGTGTGATTGTGATTGTGTGATTGTGATTGTGTGATTGTGATTGTGTGATTGTGATTGTGTGATTGTGATCGTGTGATTGTGATCGTGTGATTGTGATCGTGTGATTGTGATCGTGTGATTGTGATCGTGTGATTGTGATCGTGTGATTGTGATCGTGTGATTGTGATTGTGTGATTGTGATTGTGTGATTGTGATTGTGTGATTGTGATTGTGTGATTGTGATTGTGTGATTGTGATTGTGTGATTGTGATTGTGTGATTGTGATTGTGTGATTGTGATTGTGTGATTGTGATTGTGTGATTGTGATTGTGTGATTGTGATTGTGTGATTGTGATTGTGTGATTGTGATTGTGTGATTGTGATTGTGTGATTGTGATTGTGTGATTGTGATTGTGTGATTGTGATTGTGTGATTGTGATTGTGTGATTGTGATTGTGTGATTGTGATTGTGTGATTGTGATTGTGTGATTGTGATTGTGTGATTGTGATTGTGTGATTGTGATTGTGTGATTGTGATTGTGTGATTGTGATTGTGTGATTGTGATTGTGTGATTGTGATTGTGTGATTGTGATTGTGTGATTGTGATTGTGTGATTGTGATTGTGTGATTGTGATTGTGTGATTGTGATTGTGTGATTGTGATTGTGTGATTGTGATTGTGTGATTGTGATTGTGTGATTGTGATTGTGTGATTGTGATTGTGTGATTGTGATTGTGTGATTGTGATTGTGTGATTGTGATTGTGTGATTGTGATTGTGTGATTGTGATTGTGTGATTGTGATTGTGTGATTGTGATTGTGTGATTGTGATTGTGTGATTGTGATTGTGTGATTGTGATTGTGTGATTGTGATTGTGTGATTGTGATTGTGTGATTGTGATTGTGTGATTGTGATTGTGTGATTGTGATTGTGTGATTGTGATTGTGTGATTGTGATTGTGTGATTGTGATTGTGTGATTGTGATTGTGTGATTGTGATTGTGTGATTGTGATTGTGTGATTGTGATTGTGTGATTGTGATTGTGTGATTGTGATTGTGTGATTGTGATTGTGTGATTGTGATTGTGTGATTGTGATTGTGTGATTGTGATTGTGTGATTGTGATTGTGTGATTGTGATTGTGTGATTGTGATTGTGTGATTGTGATTGTGTGATTGTGATTGTGTGATTGTGATTGTGTGATTGTGATTGTGTGATTGTGATTGTGTGATTGTGATTGTGTGATTGTGATTGTGTGATTGTGATTGTGTGATTGTGATTGTGTGATTGTGATTGTGTGATTGTGATTGTGTGATTGTGATTGTGTGATTGTGATTGTGTGATTGTGATTGTGTGATTGTGATTGTGTGATTGTGATTGTGTGATTGTGATTGTGTGATTGTGATTGTGTGATTGTGATTGTGTGATTGTGATTGTGTGATTGTGATTGTGTGATTGTGATTGTGTGATTGTGATTGTGTGATTGTGATTGTGTGATTGTGATTGTGTGATTGTGATTGTGTGATTGTGATTGTGTGATTGTGATTGTGTGATTGTGATTGTGTGATTGTGATTGTGTGATTGTGATTGTGTGATTGTGATTGTGTGATTGTGATTGTGTGATTGTGATTGTGTGATTGTGATTGTGTGATTGTGATTGTGTGATTGTGATTGTGTGATTGTGATTGTGTGATTGTGATTGTGTGATTGTGATTGTGTGATTGTGATTGTGTGATTGTGATTGTGTGATTGTGATTGTGTGATTGTGATTGTGTGATTGTGATTGTGTGATTGTGATTGTGTGATTGTGATTGTGTGATTGTGATTGTGTGATTGTGATTGTGTGATTGTGATTGTGTGATTGTGATTGTGTGATTGTGATTGTGTGATTGTGATTGTGTGATTGTGATTGTGTGATTGTGATTGTGTGATTGTGATTGTGTGATTGTGATTGTGTGATTGTGATTGTGTGATTGTGATTGTGTGATTGTGATTGTGTGATTGTGATTGTGTGATTGTGATTGTGTGATTGTGATTGTGTGATTGTGATTGTGTGATTGTGATTGTGTGATTGTGATTGTGTGATTGTGATTGTGTGATTGTGATTGTGTGATTGTGATTGTGTGATTGTGATTGTGTGATTGTGATTGTGTGATTGTGATTGTGTGATTGTGATTGTGTGATTGTGATTGTGTGATTGTGATTGTGTGATTGTGATTGTGTGATTGTGATTGTGTGATTGTGATTGTGTGATTGTGATTGTGTGATTGTGATTGTGTGATTGTGATTGTGTGATTGTGATTGTGTGATTGTGATTGTGTGATTGTGATTGTGTGATTGTGATTGTGTGATTGTGATTGTGTGATTGTGATTGTGTGATTGTGATTGTGTGATTGTGATTGTGTGATTGTGATTGTGTGATTGTGATTGTGTGATTGTGATTGTGTGATTGTGATTGTGTGATTGTGATTGTGTGATTGTGATTGTGTGATTGTGATTGTGTGATTGTGATTGTGTGATTGTGATTGTGTGATTGTGATTGTGTGATTGTGATTGTGTGATTGTGATTGTGTGATTGTGATTGTGTGATTGTGATTGTGTGATTGTGATTGTGTGATTGTGATTGTGTGATTGTGATTGTGTGATTGTGATTGTGTGATTGTGATTGTGTGATTGTGATTGTGTGATTGTGATTGTGTGATTGTGATTGTGTGATTGTGATTGTGTGATTGTGATTGTGTGATTGTGATTGTGTGATTGTGATTGTGTGATTGTGATTGTGTGATTGTGATTGTGTGATTGTGATTGTGTGATTGTGATTGTGTGATTGTGATTGTGTGATTGTGATTGTGTGATTGTGATTGTGTGATTGTGATTGTGTGATTGTGATTGTGTGATTGTGATTGTGTGATTGTGATTGTGTGATTGTGATTGTGTGATTGTGATTGTGTGATTGTGATTGTGTGATTGTGATTGTGTGATTGTGATTGTGTGATTGTGATTGTGTGATTGTGATTGTGTGATTGTGATTGTGTGATTGTGATTGTGTGATTGTGATTGTTTGATTGTGATAGTGTGATTGTGTAATTGTGATTGTGCGATTGTGATTGTGTGATTGTGTGATTCTGTGATTGTGTGATTGTGAGATTGTGTGTTTGTGTGCTTGTGTGATTGTGTGATTGTGATTGTGTGATTGTGATTGTGTGATTGTGATTGTGCGATTGTGATTGTGTGATTGTGTGATTGTGTGATTGTGTGATTGTGTGATTGTGTGATTGTGAGATTGTGTGTTTGTGTGATTGTGTGATTGTGTGATTGTGTGATTGTGTGATTGTGTGATTGTGTGATTGTGTGATTGTGTGATTGTGTGATTGTGTGATTGTGTGATTGTGTGATTGTGTGATTGTGTGATTGTGTGATTGTGTGATTGTGTGATTGTGTGATTGTGTGATTGTGTGATTGTGTGATTGTGTGATTGTGTGATTGTGTGATTGTGTGATTGTGTGATTGTGTGGTTGTGTGACCGTGATTGTGTGACCGTGATTGTGTGATCGTGATTGTGTGATCGTGTTAGTGTAACCGTGAATGTGTGATTGCGTGATTGTGATTGCGTGATTGTGATTGCGTGATTGTGATTGCGTGATTGTGTGATTGTGTGATTGTGTGATTGTGTGATTGTGTGATTGTGTGATTGTGTGATTGTGTGATTGTGTAATTGTGATTGTGCGATTGTGATTGTGTGATTGTGTGATTGTGTGATTGTGTGATTGTGAGATTGTGTGTTTGTGTGATTGTGTGATTGTGTGATTGTGTGATTGTGTGATTGTGTGATTGTGTGATTGTGTGGTTGTGTGACCGTGATTGTGTGACCGTGATTGTGTGATCGTGATTGTGTGATCGTGTTAGTGTAACCGTGAATGTGTGATTGCGTGATTGTGATTGCGTGATTGCGATTGCGTGATTGTGATTGCGTGATTGTGTGATTGTGTGATTGTGTGATTGTGTGATGGTGTGATTGTGTGATTGTGTGAATGTGTGATTGCGTGATCGTGTGATTGTGTGATTGTGTGAGTGTGTGATTGTGTGATTGAGTGATTGTGTGCTTGTGTGATTGTGTGTCTGTGTGATTGTGTTATTGTGTGCTTGTGTGATTGTGTGATTGTGATTGTGTGATTGTGATTGTGTGATTGTGATTGTGTGGTTGTGATTGTGTGGTTGTGATTGTGTGATTGTGGTTGTGTGATTGTGATTGTGTGATTGTGATTGTGTGATTGTGATTGTGTGATTGTGATTGTGTGATTGTGATTGTGTGATTGTGATTGTGTGATTGTGATTGTGTGATTGTGACTGTGTGATTGTGTGAGTGTGTGATTGTGTGATTGAGTGATTGTGTGCTTGTGTGATTGTGTGGTTGTGAGATTGTGTGATTGTGTGATTAGGTGATTGTGTGATTGTGTGATTGTGTGATTGTGTGATTGTGTGATTGTGTGATTGTGTGATTGTGTGATTGTGTGATTGTGTGATTGTGTGAATGTGTGATTGTGTGACGATGATTGTGTGATTGTGTGATTGTGTGATTGTGTGATGGTGTGATTGTGTGATTGTGTGAACGTGTGATTGCGTGATCGTGTGATTGTGTGATCGTGTGATCGTGTGATTGTGTGATTGTGTGATTGTGTGATTGTGTGATTGTGTGATTGTGTGATTGTGTGATTGTGTGATTGTGTGATTGCGTGATTGTGTAATTGTGATTGTGCGATTGTGATTGTGTGATTGTGTGATTGTGTGATTGTGTGATTGTGAGATTGTGTGTTTGTGTGCTTGTGTGATTGTGTGATTGTGATTGTGTGATTGTGACTGTGTGATTGTGATTGTGTGATTGTGATTGTGTGATTGTGACTGTGTGATTGTGTGTGTGTGTGATTGTGTGATTGTGTCATTGTGTGATTTTGCGGTTGTGTGATTGTGTGATTGTGTGATTGTGTGATTGTGTGATTGTGTGATTGTGGGATTGTGTGATTGTGTGATTGTGTAATTGTGATTGTGCGATTGTGATTGTGTGATTGTGTGATTGTGTGATTGTGAGATTGAGTGATTGTGTGATTGTGTGATTGTGTGGTTGTGAGATTGTGTGATTGTGTGATTAGGTGATTGTGTGATTGTGTGATTGTGTAATTGTGATTGTGCGATTGTGATTGTGTGATTGTGTGATTGTGTGATTGTGTGATTGTGAGATTGTGTGTTTGTGTGCTTGTGTGATTGTGTGATTGTGATTGTGTGATTGTGACTGTGTGATTGTGACTGTGTGATTGTGATTGTGTGATTGTGATTGTGTGATTGTGATTGTGTGATTGTGATTGTGTGATTGTGATTGTGTGATTGTGATTGTGTGATTGTGATTGTGTGATTGTGATTGTGTGATTGTGATTGTGTGATTGTGATTGTGTGATTGTGATTGTGTGATTGTGATTGTGTGATTGTGATTGTGTGATTGTGATTGTGTGATTGTGATTGTGTGATTGTGATTGTGTGATTGTGATTGTGTGATTGTGATTGTGTGATTGTGATTGTGTGACTGTGATTGTGTGATTGTGATTGTGTGATTGTGATTGTGTGATTGTGATTGTGTGATTGTGATTGTGTGATTGTGATTGTGTGATTGTGATTGTGTGATTGTGATTGTGTGATTGTGATTGTGTGATTGTGATTGTGTGATTGTGATTGTGTGATTGTGATTGTGTTATTGTGATTGTGTGATTGTGATTGTGTGATTGTGATTGTGTGATTGTGATTGTGTGATTGTGATTGTGTGATTGTGATTGTGTGATTGTGATTGTGTGATTGTGATTGTGTGATTGTGATTGTGTGATTGTGATTGTGTGATTGTGATTGTTTGATTGTGATTGTGTGATTGTGTAATTGTGATTGTGCGATTGTGATTGTGTGATTGTGTGATTCTGTGATTGTGTGATTGTGAGATTGTGTGTTTGTGTGCTTGTGTGATTGTGTGATTGTGATTGTGTGATTGTGATTGTGTGATTGTGATTGTGTGATTGTGATTGTGCGATTGTGATTGTGTGATTGTGTGATTGTGTGATTGTGTGATTGTGTGACTGTGTGATTGTGTGATTGTGTGATTGTGTGATTGTGTGATTGTGACTGTGTGATTGTGTGATTGTGTGATTGTGACTGTGTGATTGTGTGAGTGTGTGATTGTGTGATTGAGTGATTGTGCGCTTGTATGATTGTGTGGTTGTGTGGTTGTGTGATTGTGTGATTGTGTGATTGTGTGATTGTGTGATTGTGTGATTGTGAGATTGAGTGATTGTGTGATTGTGTGATTGTGTGGTTGTGAGATTGTCTGATTGTGTGATTAGGTGATTGTGTGATTGTGTGATTGTGTAATTGTGATTGTGCGATTGTGATTGTGTGATTGTGTGATTGTGTGATTGTGTGATTGTGTGATTGTGAGATTGTGTGTTTGTGTGATTGTGTGATTGTGTGATTGTGTGATTGTGTGATTGTGTGATTGTGTGATTGTGTGATTGTGTGATTGTGTGATTGTGTGATTGTGTGATTGTGTGATTGTGTGATTGTGTGATTGTGTGATTGTGTGATTGTGTGATTGTGTGATTGTGTGATTGTGTGATTGTGTGATTGTGTGATTGTGTGGTTGTGTGACCGTGATTGTGTGACCGTGATTGTGTGATCGTGATTGTGTGATCGTGTTAGTGTAACCGTGAATGTGTGATTGCGTGATTGTGATTGAGTGATTGTGATTGCGTGATTGTGTGATTGTGTGATTGTGTGATTGTGTGATTGTGTGATTGTGTGATTGTGTGATTGTGTGATTGTGTGATTGTGTGATTGTGTGATTGTGTAATTGTGATTGTGCGATTGTGATTGTGTGATTGTGTGATTGTGTGATTGTGTGATTGTGAGATTGTGTGTTTGTGTGATTGTGTGATTGTGTGACTGTGTGATTGTGTGATTGTGTGATTGTGTGATTGTGTGGTTGTGTGACCGTGATTGTGTGACCGTGATTGTGTGATCGTGATTGTGTGATCGTGTTAGTGTAACCGTGAATGTGTGATTGCGTGATTGTGATTGCGTGATTGCGATTGCGTGATTGTGATTGCGTGATTGTGTGATTGTGTGATTGTGTGATTGTGTGATGGTGTGATTGTGTGATTGTGTGAATGTGTGATTGCGTGATCGTGTGATTGTGTGATTGTGTGAGTGTGTGATTGTGTGATTGAGTGATTGTGTGCTTGTGTGATTGTGTGTCTGTGTGATTGTGTTATTGTGTGCTTGTGTGATTGTGTGATTGTGATTGTGTGATTGTGATTGTGTGATTGTGATTGTGTGGTTGTGATTGTGTGGTTGTGATTGTGTGATTGTGGTTGTGTGATTGTGATTGTGTGATTGTGATTGTGTGATTGTGATTGTGTGATTGTGATTGTGTGATTGTGATTGTGTGATTGTGATTGTGTGATTGTGACTGTGTGATTGTGTGAGTGTGTGATTGTGTGATTGAGTGATTGTGTGCTTGTGTGATTGTGTGGTTGTGAGATTGTGTGATTGTGTGATTAGGTGATTGTGTGATTGTGTGATTGTGTGATTGTGTGATTGTGTGATTGTGTGATTGTGTGATTGTGTGATTGTGTGAATGTGTGATTGTGTGACGATGATTGTGTGATTGTGTGATTGTGTGATTGTGTGATGGTGTGATTGTGTGATTGTGTGAACGTGTGATTGCGTGATCGTGTGATTGTGTGATCGTGTGATCGTGTGATTGTGTGATTGTGTGATTGTGTGATTGTGTGATTGTGTGATTGTGTGATTGTGTGATTGTGTAATTGTGATTGTGCGATTGTGATTGTGTGATTGTGTGATTGTGTGATTGTGTGATTGTGAGATTGTGTGTTTGTGTGCTTGTGTGATTGTGTGATTGTGATTGTGTGATTGTGACTGTGTGATTGTGATTGTGTGATTGTGATTGTGTGATTGTGATTGTGTGATTGTGATTGTGTGATTGTGATTGTGTGATTGTGATTGTGTGATTGTGATTGTGTGATTGTGATTGTGTGATTGTGATTGTGTGATTGTGGTTGTGTGATTGTGATTGTGTGATTGTGATTGTGTGATTGTGATTGTGTGATTGTGATTGTGTGATTGTGATTGTGTGATTGAGATTGTGTGATTGTGATTGTGTGATTGTGATTGTGTGATTGTGATTGTGTGATTGTGATTGTGTGATTGTGATTGTGTGATTGTGATTGTGTGATTGTGATTGTGTGATTGTGATTGTGTGATTGTGATTGTGTGATTGTGATTGTGTGATTGTGATTGTGTGATTGTGATTGTGTTATTGTGATTGTGTGATTGTGATTGTGTGATTGTGATTGTGTGATTGTGATTGTGTGATTGTGATTGTGTGATTGTGATTGTGTGATTGTGATTGTGTGATTGTGATTGTGTGATTGTGATTGTGTGATTGTGATTGTGTGATTGTGATTGTGTGATTGTGATTGTGTGATTGTGATTGTGTGATTGTGATTGTGTGATTGTGATTGTGTGATTGTGATTGTGTGATTGTGATTGTGTGATTGTGATTGTGTGATGGTGATTGTGTGATTGTGATTGTGTGATTGTGATTGTGTGATTGTGA
Source organism: Megachile rotundata (assembly GCF_050947335.1). Classification (NCBI taxonomy): domain Eukaryota; kingdom Metazoa; phylum Arthropoda; class Insecta; order Hymenoptera; family Megachilidae; genus Megachile; species Megachile rotundata. The sequence goes on along the minus strand of NW_027473342.1, from coordinate 1,277,817 downwards.
TTGTGTGATTGTGATTGTGTGATTGTGATTGTGTGATTGTGATTGTGTGATTGTGATTGTGTGATTGTGATTGTGTGATTGTGATTGTGTGATTGTGATTGTGTGATTGTGATTGTGTGATTGTGATTGTGTGATTGTGATTGTGTGATTGTGATTGTGTGATTGTGATTGTGATTGTTTGATTGTGATTGTGTGATTGTGTGATTGTGATTGTGTGATTGTGATTGTTTGATTGTGATTGTGTGATTGTGTGATTGTGATTGTGTGACTGTGACTGTGTGATGGTGTGAGTGTGTGATTGTGTGCTTGTGTGATTGTGTGATTGTGATTATGTGATTGTGATTGTGTGATTGTGATTGTGCGATTGTGATTGTGTGATTGTGTGATTGTGTGATTGTGTGATTGTGTGATTGTGTGATTGTGTGATTGTGTGATTGTGTGATTGTGTGATTGTGTGATTGTGTGATTGTGTGATTGTGTGATTGTGTGATTGTGTGATTGTGTGATTGTGTGATTGTGGGATTGTGTGATTGTGTGATTGTGACTGTGTGATTGTGTGATTGTGTGATTGTGACTGTGTGATTGTGTGAGTGTGTGATTGTGTGATTGAGTGATTGTGCGCTTATATGATTGTGTGGTTGTGTGGTTGTGTGATTGTGTGATTGTGTGATTGTGTGATTGTGTGATTGTGTGATTGTGTGATTGTGTGATTGTGTGATTGTGTGATTGTGTGATTGTGTGATTGTGTGATTGTGTGATTGTGTGATTGTGTGATTGTGTGATTGTGTGATTGTGTGATTGTGTGATTGTGTGATTGTGTGATTGTGTGATTGTGTGATTGTGTGAGTGTGTGATTGTGTGATTGAGTGATTGTGTGCATGTGTGATTGTGTGATTAGGAGAGTGTGTGATTGTGTGATTGTGTGATTGTGTGATCGTGTGATTGTGTGATTGTGTGGATGTGTGACCGTGATTATGTGACCGTGATTGTGTGACCGTGATTGTGTGACCGTGATTGTGTGACCGTGATTGTGTGACCGTGATAGTGTGACCGTGAATGTGTGACTGCGTGATTCTGATTGCGTGATAGTGATTGCGTGATTGTGTGATTGTGTGATTGTGTGATTGTGTGATGGAGTGATTGTGTGATTGTGTGAATGTGTGATTGTGTGATCGTGTGATTGTGTGATCGTGTGATCGTGTGATCGTGTGATTGTGTGATTGTGTGATTGTGTGATTGTGTGATTGTGTGATTGTGTGATTTTGTAATTGTGATTGTGCGATTGTGATTGTGTGATTGTGTGATTGTGTGATTGTGTGATTGTGAGATTGTGTGTTTGTGTGATTGTGTGATTTTGTGTTTGTGTGATTGTGTGATTGTGTGATTGTGTGATTGTGTAATTGTGATTGTGCGATTGTGATTGTGTGATTGTGTGATTGTGTGATTGTGTGATTGTGTGATTGTGTAATTGTGTGATTGTGTGATTGTGTGATTGTGTGATTGTGTGATTGTGTGATTGTGGGATTGTGTGATTGTGTGATTGTGACTGTGTGATTGTGTGATTGTGTGATTGTGACTGTGTGATTGTGTGAGTGTGTGATTGTGTGATTGAGTGATTGTGCGCTTGTATGATTGTGTGGTTGTGTGGTTGTGTGATTGTGTGATTGTGTGATTGTGTGATTGTGTGATTGTGTGATTGTGTGATTGTGTGATTGTGTGATTGTGTGATTGTGTGATTGTATGATTGTGTGATTGTGTGATTGTGTGATTGTGTGATTGTGTGATTGTGTGATTGTGTGATTGTGTGATTGTGTGATTGTGTGATTGTGTGATTGTGTGATTGTGTGATTGTGTGAGTGTGTGATTGTGTGATTGAGTGATTGTGTGCATGTGTGATTGTGTGATTAGGTGAGTGTGTGATTGTGTGATTGTGTGATTGTGTGATCGTGTGATCGTGTGATTGTGTGATTGTGTGATTGTGTGGTTGTGTGACCGTGATTGTGTGACCGTGATTGTGTGACCGTGATTGTGTGACCGTGATAGTGTGACCGTGAATGTGTGACTGCGTAATTCTGATTGCGTGATTGTGATTGCGTGATTGTGTGATTGTGTGATTGTGTGATTGTGTGATGGAGTGATTGTGTGATTGTGTGAATGTGTGATTGTGTGATCGTGTGATCGTGTGATCGTGTGATCGTGTGATCGTGTGATTGTGTGATTGTGTGATTGTGTGATTGTGTGATTGTGTGATTGTGTGATTGTGTGATTGAGTGATTGTGTGATTGTGTGAATGTGTGATTGTGTGACGGTGATTGTGTGATTGTGTGATTGTGTGATTGTGTGATTGTGTGATTGTGTGATTGTGTGATTGTGTGAATGTGTGATTGTGTGACGATGATTGTGTGATTGTGTGATTGTGTGATTGTGTGATGGTGTGATTGTGTGATTGTGTGAACGTGTGATTGCGTGATCGTGTGATTGTGTGATTGTGTGAGTGTGTGATTGTGTGATTGAGTGATTGTGTGATTGTGTGATTGTGTGATTGTGTGATTGTGTGATTGTGTGATTGTGTGATTGTGTGATTGTGTGATTGTGTGATTGAGTGATTGTGTGATTGTGTGAATGTGTGATTGTGTGACGGTGATTGTGTGATTGTGTGATTGTGTGATTGTGTGATTGTGTGATTGTGTGATTGTGTGATTGTGTGAATGTGTGATTGTGTGACGATGATTGTGTGATTGTGTGATTGTGTGATTGTGTGATTGTGTGATGGTGTGATTGTGTGATTGTGTGAACGTGTGATTGCGTGATCGTGTGATTGTGTGATTGTGTGAGTGTGTGATTGTGTGATTGAGTGATTGTGTGATTGTGTGATTGTGTGATTGTGTGATTGTGTGATTGTGTGATTGTGTGATTGTGAGATTGTGTGTTTGTGTGATTGTGTGATTGTGTGTTTGTGTGATTGTGTGATTGTGTGATTGTGTGCTTGTGTGATTGTGTGATTGTGTGATTGTTTGATTGTGTGATTGTGTGATTGTGTGATTGTGTGATTGTGTGATTGTGTGATTGTGTGACTGTGTGCTTGTGTGATTGTGTGATTGTGATTGTGTGATTGTGATTGTGTGATTGTGATTGTGCGATTGTGATTGTGTGATTGTGTGATTGTGTGATTGTGTGATTGTGTGATTGTGTGACTGTGTGATTGTGTGATGGTGTGATTGTGTGATTGTGTGATTGTGTGATTGTGTAATTGTGATTGTGCGATTGTGATTGTGTGATTGTGTGATTGTGTGATTGTGTGATTGTGTAATTGAGATTGTGCGATTGTGATTGTGTGATTGTGTGATTGTGTGATTCTGTGATTGTGTGATTGTGTGATTGTGTGATTGTGTGATTGTGCGATTGTGTGATTGTGTGATTGTGGGATTGTGTGATTGTGTGATTGTGACTGTGTGATTGTGTGATTGTGTGATTGTGACTGTGTGATTGTGTGAGTGTGTGATTGTGTGATTGAGTGATTGTGCGCTTGTATGATTGTGTGGTTGTGTGGTTGTGTGATTGTGTGATTGTGTGATTGTGTGATTGTGTGATTGTGTGATTGTGTGATTGTGTGATTGTGTGATTGTGTGATTGTGTGATTGTGTGATTGTGTGAGTGTGTGATTGTGTGATTGAGTGATTGTGTGCATGTGTGATTGTGTGATTGTGTGATTGTGTGATTGTGTGATTGTGTAATTGAGATTGTGCGATTGTGATTGTGTGATTGTGTGATTGCGTGATTCTGATTGCGTGATTGTGATTGCGTGATTGTGTGATTGTGTGATTGTGTGATTGTGTGATGGGGTGATTGTGTGATTGTGTGAATGTGTGATTGTGTGATCGTGTGATTGTGTGATCGTGTGATCGTGTGATCGTGTGATTGTGTGATTGTGTGATTGTGTGATTGTGTGATTGTGTGATTGTGTGATTGTGTAATTGTGATTGTGCGATTGTGATTGTGTGATTGTGTGATTAGGTGATTGTGTGATTGTGTGATTGTGTGATTGTGTGATTGTGTGATTGTGTGATTGTGTGATTGTGTGATTGTGTGATTGTGTGATTGTGTGATTGTGTAATTGTGATTGTGTGATTGTGTGATTGCGTGATTGTGTGATTGTGTGATTGTGTGATTGTGTGATGGAGTGATTGTGTGATTGTGTGAATGTGTGATTGTGTGATCGTGTGATTGTGTGATCGTGTGATCGTGTGATCGTGTGATTGTGTGATTGTGTGATTGTGTGATTGTGTGATTGTGTGATTGTGTGATTGTGTGATTGTGTGATTGTGTGATTGTGTGACTGTGTGATTGTGTGAGTGTGTGATTGTGTGATTGAGTGATTGTGCGCTTATATGATTGTGTGGTTGTGTGGTTGTGTGATTGTGTGATTGTGTGATTGTGTGATTGTGTGATTGTGTGATTGTGTGATTGTGTGATTGTGTGATTGTGTGATTGTGTGATTGTGTGATTGTGTGATTGTGTGATTGTGTGATTGTGTGATTGTGTGATTGTGTGATTGTGTGATTGTGTGATTGTGTGATTGTGTGATTGTGTGATTGTGTGAGTGTGTGATTGTGTGATTGAGTGATTGTGTGCATGTGTGATTGTGTGATTAGGAGAGTGTGTGATTGTGTGATTGTGTGATTGTGTGATCGTGTGATTGTGTGATTGTGTGGTTGTGTGACCGTGATTATGTGACCGTGATTGTGTGACCGTGATTGTGTGACCGTGATTGTGTGACCGTGATTGTGTGACCGTGATAGTGTGACCGTGAATGTGTGACTGCGTGATTCTGATTGCGTGATTGTGATTGCGTGATTGTGTGATTGTGTGATTGTGTGATTGTGTGATGGAGTGATTGTGTGATTGTGTGAATGTGTGATTGTGTGATCGTGTGATTGTGTGATCGTGTGATCGTGTGATCGTGTGATTGTGTGATTGTGTGATTGTGTGATTGTGTGATTGTGTGATTGTGTGATTGTGTAATTGTGATTGTGCGATTGTGATTGTGTGATTGTGTGATTGTGTGATTGTGTGATTGTGTGATTGTGTGATTGTGTAATTGTGTGATTGTGTGATTGTGTGATTGTGTGATTGTGTGATTGTGGGATTGTGTGATTGTGTGATTGTGACTGTGTGATTGTGTGATTGTGTGATTGTGACTGTGTGATTGTGTGAGTGTGTGATTGTGTGATTGAGTGATTGTGCGCTTGTATGATTGTGTGGTTGTGTGGTTGTGTGATTGTGTGATTGTGTGATTGTGTGATTGTGTGATTGTGTGATTGTGTGATTGTGTGATTGTGTGATTGTGTGATTGTGTGATTGTATGATTGTGTGATTGTGTGATTGTGTGATTGTGTGATTGTGTGATTGTGTGATTGTGTGATTGTGTGATTGTGTGATTGTGTGATTGTGTGATTGTGTGATTGTGTGATTGTGTGAGTGTGTGATTGTGTGATTGAGTGATTGTGTGCATGTGTGATTGTGTGATTAGGTGAGTGTGTGATTGTGTGATTGTGTGATCGTGTGATCGTGTGATTGTGTGATTGTGTGATTGTGTGGTTGTGTGACCGTGATTGTGTGACCGTGATTGTGTGACCGTGATTGTGTGACCGTGATAGTGTGACCGTGAATGTGTGACTGCGTGATTCTGATTGCGTGATTGTGATTGCGTGATTGTGTGATTGTGTGATTGTGTGATTGTGTGATGGAGTGATTGTGTGATTGTGTGAATGTGTGATTGTGTGATCGTGTGATCGTGTGATCGTGTGATCGTGTGATCGTGTGATTGTGTGATTGTGTGATTGTGTGATTGTGTGATTGTGTGATTGTGTGATTGTGTGATTGAGTGATTGTGTGATTGTGTGAATGTGTGATTGTGTGACGGTGATTGTGTGATTGTGTGATTGTGTGATTGTGTGATTGTGTGATTGTGTGATTGTGTGATTGTGTGAATGTGTGATTGTGTGACGATGATTGTGTGATTGTGTGATTGTGTGATTGTGTGATGGTGTGATTGTGTGATTGTGTGAACGTGTGATTGCGTGATCGTGTGATTGTGTGATTGTGTGAGTGTGTGATTGTGTGATTGAGTGATTGTGTGATTGTGTGATTGTGTGATTGTGTGATTGTGTGATTGTGTGATTGTGTGATTGTGTGATTGTGTGATTGTGTGATTGAGTGATTGTGTGATTGTGTGAATGTGTGATTGTGTGACGGTGATTGTGTGATTGTGTGATTGTGTGATTGTGTGATTGTGTGATTGTGTGATTGTGTGATTGTGTGAATGTGTGATTGTGTGACGATGATTGTGTGATTGTGTGATTGTGTGATTGTGTGATTGTGTGATGGTGTGATTGTGTGATTGTGTGAACGTGTGATTGCGTGATCGTGTGATTGTGTGATTGTGTGAGTGTGTGATTGTGTGATTGAGTGATTGTGTGATTGTGTGATTGTGTGATTGTGTGATTGTGTGATTGTGTGATTGTGTGATTGTGTGATTGTGAGATTGTGTGTTTGTGTGATTGTGTGATTGTGTGTTTGTGTGATTGTGTGATTGTGTGATTGTGTGCTTGTGTGATTGTGTGATTGTGTGATTGTTTGATTGTGTGATTGTGTGATTGTGTGATTGTGTGATTGTGTGATTGTGTGATTGTGTGACTGTGTGCTTGTGTGATTGTGTGATTGTGATTGTGTGATTGTGATTGTGTGATTGTGATTGTGCGATTGTGATTGTGTGATTGTGTGATTGTGTGATTGTGTGATTGTGTGATTGTGTGATTGTGTGACTGTGTGATTGTGTGATGGTGTGATTGTGTGATTGTGTGATTGTGTGATTGTGTAATTGTGATTGTGCGATTGTGATTGTGTGATTGTGTGATTGTGTGATTGTGTGATTGTGTGATTGTGTAATTGAGATTGTGCGATTGTGATTGTGTGATTGTGTGATTGTGTGATTCTGTGATTGTGTGATTGTGTGATTGTGTGATTGTGTGATTGTGCGATTGTGTGATTGTGTGATTGTGGGATTGTGTGATTGTGTGATTGTGACTGTGTGATTGTGTGATTGTGTGATTGTGACTGTGTGATTGTGTGAGTGTGTGATTGTGTGATTGAGTGATTGTGCGCTTGTATGATTGTGTGGTTGTGTGGTTGTGTGATTGTGTGATTGTGTGATTGTGTGATTGTGTGATTGTGTGATTGTGTGATTGTGTGATTGTGTGATTGTGTGATTGTGTGATTGTGTGATTGTGTGAGTGTGTGATTGTGTGATTGAGTGATTGTGTGCATGTGTGATTGTGTGATTGTGTGATTGTGTGATTGTGTGATTGTGTAATTGAGATTGTGCGATTGTGATTGTGTGATTGTGTGATTGCGTGATTCTGATTGCGTGATTGTGATTGCGTGATTGTGTGATTGTGTGATTGTGTGATTGTGTGATGGAGTGATTGTGTGATTGTGTGAATGTGTGATTGTGTGATCGTGTGATTGTGTGATCGTGTGATCGTGTGATCGTGTGATTGTGTGATTGTGTGATTGTGTGATTGTGTGATTGTGTGATTGTGTGATTGTGTAATTGTGATTGTGCGATTGTGATTGTGTGATTGTGTGATTAGGTGATTGTGTGATTGTGTGATTGTGTGATTGTGTGATTGTGTGATTGTGTGATTGTGTGATTGTGTGATTGTGTGATTGTGTGATTGTGTGATTGTGTAATTGTGATTGTGTGATTGTGTGATTGCGTGATTGTGTGATTGTGTGATTGTGTGATTGTGTGATGGAGTGATTGTGTGATTGTGTGAATGTGTGATTGTGTGATCGTGTGATTGTGTGATCGTGTGATCGTGTGATCGTGTGATTGTGTGATTGTGTGATTGTGTGATTGTGTGATTGTGTGATTGTGTGATTGTGTGATTGAGTGATTGTGTGATTGTGTGAATGTGTGATTGTGTGACGGTGATTGTGTGATTGTGTGATTGTGTGATTGTGTGATTGTGTGATTGTGTGATTGTGTGAATGTGTGATTGTGTGATTGTGTGATTGTGTGATTGTGTGATGGTGTGATTGTGTGATTGTGTGAACGTGTGATTGCGTGATCGTGTGATTGTGTGATTGTGTGAGTGTGTGATTGTGTGATTGAGTGATTGTGTGATTGTGTGATTGTGTGATGGTGTGATTGTGTGATTGTGTGAACGTGTGATTGCGTGATCGTGTGATTGTGTGATTGTGTGAGTGTGTGATTGTGTGATTGAGTGATTGTGTGCTTGTGTGATTGTGTGACTGTGTGATTGTGTGATTGTGTGCTTGTGTGCTTGTGTGATTGTGATTGTGTGATTGTGATTGTGTGATTGTGATTGTGTGATTGTGATTGTGTGGTTGTGATTGTGTGATTGTGATTGTGTGATTGTGATTGTGTGGTTGTGATTGTGTGATTGTGGTTGTGTGATTGTGATTGTGTGATTGTGATTGTGTGATTGTGATTGTGTGATTGTGATTGTGTGATTGTGATTGTGTGATTGTGATTGTGTGATTGTGATTGTGTGATTGTGATTGTGTGATTGTGATTGTGTGATTGTGATTGTGTGATTGTGATTGTGTGATTGTGATTGTGTGATTGTGATTGTGTGATTGTGATTGTGTGATTGTGATTGTGTGATTGTGATTGTGTGATTGTGATTGTGTGATTGTGATTGTGTGATTGTGATTGTGTGATTGTGATTGTGTGATTGTGATTGTGTGATTGTGATTGTGTGATTGTGATTGTGTGATTGTGATTGTGTGATTGTGATTGTGTGATTGTGATTGTGTGATTGTGATTGTGTGATTGTGATTGTGTGATTGTGATTGTGTGATTGTGATTGTGTGATTGTGATTGTGTGATTGTGATTGTGTGATTGTGATTGTGTGATTGTGATTGTGTGATTGTGATTGTGTGATTGTGATTGTGTTATTGTGATTGTGTGATTGTGATTGTGTGATTGTGATTGTGTGATTGTGATTGTGTGATTGTGATTGTGTGATTGTGATTGTGTGATTGTGATTGTGTGATTGTGATTGTGTGATTGTGATTGTGTGATTGTGATTGTGTGATTGTGATTGTGTGATTGTGATTGTGTGATTGTGATTGTGTGATTGTGATTGTGTGATTGTGATTGTGTGATTGTTATTGTGTGATTGTGATTGTGTGATTGTGATTGTGTGATTGTGATTGTGTGATTGTGATTGTTTGATTGTGATTGTGTGATTGTGTGATTATGATTGTGTGATTGTGACTGTGTGATTGTGTGAGTGTGTGATTGTGTGCTTGTGTGATTGTGTGATTGTGATTGTGTGATTGTGATTGTGTGATTGTGATTGTGCGATTGTGATTGTGTGATTGTGTGATTGTGTGATTGTGTGATTGTGTGATTGTGTGATTGTGTGACTGTGTGATTGTGTGATTGTGTGATTGTGTGATTGTGTGATTGTGTGATTGTGTGATTGTGTAATTGTGATTGTGCGATTGTGATTGTGTGATTGTGTGATTGTGTGATTGTGTGATTGTGTGATTGTGTGATTGTGTGATTGTGTGATTGTGTGATTGTGTGATTGTGTGATTGTGTGATTGTGTGATTGTGTGATTGTGGGATTGTGTGATTGTGTGATTGTGACTGTGTGATTGTGTGATTGTGTGATTGTGACTGTGTGATTGTGTGAGTGTGTGATTGTGTGATTGAGTGATTGTGCGCTTGTATAATTGTGTGGTTGTGTGGTTGTGTGATTGTGTGATTGTGTGATTGTGTGATTGTGTGATTGTGTGATTGTGTTATTGTGTGATTGTGTGATTGTGTGATTGAGTGATTGTGTGATTGTGTGAATGTGTGATTGTGTGACCGTGATTGTGTGATTGTGTGATTGTGTGATTGTGTGATTGTGTGATTGTGTGATTGTGTGATTGTGTGATTGTGTGATTGTGTGATTGTGTGATTGTGTGATTGTGTGATTAGGTGAGTGTGTGATTGTGTGATTGTGTGATTGTGTGATTGTGTGATTGTGAGATTGTGTGTTTGTGTGCTTGTGTGATTGTGTGATTGTGATTGTGTGATTGTGACTGTGTGATTGTGATTGTGTGATTGTGATTGTGTGATTGTGACTGTGTGATTGTGTGTGTGTGTGATTGTGTGATTGTGTCATTGTGTGATTTTGCGGTTGTGTGATTGTGTGATTGTGTGATTGTGTGATTGTGTGATTGTGTGATTGTGTGATTGTGTGATTGTGTGATTGTGCGATTGTGATTGTGTGATTGTGTGATTGTGTGATTGTGTGATTGTGAGATTGTGTGATTGTGTGATTGTGTGATTGTGTGATTGTGAGATTGTGTGTTTGTGTGATTGTGTGATTGTGTGATTGTGTGATTGTGTGATTGTGTGATTGTGTGATTGTGTGACTGTGTGATTGTGTGATTGTGTGATTGTGTGATTGTGTGATTGTGTGATTGTGTAATTGTGATTGTGCGATTGTGATTGTGTGATTGTGTGATTGTGTGATTGTGTGATTGTGTGATTGTGTGATTGTGTGATTGTGTGATTGTGTGATTGTGTGATTGTGTGATTGTGTGATTGTGGGATTGTGTGATTGTGTGATTGTGACTGTGTGATTGTGTGATTGTGTGATTGTGACTGTGTGATTGTGTGAGTGTGTGATTGTGTGATTGAGTGATTGTGCGCTTGTATAATTGTGTGGTTGTGTGGTTGTGTGATTGTGTGATTGTGTGATTGTGTGATTGTGTGATTGTGTGATTGTGTTATTGTGTGATTGTGCGATTGTGTGATTGAGTGATTGTGTGATTGTGTGAATGTGTGATTGTGTGACCGTGATTGTGTGATTGTGTGATTGTGTGATTGTGTGATTGTGTGATTGTGTGATTGTGTGATTGTGTGATTGTGTGATTGTGTGATTGTGTGATTAGGTGAGTGTGTGATTGTGTGATTGTGTGATTGTGTGATTGTGAGATTGTGTGTTTGTGTGCTTGTGTGATTGTGTGATTGTGTGATTGAGTGATTGTGTGATTGTGTGATTGTGTGGTTGTGAGATTGTGTGATTGTGTGATTACGTGATTGTGTGATTGTGTGATTGTGTGATTGTGTGATTGTGTGATTGTGTGATTGTGTGACTGTGTGATTGTGTGATTGTGTGATTGTGAGATTGTGTGTTTGTGTGATTGTGTGATTGTGTGATTGTGTGCTTGTGTGATTGTGTAATTGTGATTGTGCGATTGTGATTGTGTGATTGTGTGATTGTGTGATTGTGTGACTGTGTGGTTGTGAGATTGTGTGATTGCGTGATTACGTGATTGTGTGATTGTGTGATTGTGTGATTGTGTGATTGTGTGTTTGTGTGATTGTGTGATTGTGTAATTGTGATTGTGTGATTGTGTGATTGTGTGATTGTGTGATTGTGTGCTTGTGTGATTGTGTGATTGTGATTGTGTGATTGTGACTGTGTGATTGTGATTGTGTGATTGTGACTGTGTGATTGTGACTGTGTGATTGTGTGTGTGTGTGATTGTGTGATTGTGTGATTGTGTGATTTTGCGGTTGTGTGATTGTGTGATTGTGTGATTGTGTGATTGTGTGATTGTGTGATTGTGTGATTGTGTGATTGTGTAATTGCGATTGTGCGATTCTGATTGTGTGATTGTGTGATTGTGTGATTGTGTGATTGTGAGATTGTGTGTTTGTGTGATTGTGTGATTGTGTGATTGTGTGATTGTGTGATTGTGTGATTGTGTGATTGTGTGATTGTGTGACTGTGTGATTGTGTGATTGTGTGATTGTGTGATTGTGTGATTGTGTGATTGTGTGATTGTGTAATTGTGATTGTGCGATTGTGATTGTGTGATTGTGTGATTGTGTGATTGTGTGATTGTGTGATTGTGTGATTGTGTGATTGTGTGATTGTGTGATTGTGTGATTGTGTGATTGTGGGATTGTGTGATTGTGTGATTGTGACTGTGTGATTGTGTGATTTTGTGATTGTGACTGTGTGATTGTGTGAGTGTGTGATTGTGTGATTGAGTGATTGTGCGCTTGTATGATTGTGAGGTTGTGTGGTTGTGTGATTGTGTGATTGTGTGATTGTGTGATTGTGTGATTGTGTGATTGTGAGATTGAGTGATTGTGTGATTGTGTGATTGTGTGGTTGTGAGATTGTGTGATTGTGTGATTAGGTGATTGTGTGATTGTGTGATTGTGTGATTGTGTGATTGTGTGATTGTGTGATTGTGTGACTGTGTGATTGTGTGATTGTGTGATTGTGTGATTGTGTGATTGTGTGATTGTGTGATTGTGTAATTGTGATTGTGCGATTGTGATTGTGTGATTGTGTGATTGTGTGATTGTGTGACTGTGTGATTGTGTGATTGTGTGATTGTGTGATTGTGTGATTGTGTGATTGTGTGATTGTGTGATTGTGTGATTGTGTGATTGTGTGATTGTGTGATTGTGTGATTGTGTGATTGTGTGATTGTGTGATTGTGTGATTGTGTAATTGTGATTGTGCCATTGTGATTGTGTGATTGTGTGATTGTGTGATTGTGTGATTGTGAGATTGTGTGTTTGTGTGCTTGTGTGATTGTGTGATTGTGATTGTGTGATTGTGTGATTGTGTGATTGTGTGATTGTGTGATTGTGTGATTGTGTGATTGTGTGATTGTGTGATTGTGTGATTGTGTGATTGTGTGATTGTGTGATTGTGTGATTGTGTGATTGTGTGATTGTGTGATTGTGTGATTGTGTGATTGTGTGATTGTGCGATTGTGTGATTGTGTGATTGTGTGATTGTGTGATTGTGTGATTGTGTGATTGTGTGATTGTGTGATTGAGTGATTGTTTGATTGTGTGATTGTGTGGTTGTGAGATTGTGTGATTGTGTGATTAGGTGATTGTGTGATTGTGTGATTGTGTGATTGTGTGACTGTGTGATTGTGTGATTGTGTGACTGTGTGATTGTGTGATTGTGTGATTGTGTGATTGTGTGATTGTGTGATTGTGTAATTGTGATTGTGCGATTGTGATTGTGTGATTGTGTGATTGTGTGATTGTGTGATTGTGAGATTGTGTGTTTGTGTGCTTGTGTGATTGTGTGATTGTGATTGTGTGATTGTGATTGTGTGATTGTGATTGTGTGATTGTGATTGTGATTGTGTGATTGTGGTTGTGTGATTGTGATTGTGTGATTGTGATTGTGTGATTGTGATTGTGTGATTGTGATTGTGTGATTGTGATTGTGTGATTGTGATTGTGTGATTGTGATTGTGTGATTGTGATTGTGTGATTGTGATTGTGTGATTGTGGTTGTGTGATTGTGATTGTGTGATTGTGATTGTTTGATTGTGATTGTGTGATTGTGTGATTGTGATTGTGTGATTGTGACTGTGTGATTGTGTGAGTGTGTGACTGTGTGCTTGTGTGATTGTGTGATTGTGATTGTGTGATTGTGATTGTGTGATTGTGATTGTGCGATTGTGATTGTGTGATTGTGTGATTGTGATTGTGTGATTGTGACTGTGTGATTGTGTGAGTGTGTGACTGTGTGCTTGTGTGATTGTGTGATTGTGATTGTGTGATTGTGATTGTGCGATTGTGATTGTGTGATTGTGTGATTGTGTGATTGTGTGATTGTGTGATTGTGTGATTGTGTGATTGTGTGATTGTGTGTTTGTGTGATTGTGTGATTGTGTGATTGTGTGATTGTGTGATTGTGTGATTGTGTGATTGTGTGATTGTGTGATTGTGTAATTGTGATTGTGCGATTGTGTTTGTGTGATTGTGTGATTGTGTGATTGTGTGATTGTGTGATTGTGTGATTGTGTAATTGTGATTGTGCGATTGTGATTGTGTGATTGTGTGATTGTGTGATTGTGTGATTGTGAGATTGTGTGTTTGTGTGCTTGTGTGATTGTGTGATTGTGATTGTGTGATTGTGACTGTGTGATTGTGATTGTGTGATTGTGATTGTGTGATTGTGACTGTGTGATTGTGTGTGTGTGTGATTGTGTGATTGTGTCATTGTGTGATTTTGCGGTTGTGTGATTGTGTGATTGTGTGATTGTGTGATTGTGTGATTGTGTGATTGTGTGATTGTGTGATTGTGTCATTGTGTGATTTTGCGGTTGTGTGATTGTGTGATTGTGTGATTGTGTGATTGTGTGATTGTGTGATTGTGTGATTGTGTGATTGTGTGATTGTGTCATTGTGTCATTGTGATTGTGCGATTGTGATTGTGTGATTGTGTGATTGTGCGATTGTGATTGTGTGATTGTGTGATTGTGTGTTTGTGTGATTGTGTGATTGTGTGATTGTGTAATTGTGTGATTGTGTGATTGTGTGATTGTGTGATTGTGTGATTGTGTGATTGTGTGATTGTGTGATTGAGTGATTGTGTGATTGTGTGGTTGTGAGATTGTGTGATTGTGTGATTAGGTGATTGTGTGATTGTGTGATTGTGTGATTGTGTGATTGTGTGATTGTGTGACTGTGTGATTGTGTGATTGTGTGATTGTGTGATTGTGTAATTGTGATTGTGCGATTGTGCGATTGTGGTTGTGTGATTGTGATTGTGTGATTGTGATTGTGTGATTGTGATTGTGTGATTGTGATTGTGTGATTGTGACTGTGTGATTGTGTGAGTGTGTGATTGTGTGATTGAGTGATTGTGTGCTTGTGTGATTGTGTGGTTGTGAGATTGTGTGATTGTGTGATTAGGTGATTGTGTGATTGTGTGATTGTGTGATTGTGTGATTGTGTGGTTGTGAGATTGTGTGATTGTGTTATTAGGTGATTGTGTGATTGTGTGATTGTGTGATTGTGTGATTGTGTGATTGTGTAACTGTGTGATTGTGTGATTGTGTGATTGTGTGATTGTGTGATTGTGTGATTGTGTGATTGTGTGATTGTGTGATTGTGTGATTGTGTAATTGTGATTGTGCGATTGTGGTTGTGTGATTGTGATTGTGTGATTGTGATTGTGTGATTGTGATTGTGTGATTGTGATTGTGTGATTGTGATTGTGTGATTGTGATTGTGTGATTGTGACTGTGTGATTGTGACTGTGTGATTGTGTGAGTGTGTGATTGTGTGATTGAGTGATTGTGTGCTTGTGTGATTGTGTGATTGTGTGGTTGTGAGATTGTGTGATTGTGTGATTAGGTGATTGTGTGATTGTGTGATTGTGTGATTGTGTGATTGTGTGATTGTGTGATTGTGTGATTGTGTGATTGTGTGATTGTGTGCTTGTGTGATTGTGTGATTGTGTGATTGTGTGATTGTGTGATTGTGTGATTGTGTGATTGTGTGATTGTGAGATTGTGTGTTTGTGTGCTTGTGTGATTGTGTGATTGTGATTGTGTGATTGTGACTGTGTGATTGTGATTGTGTGATTGTGATTGTGTGATTGTGACTGTGTGATTGTGTGTGTGTGTGATTGTGTGATTGTGTCATTGTGTGATTTTGCGGTTGTGTGATTGTGTGATTGTGTGATTGTGTGATTGTGTGATTGTGTGATTTTGTGATTGTGTAATTGTGATTGTGCGATTGTGATTGTGTGATTGTGTGATAGTGTGATTGTGTGATTGTGTGATTGTGTGATTGTGTGATTGTGTAATTGTGTGATTGTGTGATTGTGTGATTGTGTAATTGTGTGATTGTGTGATTGTGTGATTGTGTGATTGTGTGATTGTGTAATTGTGATTGTGCAATTGTGATTGTGTGATTGTGTGATTGTGTGATTGTGAGATTGTGTGTTTGTGTGCTTGTGTGATTGTGTGATTGTGATTGTGTGATTGTGACTGTGTGATTGTGATTGTGTGATTGTGATTGTGTGATTGTGACTGTGTGATTGTGTGTGTGTGTGATTGTGTGATTGTGTCATTGTGTGATTTTGCGGTTGTGTGATTGTGTGATTGTGTGATTGTGTGATTGTGTGATTGTGTGATTGTGTGATTGTGTGATTGTGTGATTGTGTAATTGTGATTGTGCGATTGTGATTGTGTGATTGTGTGATTGTGTGATTGTGAGATTGTGTGTTTGTGTGATTGTGTGATTGTGTGATTGTGTGATTGTGTGATTGTGTGATTGTGTGATTGTGTGATTGTGTGATTGTGTGATTGTGTGATTGTGCGATTGTGTGATTGTGTGATTGTGTGATTGTGTGATTGAGTGATTGTGTGATTGTGTGATTGTGTGGATGTGAGATTGTGTGATTGTGTGATTAGGTGATTGTGTGATTGTGTGATTGTGTGATTGTGTGATTGTGTGATTGTGTGATTGTGTGACTGTGTGATTGTGTGATTGTGTGATTGTGTGATTGTGTGATTGTGTGATTGTGTGATTGTGTAATTGTGATTGTGCGATTGTGATTGTGTGATTGTGTGATTGTGTGATTGTGAGATTGTGTGTTTGTGTGCTTGTGTGATTGTGTGATTGTGACTGTGTGATTGTGATTGTGTGATTGTGATTGTGTGATTGTGACTGTGTGATTGTGTGTGTGTGTGATTGTGTGATTGTGTCATTGTGTGATTTTGCGGTTGTGTGATTGTGTGATTGTGTGATTGTGTGATTGTGGGATTGTGTGATTGTGTGATTGTGTAATTGTGAATGTGCGATTGTGATTGTGTGATTGTGTGATTGTGTGATTGTGTGATTGTGAGATTGTGTGTTTGTGTGATTGTGTGATTGTGTGATTGTGTGATTGTGTGATTGTGTGATTGTGTGATTGTGTGATTGTGTGATTGTGTGATTGTGTGATTGTGTGATTGTGTGATTGTGTGATTGTGTGATTGTGTGATTGAGTGATTGTGTGATTGTGTGATTGTGTGGATGTGAGATTGTGTGATTGTGTGATTAGGTGATTGTGTGATTGTGTGATTGTGTGATTGTGTGATTGTGTGATTGTATGATTGTGTGATTGTGTGATTGTGTGATTGTGTGATTGTGTGATTGTGTGATTGTGTGATTGTGTAATTGTGATTGTGCGATTGTGATTGTGTGATTGTGTGATTGTGTGATTGTGTGATTGTGAGATTGTGTGTTTGTGTGATTGTGTGATTGTGTGATTGTGTGGTTGTGTGATTGTGTAGTTGTGATTGTGCGATTGTGATTGTGTGATTGTGTGATTGTGTGATTGTGTGATTGTGAGATTGTGTGTTTGTGTGCTTGTGTGATTGTGTGATTGTGATTGTGTGATTGTGATTGTGTGATTGTGATTGTGTGATTGTGATTGTGTAATTGTGTGATTGTGTGATTGTGTGATTGTGTGATTGTGTGATGGTGTGATTGTGTGATTGTGTGGTTGTGTGACCGTGATTGTGTGACCGTGATTGTGTGATCGTGATTGTGTGATCGTGTTAATGTGACCGTGAATGTGTGATTGCATGATTGTGATTGCGTGATTGCGATTGCGTGATTGTGACTGCGTGATTGTGTGATTGTGTGATTGTGTGATTGTGTGATGGTGTGATTGTGTGATTGTGTGATTGTGTGATGGTGTGATTGTGTGATTGTGTGATTGTGTGATTGTGTGATTGTGTGATTGTGTGATTGTGTAATTGTGATTGTGCGACTGTGGTTGTGTGATTGTGATTGTGTGATTGTGATTGTGTGATTGTGATTGTGTGATTGTGATTGTGTGATTGTGATTGTGTGATTGTGATTGTGTGATTGTGACTGTGTGATTGTGTGAGTGTGTGATTGTGTGATTGAGTGATTGTGTGCTTGTGTGATTGTGTGATTGTGTGGTTGTGAGATTGTGTGATTGTGTGATTAGGTGATTGTGTGATTGTGTGATTGTGTGATTGTGTGATTGTGTGATTGTGTGATTGTGTGATTGTGTGATTGTGTGATTGTGTGATTGTGTGATTGTGTGATTGTGTGATTGTGTGATTGTGTGATTGTGTGATTGTGTGATTGTGTGATTGTGTGATTGTGAGATTGTGTGTTTGTGTGCTTGTGTGATTGTGTGATTGTGATTGTGTGATTGTGACTGTGTGATTGTGATTGTGTGATTGTGTGATAGTGTGATTGTGTGATTGTGTGATTGTGTGATTGTGTGATTGTGTGATTGTGTGATTGTGTGATTGTGTGATTGTGTAATTGTGTGATTGTGTGATTGTGTGATTGTGTGATTGTGTGATTGTGTAATTGTGTGATTGTGTGATTGTGTGATTGTGTGATTGTGTGATTGTGTAATTGTGATTGTGCAATTGTGATTGTGTGATTGTGTGATTGTGTGATTGTGAGATTGTGTGTTTGTGTGCTTGTGTGATTGTGTGATTGTGATTGTGTGATTGTGACTGTGTGATTGTGTGTGTGTGTGATTGTGTGATTGTGTCATTGTGTGATTTTGCGGTTGTGTGATTGTGTGATTGTGTGATTGTGTGATTGTGTGATTGTGTGATTGTGTGATTGTGTGATTGTGTGATTGTGTGATTGTGTGATTGTGTAATTGTGATTGTGCGATTGTGATTGTGTGATTGTGTGATTGTGTGATTGTGTGATTGTGTGATTGTGAGATTGTGTGTTTGTGTGCTTGTGTGATTGTGTGATTGTGATTGTGTGATTGTGTGATTGTGTGATTGTGTGATTGTGTGATTGTGTGATTGTGTGATTGTGTGATTGTGTGATTGTGTGATTGTGTGATTGTGTGATTGTGTGATTGTGTGATTGTGTGATTGTGTGATTGTGTGATTGTGTGATTGTGTGATTGTGTGATTGTGTGATTGTGTGATTGTGTGATTGTGTGATTGTGTGATTGTGTGATTGTGTGATTGTGTGATTGTGTGATTGTGTGATTGTGTGATTGTGTGATTGTGTGATTGTGTGATTGTGTGATTGTGTGATTGTGTGATTGTGTGAT
Source organism: Megachile rotundata (assembly GCF_050947335.1). Classification (NCBI taxonomy): domain Eukaryota; kingdom Metazoa; phylum Arthropoda; class Insecta; order Hymenoptera; family Megachilidae; genus Megachile; species Megachile rotundata. The sequence continues at coordinate 1,258,890 of NW_027473342.1, read as the reverse complement.
TGTGTGGTTGTGTGATTGTGTGGTTGTGTGACCGTGATTGTGTGACCGTGAATGTGTGATTGCATGATTGTGATTGCGTGATTGCGATTGCGTGATTGTGATTGCGTGATTGTGTGATTGTGTGATTGTGTGATTGTGTGATGGGGTGATTGTGTGATTGTGTGAATGTGTGATTGCGTGATCGTGTGATTGTGTGATTGTGTGATTGTGATGGTGTGATTGTGATTGTGTGATTGTGGTTGTGTGATTGTGATTGTGTGATTGTGATTGTGTGATTGTGATTGTGTGATTGTGACTGTGTGATTGTGTGAGTGTGTGATTGTGTGATTGAGTGATTGTGTGCTTGTGTGATTGTGTGGTTGTGAGATTGTGTGATCGTGTGATTGTGTGATTGTGTGATTGTGTGATTGTGTGATTGTGGGATTGTGTGATTGTGTGATTGTGACTGTGTGATTGTGTGATTGTGTGATTGTGACTGTGTGATTGTGTGAGTGTGTGATTGTGTGATTGAGTGATTGTGCGCTTGTATGATTGTGTGGTTGTGTGGTTGTGTGATTGTGTGATTGTGTGATTGTGTGATTGTGTGATTGTGTGATTGTGTGATTGTGTGATTGTGTGATTGTGTGATTGTGTGATTGTATGATTGTGTGATTGTGTGATTGTGTGATTGTGTGATTGTGTGATTGTGTGATTGTGTGATTGTGTGATTGTGTGATTGTGTGATTGTGTGATTGTGTGATTGTGTGATTGTGTGATTGTGTGATTGTGTGATTGTGTGAGTGTGTGATTGTGTGATTGAGTGATTGTGTGCATGTGTGATTGTGTGATTAGGTGAGTGTGTGATTGTGTGATTGTGTGATTGTGTGATTGTGTGATTGTGTGATTGTGTGATTGTGTGATTGTGTAATTGTGATTGTGCGATTGTGATTGTGTGTTTGTGTGATTGTGTGATTGTGTGATTGTGAGATTGTGTGTTTGTGTGATTGTGTGATTGTGTGATTGTGTGATTGTGTGATTGTGTGATTGTGTGATTGTGTGATTGTGTGATTGTGTGATTGTGTGATTGTGTGATTGTGTGATTGTGAGATTGTGTGTTTGTGTGATTGTGTGATTGTGTGATTGTGTGATTGTGTGATTGTGTGATTGTGTGATTGTGTGATTGTGTGATTGTGTGATTGTGTGATTGTGTGATTGTGTGATTGTGTGATTGTGTGATTGTGTGATTGTGTGATTGTGTGATTGTGTGATTGTGTGATTGTGTGATTGTGTGATTGTGTGATTGTGTGGTTGTGTGACCGTGATTGTGTGACCGTGATTGTGTGATCGTGATTGTGTGATCGTGTTAGTGTAACCGTGAATGTGTGATTGCGTGATTGTGATTGCGTGATTGTGATTGCGTGATTGTGTGATTGTGTGATTGTGTGATTGTGTGATTGTGTGATTGTGTGATTGTGTGATTGTGTGATTGTGTGATTGTGTGATTGTGTGATTGTGTGATTGTGTGATTGTGTAATTGTGATTGTGCGATTGTGATTGTGTGATTGTGTGATTGTGTGATTGTGTGATTGTGAGATTGTGTGTTTGTGTGATTGTGTGATTGTGTGATTGTGTGATTGTGTGATTGTGTGATTGTGTGGTTGTGTGACCGTGATTGTGTGACCGTGATTGTGTGATCGTGATTGTGTGATCGTGTTAGTGTAACCGTGAATGTGTGATTGCGTGATTGTGATTGCGTGATTGCGATTGCGTGATTGTGATTGCGTGATTGTGTGATTGTGTGATTGTGTGATTGTGTGATGGTGTGATTGTGTGATTGTGTGAATGTGTGATTGCGTGATCGTGTGATTGTGTGATTGTGTGAGTGTGTGATTGTGTGATTGAGTGATTGTGTGCTTGTGTGATTGTGTGTCTGTGTGATTGTGTTATTGTGTGCTTGTGTGATTGTGTGATTGTGATTGTGTGATTGTGATTGTGTGATTGTGATTGTGTGGTTGTGATTGTGTGGTTGTGATTGTGTGATTGTGGTTGTGTGATTGTGATTGTGTGATTGTGATTGTGTGATTGTGATTGTGTGATTGTGATTGTGTGATTGTGATTGTGTGATTGTGACTGTGTGATTGTGTGAGTGTGTGATTGTGTGATTGAGTGATTGGGTGCTTGTGTGATTGTGTGGTTGTGAGATTGTGTGATTGTGTGATTAGGTGATTGTGTGATTGTGTGATTGTGTGATTGTGTGATTGTGTGATTGTGTGATTGTGTGATTGTGTGAATGTGTGATTGTGTGACGATGATTGTGTGATTGTGTGATTGTGTGATTGTGTGATGGTGTGATTGTGTGATTGTGTGAACGTGTGATTGCGTGATCGTGTGATTGTGTGATCGTGTGATCGTGTGATTGTGTGATTGTGTGATTGTGTGATTGTGTGATTGTGTGATTGTGTGATTGTGTGATTGTGTGATTGTGTGATTGTGTGATTGTGTGATTGTGTGATTGTGTAATTGTGATTGTGCGATTGTGGTTGTGTGATTGTGTGATTGTGTGATTGTGTGATTGTGTGATTGTGAGATTGTGTGTTTGTGTGCTTGTGTGATTGTGTGATTGTGATTGTGTGATTGTGACTGTGTGATTGTGATTGTGTGATTGTGATTGTGTGATTGTGACTGTGTGATTGTGTGTGTGTGTGATTGTGTGATTGTGTCATTGTGTGATTTTGCGGTTGTGTGATTGTGTGATTGTGTGATTGTGTGATTGTGTGATTGTGTGATTGTGTGATTGTGTGATTGTGTAATTGTGATTGTGCGATTGTGATTGTGTGATTGTGTGATTGTGTGGTTGTGAGATTGTGTGATTGTGTGATTAGGTGATTGTGTGATTGTGTGATTGTGTAATTGTGATTGTGCGATTGTGATTGTGTGATTGTGTGATTGTGTGATTGTGTGATTGTGAGATTGTGTGTTTGTGTGCTTGTGTGATTGTGTGATTGTGATTGTGTGATTGTGATTGTGTGATTGTGATTGTGTGATTGTGATTGTGTGATTGTGATTGTGTGATAGTGATTGTGTGATTGTGATTGTGTGATTGTGATTGTGTGATTGTGATTGTGTGATTGTGATTGTGTGATTGTGATTGTGTGATTGTGATTGTGTGATTGTGATTGTGTGATTGTGATTGTGTGATTGTGATTGTGTGATTGTGATTGTGTGATTGTGATTGTGTGATTGTGATTGTGTGATTGTGATTGTGTGATTGTGATTGTGTGATTGTGATTGTGTGATTGTGATTGTGTGATTGTGATTGTGTGATTGTGATTGTGTTATTGTGATTGTGTGATTGTGATTGTGTGATTGTGATTGTGTGATTGTGATTGTGTGATTGTGATTGTGTGATTGTGATTGTGTGATTGTGATTGTGTGATTGTGATTGTGTGATTGTGATTGTGTGATTGTGATTGTGTGATTGTGATTGTGTGATTGTGATTGTGTGATTGTGATTGTGTGATTGTGATTGTGTGATTGTGATTGTGTGATTGTGATTGTGTGATTGTGATTGTGTGATTGTGATTGTGTGATTGTGATTGTGTGATTGTGATTGTGTGATTGTGATTGTTTGATTGTGATTGTGTGATTGTGTGATTGTGATTGTGTGATTGTGATTGTTTGATTGTGATTGTGTGATTGTGTGATTGTGATTGTGTGATTGTGACTGTGTGATGGTGTGAGTGTGTGATTGTGTGCTTGTGTGATTGTGTGATTGTGATTGTGTGATTGTGATTGTGTGATTGTGATTGTGCGATTGTGATTGTGTGATTGTGTGATTGTGCGATTGTGTGATTGTGTGATTGTGTGATTGTGTGATTGTGTGATTGTGTGATTGTGTGATTGTGTGATTGTGTGATTGTGTGATTGTGTGATTGTGTGATTGTGTGATTGTGTGATTGTGTGATTGTGTAATTGAGAATGTGCGATTGTGATTGTGTGATTGTGTGATTGTGTGATTCTGTGATTGTGTGATTGTGTGATTGTGTGATTGTGTGATTGTGTGATTGTGTGATTGTGTGATTGTGTGATTGTGTGATTGTGTGATTGTGGGATTGTGTGATTGTGTGATTGTGACTGTGTGATTGTGTGATTGTGTGATTGTGACTGTGTGATTGTGTGAGTGTGTGATTGTGTGATTGAGTGATTGTGCGCTTGTATGATTGTGTGGTTGTGTGGTTGTGTGATTGTGTGATTGTGATTGTGTGATTGTGATTGTGTGATTGTGATTGTGTGATTGTGATTGTGTGATTGTGATTGTGTGATTGTGATTGTTTGATTGCGATTGTGTGATTGTGTGATTGTGATTGTGTGATTGTGATTGTTTGATTGTGATTGTGTGATTGTGTGATTGTGATTGTGTGATTGTGACTGTGTGATGGTGTGAGTGTGTGATTGTGTGCTTGTGTGATTGTGTGATTGTGATTGTGTGATTGTGATTGTGTGATTGTGATTGTGCGATTGTGATTGTGTGATTGTGTGATTGTGTGATTGTGTGATTGTGTGATTGTGTGATTGTGTGATTGTGTGATTGTGTGATTGTGTGATTGTGTGATTGTGTGATTGTGTGATTGTGTGATTGTGTAATTGAGAATGTGTGATTGTGTGATTGTGTGATTGTGTGATTGTGTGATTCTGTGATTGTGTGATTGTGTGATTGTGTGATTGTGTGATTGTGTGATTGTGTGATTGTGTGATTGTGTGATTGTGTGATTGTGGGATTGTGTGATTGTGTGATTGTGACTGTGTGATTGTGTGATTGTGTGATTGTGACTGTGTGATTGTGTGAGTGTGTGATTGTGTGATTGAGTGATTGTGCGCTTGTATGATTGTGTGGTTGTGTGGTTGTGTGATTGTGTGATTGTGTGATTGTGTGATTGTGTGATTGTGTGATTGTGTGATTGTGTGATTGTGTGATTGTGTGATTGTGTGATTGTGTGATTGTGTGATTGTGTGATTGTGTGATTGTGTGATTGTGTGATTGTGTGATTGTGTGATTGTGTGATTGTGTGATTGTGTGATTGTGTGATTGTGTGATTGTGTGATTGTGTGAGTGTGTGATTGTGTGATTGAGTGATTGTGTGCATGTGTGATTGTGTGATTAGGAGAGTGTGTGATTGTGTGATTGTGTGATTGTGTGATCGTGTGATTGTGTGATTGTGTGGTTGTGTGACCGTGATTATGTGACCGTGATTGTGTGACCGTGATTGTGTGACCGTGATTGTGTGACCGTGATTGTGTGACCGTGATAGTGTGACCGTGAATGTGTGACTGCGTGATTCTGATTGCGTGATTGTGATTGCGGGATTGTGTGATTGTGTGATTGTGTGATTGTGTGATGGAGTGATTGTGTGATTGTGTGAATGTGTGATTGTGTGATCGTGTGATTGTGTGATCGTGTGATCGTGTGATCGTGTGATTGTGTGATTGTGTGATTGTGTGATTGTGTGATCGTGTGATTGTGTGATTGTGTGATTGTGTGATTGTGTGATTGTGTGATTGTGTGATTGTGTGATTGTGAGATTGTGATTGTGTGATTGTGTGATTGTGTGATTGTGTGATTGTGAGATTGTGTGTTTGTGTGATTGTGTGATTGTGTGTTTGTGTGATTGTGTGATTGTGTGATTGTGTGCTTGTGTGATTGTGTGATTGTGTGATTGTGTGATTGTGTGATTGTGTGATTGTGTGATTGTGTGACTGTGTGATTGTGTGATTGTGTGATTGTGTGATTGTGTGATTGTGTGATTGTGTAATTGTGATTGTGCGATTGTGATTGTGTGATTGTGTGATTGTGTGATTGTGTGATTGTGTAATTGTGTGATTGTGTGATTGTGTGATTGTGTGATTGTGGGATTGTGTGATTGTGTGATTGTGACTGTGTGATTGTGTGGTTGTGTGATTGTGACTGTGTGATTGTGTGAGTGTGTGATTGTGTGATTGAGTGATTGTGCGCTTGTATGATTGTGTGGTTGTGTGGTTGTGTGATTGTGTGATTGTGTGATTGTGTGATTGTGTGATTGTGTGATTGTGTGATTGTGTGATTGTGTGATTGTGTGATTGTGTGATTGTATGATTGTGTGATTGTGTGATTGTGTGATTGTGTGATTGTGTGATTGTGTGATTGTGTGATTGTGTGATTGTGTGATTGTGTGATTGTGTGATTGTGTGATTGTGTGATTGTGTGATTGTGTGAGTGTGTGATTGTGTGATTGAGTGATTGTGTGCATGTGTGATTGTGTGATTAGGTGAGTGTGTGATTGTGTGATTGTGTGATTGTGTGATCGTGTGATTGTGTGATTGTGTGATTGTGTGGTTGTGTGACCGTGATTGTGTGACCGTGATTGTGTGACCGTGATTGTGTGACCGTGATTGTGTGACCGTGATAGTGTGACCGTGAATGTGTGACTGCGTGATTCTGATTGCGTGATTGTGATTGCGTGATTGTGTGATTGTGTGATTGTGTGATTGTGTGATGGAGTGATTGTGTGATTGTGTGAATGTGTGATTGTGTGATCGTGTGATTGTGTGATTGTGTGATGGTGTGATTGTGTGATTGTGTGAACGTGTGATTGCGTGATCGTGTGATTGTGTGATTGTGTGAGTGTGTGATTGTGTGATTGAGTGATTGTGTGATTGTGTGATTGTGTGATTGTGTGATTGTGTGATTGTGTGATTGTGAGATTGTGTGTTTGTGTGATTGTGTGATTGTGTGTTTGTGTGATTGTGTGATTGTGTGATTGTGTGCTTGTGTGATTGTGTGATTGTGTGATTGTTTGATTGTGTGATTGTGTGATTGTGTGATTGTGTGATTGTGTGATTGTGTGATTGTGTGATTGTGTGACTGTGTGCTTGTGTGATTGTGTGATTGTGATTGTGTGATTGTGATTGTGTGATTGTGATTGTGCGATTGTGATTGTGTGATTGTGTGATTGTGTGATTGTGTGATTGTGAGATTGTGTGTTTGTGTGATTGTGTGATTGTGTGTTTGTGTGATTGTGTGATTGTGTGATTGTGTGCTTGTGTGATTGTGTGATTGTGTGATTGTTTGATTGTGTGATTGTGTGATTGTGTGATTGTGTGATTGTGTGATTGTGTGATTGTGTGATTGTGTGATTGTGTGACTGTGTGATTGTGTGATTGTGTGATTGTGTGATTGTGTGATTGTGTGATTGTGTAATTGTGATTGTGCGATTGTGATTGTGTGATTGTGTGATTGTGTGATTGTGTGATTGTGTAATTGTGTGATTGTGTGATTGTGTGATTGTGTGATTGTGGGATTGTGTGATTGTGTGATTGTGACTGTGTGATTGTGTGATTGTGTGATTGTGACTGTGTGATTGTGTGAGTGTGTGATTGTGTGATTGAGTGATTGTGCGCTTGTATGATTGTGTGGTTGTGTTGTTGTGTGATTGTGTGATTGTGTGATTGTGTGATTGTGTGATTGTGTGATTGTGTGATTGTGTGATTGTGTGATTGTGTGATTGTGTGATTGTATGATTGTGTGATTGTGTGATTGTGTGATTGTGTGATTGTGTGATTGTGTGATTGTGTGATTGTGTGATTGTGTGATTGTGTGATTGTGTGATTGTGTGATTGTGTGATTGTGTGATTGTGTGATTGTGTGATTGTGTGAGTGTGTGATTGTGTGATTGAGTGATTGTGTGCATGTGTGATTGTGTGATTAGGTGAGTGTGTGATTGTGTGATTGTGTGATTGTGTGATCGTGTGATTGTGTGATTGTGTGATTGTGTGGTTGTGTGACCGTGATTGTGTGACCGTGATTGTGTGACCGTGATTGTGTGACCGTGATTGTGTGACCGTGATAGTGTGACCGTGAATGTGTGACTGCGTGATTCTGATTGCGTGATTGTGATTGCGTGATTGTGTGATTGTGTGATTGTGTGATTGTGTGATGGAGTGATTGTGTGATTGTGTGAATGTGTGATTGTGTGATCGTGTGATTGTGTGATCGTGTGATCGTGTGATCGTGTGATTGTGTGATTGTGTGATTGTGTGATTGTGTGATTGTGTGATTGTGTGATTGTGTGATTGAGTGATTGTGTGATTGTGTGAATGTGTGATTGTGTGACGGTGATTGTGTGATTGTGTGATTGTGTGATTGTGTGATTGTGTGATTGTGTGATTGTGTGATTGTGTGAATGTGTGATTGTGTGACGATGATTGTGTGATTGTGTGATTGTGTGATTGTGTGATGGTGTGATTGCGTGATTGTGTGAACGTGTGATTGCGTGATTGCGTGATCGTGTGATTGTGTGATTGTGTGAGTGTGTGATTGTGTGATTGAGTGATTGTGTGATTGTGTGATTGTGTGATTGTGTGATTGTGTGATTGTGTGATTGTGTGATTGTGTGATTGAGTGATTGTGTGATTGTGTGAATGTGTGATTGTGTGACGGTGATTGTGTGATTGTGTGATTGTGTGATTGTGTGATTGTGTGATTGTGTGATTGTGTGATTGTGTGATTGTGTGATTGTGTGATTGTGTGAATGTGTGATTGTGTGACGATGATTGTGTGATTGTGTGATTGTGTGATTGTGTGAGTGTGTGATTGTGTGATTGAGTGATTGTGTGATTGTGTGATTGTGTGATTGTGTGATTGTGTGATTGTGTGATTGTGAGATTGTGTGTTTGTGTGATTGTGTGATTGTGTGTTTGTGTGATTGTGTGATTGTGTGATTGTGTGCTTGTGTGATTGTGTGATTGTGTGATTGTTTGATTGTGTGATTGTGTGATTGTGTGATTGTGTGATTGTGTGATTGTGTGATTGTGTGATTGTGTGACTGTGTGCTTGTGTGATTGTGTGATTGTGATTGTGTGATTGTGATTGTGTGATTGTGATTGTGCGATTGTGATTGTGTGATTGTGTGATTGTGTGATTGTGTGATTGTGTGATTGTGTGACTGTGTGATTGTGTGATGGTGTGATTGTGTGATTGTGTGATTGTGTGATTGTGTAATTGTGATTGTGCGATTGTGATTGTGTGATTGTGTGATTGTGTGATTGTGTGATTGTGTGATTGTGTGATTGTGTAATTGAGATTGTGCGATTGTGATTGTGTGATTGTGTGATTGTGTGATTCTGTGATTGTGTGATTGTGTGATTGTGTGATTGTGTGATTGTGTGATTGTGTGATTGTGTGATTGTGGGATTGTGTGATTGTGTGATTGTGACTGTGTGATTGTGTGATTGTGTGATTGTGACTGTGTGATTGTGTGAGTGTGTGATTGTGTGATTGAGTGATTGTGCGCTTGTATGATTGTGTGGTTGTGTGGTTGTGTGATTGTGTGATTGTGTGATTGTGTGATTGTGTGATTGTGTGATTGTGTGATTGTGTGATTGTGTGATTGTGTGATTGTGTGATTGTGTGAGTGTGTGATTGTGTGATTGGGTGATTGTGTGCATGTGTGATTGTGTGATTAGGTGAGTGTGTGATTGTGTGATTGTGTGATTGTGTGATCGTGGTATTGTGTGATTGTGTGGTTGTGTGACCGTGATTATGTGACCGTGATTGTGTGACCGTGATTGTGTGACCGTGATTGTGTGACCGTGATTGTGTGACCGTGATAGTGTGACCGTGATAGTGTGACCGTGAATGTGTGACTGCGTGATTCTGATTGCGTGATTGTGATTGCGTGATTGTGTGATTGTGTGATTGTGTGATTGTGTGATTGTGTGATTGTGTGATTGTGTAATTGAGATTGTGCGATTGTGATTGTGTGATTGTGTGATTGTGTGATTGTGTGATTGTGTGATTGTGTGATTGTGTGATTGTGTGATTGTGTGATTGTGTGATTGTGTGATTGTGTGATTGTGTAATTGTGATTGTGCGATTGTGATTGTGTGATTGTGTGATTGTGTGATTGTGTGATTGTGAGATTGTGTGTTTGTGTGATTGTGTGATTGTGTGATTGTGTGATTGTGTGATTGTGTGATTGTGTGGTTGTGTGACCGTGATTGTGTGACCGTGATTGTGTGATCGTGATTGTGTGATCGTGTTAGTGTAACCGTGAATGTGTGATTGCGTGATTGTGATTGCGTGATTGCGATTGCGTGATTGTGATTGCGTGATTGTGTGATTGTGTGATTGTGTGATTGTGTGTCTGTGTGATTGTGTTATTGTGTGCTTGTGTGATTGTGTGATTGTGATTGTGTGATTGTGATTGTGTGATTGTGATTGTGTGGTTGTGATTGTGTGGTTGTGATTGTGTGATTGTGGTTGTGTGATTGTGATTGTGTGATTGTGATTGTGTGATTGTGATTGTGTGATTGTGATTGTGTGATTGTGATTGTGTGATTGTGACTGTGTGATTGTGTGAGTGTGTGATTGTGTGATTGAGTGATTGGGTGCTTGTGTGATTGTGTGGTTGTGAGATTGTGTGATTGTGTGATTAGGTGATTGTGTGATTGTGTGATTGTGTGATTGTGTGATTGTGTGATTGTGTGATTGTGTGATTGTGTGATTGTGTGAATGTGTGATTGTGTGACGATGATTGTGTGATTGTGTGATTGTGTGATTGTGTGATGGTGTGATTGTGTGATTGTGTGAACGTGTGATTGCGTGATCGTGTGATTGTGTGATCGTGTGATCGTGTGATTGTGTGATTGTGTGATTGTGTGATTGTGTGATTGTGTGATTGTGTGATTGTGTGATTGTGTGATTGTGTGATTGTGTGATTGTGTGATTGTGTAATTGTGATTGTGCGATTGTGGTTGTGTGATTGTGTGATTGTGTGATTGTGTGATTGTGTGATTGTGAGATTGTGTGTTTGTGTGCTTGTGTGATTGTGTGATTGTGATTGTGTGATTGTGACTGTGTGATTGTGATTGTGTGATTGTGATTGTGTGATTGTGACTGTGTGATTGTGTGTGTGTGTGATTGTGTGATTGTGTCATTGTGTGATTTTGCGGTTGTGTGATTGTGTGATTGTGTGATTGTGTGATTGTGTGATTGTGTGATTGTGTGATTGTGTGATTGTGTAATTGTGATTGTGCGATTGTGATTGTGTGATTGTGTGATTGTGTGGTTGTGAGATTGTGTGATTGTGTGATTAGGTGATTGTGTGATTGTGTGATTGTGTAATTGTGATTGTGCGATTGTGATTGTGTGATTGTGTGATTGTGTGATTGTGTGATTGTGAGATTGTGTGTTTGTGTGCTTGTGTGATTGTGTGATTGTGATTGTGTGATTGTGATTGTGTGATTGTGATTGTGTGATTGTGATTGTGTGATTGTGATTGTGTGATTGTGATTGTGTGATTGTGATTGTGTGATTGTGATTGTGTGATTGTGATTGTGTGATTGTGATTGTGTGATTGTGATTGTGTGATTGTGATTGTGTGATTGTGATTGTGTGATTGTGATTGTGTGATTGTGATTGTGTGATTGTGATTGTGTGATTGTGATTGTGTGATTGTGATTGTGTGATTGTGATTGTGTGATTGTGATTGTGTGATTGTGATTGTGTGATTGTGATTGTGTGATTGTGATTGTGTGATTGTGATTGTGTGATTGTGTGAGTGTGTGATTGTGTGATTGAGTGATTGTGCGCTTGTGTGATTGTGATTGTGTGATTGTGATTGTGTGATTGTGATTGTGTGATTGTGATTGTGTGATTGTGATTGTGTGATTGTGATTGTGTGATTGTGATTGTTTGATTGCGATTGTGTGATTGTGTGATTGTGATTGTGTGATTGTGATTGTTTGATTGTGATTGTGTGATTGTGTGATTGTGATTGTGTGATTGTGACTGTGTGATGGTGTGAGTGTGTGATTGTGTGCTTGTGTGATTGTGTGATTGTGATTGTGTGATTGTGATTGTGTGATTGTGATTGTGCGATTGTGATTGTGTGATTGTGTGATTGTGTGATTGTGTGATTGTGTGATTGTGTGATTGTGTGATTGTGTGATTGTGTGATTGTGTGATTGTGTGATTGTGTGATTGTGTGATTGTGTGATTGTGTGATTGTGTGATTGAGAATGTGTGATTGTGTGATTGTGTGATTGTGTGATTGTGTGATTCTGTGATTGTGTGATTGTGTGATTGTGTGATTGTGTGATTGTGTGATTGTGTGATTGTGTGATTGTGTGATTGTGGGATTGTGTGATTGTGTGATTGTGACTGTGTGATTGTGTGATTGTGTGATTGTGACTGTGTGATTGTGTGAGTGTGTGATTGTGTGATTGAGTGATTGTGCGCTTGTATGATTGTGTGGTTGTGTGGTTGTGTGATTGTGTGATTGTGTGATTGTGTGATTGTGTGATTGTGTGATTGTGTGATTGTGTGATTGTGTGATTGTGTGATTGTGTGATTGTGTGATTGTGTGATTGTGTGATTGTGTGATTGTGTGATTGTGTGATTGTGTGATTGTGTGATTGTGTGATTGTGTGATTGTGTGATTGTGTGATTGTGTGATTGTGTGAGTGTGTGATTGTGTGATTGAGTGATTGTGTGCATGTGTGATTGTGTGATTAGGAGAGTGTGTGATTGTGTGATTGTGTGATTGTGTGATCGTGTGATTGTGTGATTGTGTGGTTGTGTGACCGTGATTATGTGACCGTGATTGTGTGACCGTGATTGTGTGACCGTGATTGTGTGACCGTGATTGTGTGACCGTGATAGTGTGACCGTGAATGTGTGACTGCGTGATTCTGATTGCGTGATTGTGATTGCGGGATTGTGTGATTGTGTGATTGTGTGATTGTGTGATGGAGTGATTGTGTGATTGTGTGAATGTGTGATTGTGTGATCGTGTGATTGTGTGATCGTGTGATCGTGTGATCGTGTGATTGTGTGATTGTGTGATTGTGTGATTGTGTGATCGTGTGATTGTGTGATTGTGTGATTGTGTGATTGTGTGATTGTGTGATTGTGTGATTGTGTGATTGTGAGATTGTGATTGTGTGATTGTGTGATTGTGTGATTGTGTGATTGTGAGATTGTGTGTTTGTGTGATTGTGTGATTGTGTGTTTGTGTGATTGTGTGATTGTGTGATTGTGTGCTTGTGTGATTGTGTGATTGTGTGATTGTGTGATTGTGTGATTGTGTGATTGTGTGATTGTGTGACTGTGTGATTGTGTGATTGTGTGATTGTGTGATTGTGTGATTGTGTGATTGTGTAATTGTGATTGTGCGATTGTGATTGTGTGATTGTGTGATTGTGTGATTGTGTGATTGTGTAATTGTGTGATTGTGTGATTGTGTGATTGTGTGATTGTGGGATTGTGTGATTGTGTGATTGTGACTGTGTGATTGTGTGATTGTGTGATTGTGACTGTGTGATTGTGTGAGTGTGTGATTGTGTGATTGAGTGATTGTGCGCTTGTATGATTGTGTGGTTGTGTGGTTGTGTGATTGTGTGATTGTGTGATTGTGTGATTGTGTGATTGTGTGATTGTGTGATTGTGTGATTGTGAGATTGTGTGTTTGTGTGATTGTGTGATTGTGTGTTTGTGTGATTGTGTGATTGTGTGATTGTGTGCTTGTGTGATTGTGTGATTGTGTGATTGTTTGATTGTGTGATTGTGTGATTGTGTGATTGTGTGATTGTGTGATTGTGTGATTGTGTGATTGTGTGACTGTGTGCTTGTGTGATTGTGTGATTGTGATTGTGTGATTGTGATTGTGTGATTGTGATTGTGCGATTGTGATTGTGTGATTGTGTGATTGTGTGATTGTGTGATTGTGAGATTGTGTGTTTGTGTGATTGTGTGATTGTGTGTTTGTGTGATTGTGTGATTGTGTGATTGTGTGCTTGTGTGATTGTGTGATTGTGTGATTGTTTGATTGTGTGATTGTGTGATTGTGTGATTGTGTGATTGTGTGATTGTGTGATTGTGTGATTGTGTGATTGTGTGACTGTGTGATTGTGTGATTGTGTGATTGTGTGATTGTGTGATTGTGTGATTGTGTAATTGTGATTGTGCGATTGTGATTGTGTGATTGTGTGATTGTGTGATTGTGTGATTGTGTAATTGTGTGATTGTGTGATTGTGTGATTGTGTGATTGTGGGATTGTGTGATTGTGTGATTGTGACTGTGTGATTGTGTGATTGTGTGATTGTGACTGTGTGATTGTGTGAGTGTGTGATTGTGTGATTGAGTGATTGTGCGCTTGTATGATTGTGTGGTTGTGTTGTTGTGTGATTGTGTGATTGTGTGATTGTGTGATTGTGTGATTGTGTGATTGTGTGATTGTGTGATTGTGTGATTGTGTGATTGTGTGATTGTATGATTGTGTGATTGTGTGATTGTGTGATTGTGTGATTGTGTGATTGTGTGATTGTGTGATTGTGTGATTGTGTGATTGTGTGATTGTGTGATTGTGTGATTGTGTGATTGTGTGATTGTGTGATTGTGTGAGTGTGTGATTGTGTGATTGAGTGATTGTGTGCATGTGTGATTGTGTGATTAGGTGAGTGTGTGATTGTGTGATTGTGTGATTGTGTGATCGTGTGATTGTGTGATTGTGTGATTGTGTGGTTGTGTGACCGTGATTGTGTGACCGTGATTGTGTGACCGTGATTGTGTGACCGTGATTGTGTGACCGTGATAGTGTGACCGTGAATGTGTGACTGCGTGATTCTGATTGCGTGATTGTGATTGCGTGATTGTGTGATTGTGTGATTGTGTGATTGTGTGATGGAGTGATTGTGTGATTGTGTGAATGTGTGATTGTGTGATCGTGTGATTGTGTGATCGTGTGATCGTGTGATCGTGTGATTGTGTGATTGTGTGATTGTGTGATTGTGTGATTGTGTGATTGTGTGATTGTGTGATTGTGTAATTGTGATTGTGCGATTGTGATTGTGTGATTGTGTGATTAGGTGATTGTGTGATTGTGTGATTGTGTGATTGTGTGATTGTGTGATTGTGTGATTGTGTGATTGTGTGATTGTGTGATTGTGTGATTGTGTGATTGTGTAATTGTGATTGTGTGATTGTGTGATTGCGTGATTGTGTGATTGTGTGATTGTGTGATTGTGTGATGGAGTGATTGTGTGATTGTGTGAATGTGTGATTGTGTGATCGTGTGATTGTGTGATCGTGTGATCGTGTGATCGTGTGATTGTGTGATTGTGTGATTGTGTGATTGTGTGATTGTGTGATTGTGTGATTGTGTGATTGAGTGATTGTGTGATTGTGTGAATGTGTGATTGTGTGACGGTGATTGTGTGATTGTGTGATTGTGTGATTGTGTGATTGTGTGATTGTGTGAATGTGTGATTGTGTGACGATGATTGTGTGATTGTGTGATTGTGTGATTGTGTGATGGTGTGATTGTGTGATTGTGTGAACGTGTGATTGCGTGATCGTGTGATTGTGTGATTGTGTGAGTGTGTGATTGTGTGATTGAGTGATTGTGTGATTGTGTGATTGTGTGATGGTGTGATTGTGTGACTGTGTGAACGTGTGATTGCGTGATCGTGTGATTGTGTGATTGTGTGAGTGCGTGATTGTGTGATTGAGTGATTGTGTGCTTGTGTGATTGTGTGACTGTGTGATTGTGTGATTGTGTGCTTGTGTGATTGTGTGATTGTGATTGTGTGATTGTGATTGTGTGATTGTGATTGTGTGATTGTGATTGTGTGATTGTGATTGTGTGGTTGTGATTGTGTGATTGTGGTTGTGTGATTGTGATTGTGTGATTGTGATTGTGTGATTGTGATTGTGTGATTGTGATTGTGTGATTGTGATTGTGTGCTTGTGACTGTGTGATTGTGTGAGTGTGTGATTGTGTGATTGAGTGATTGTGTGCTTGTATGATTGTGTGGTTGTGAGATTGTGTGATTGTGTGATTAGGTGATTGTGTGATTGTGTGATTGTGTGATTGTGTGATTGTGTGATTGTGTGATTGTGTGATTGTGTGATTGTGTGATTGTGTGATTGTGTGCTTGTGTGATTGTGTGATTGTGTGATTGTGTGATTGTGTGATTGTGTGATTGTGTGATTGTGTGATTGTGTGATTGTGTGATTGTGTGATTGTGTGATTGTGTAATTGTGATTGTGCGATTGTGATTGTGTGATTGTGTGATTGTGTGATTGTGTTATTGTGTGATTGTGTGATTGTGTGATTGTGTGATTGTGTGATTGTGTGATTGTGTAATTGTGATTGTGCGATTGTGATTGCGTGATTGTGTGATTGTGTGATTGTGTGATTGTGTGCTTGTGTGATTGTGTGATTGTGTGCTTGTGTGATTGTGTGATTGTGATTGTGTGATTGTGATTGTGTGATTGTGATTGTGTGAATGTGGTTGTGTGATTGTGATTGTGTGATTGTGATTGTGTGATTGTGATTGTGTGATTGTGACTGTGTGATTGTGTGAGTGTGTGATTGTGTGATTGAGTGATTGTGTGCTTGTGTGATTGTGTGGTTGTGAGATTGTGTGATTGTGTGATTGTGTGATTAGGTGATTGTGTGATTGTGTGATTGTGTGATTGTGTGATTGTGTGATTGTGTGATTGTGTGATTCTGTGATTGTGTGATTGTGTGATTGTGCGATTGTGCGATCGTGTGATTGTGTGATTGTGTGATTGTGTGATTGTGTGATTGTGTGATTGTGTGATTGTGTGATTGTGTGATTGTGTGATTGAGTGATTGTGTGATTGTGTGAATGTGTGATTGTGTGACGGTGATTGTGTGATTGTGTGATTGTGTGATTGTGTGATTGTGTGATTGTGTGATTGTGTGATTGTTTGATTGTGTGATTGTGTGATTGTGTGATTGTGTGATTGTGTGATTGTGTGATTGTGTGATTGTGTGATTGTGTGATTGTGTGACTGTGTGATTGTGTGATTGTGTGATTGTGTGATTGTGTGATTGTGTGATTGTGTGATTGTGTAATTGTGATTGTGCGATTGTGATTGTGTGATTGTGTGATTGTGTGATTGTGTGATTGTGTGATTGTGTAATTGTGTGATTGTGTGATTGTGTGATTGTGTGATTGTGTGATTGTGGGATTGTGTGATTGTGTGATTGTGACTGTGTGATTGTGTGATTGTGTGATTGTGACTGTGTGATTGTGTGAGTGTGCGATTGTGTGATTGAGTGATTGTGCGCTTGTATGATTGTGTGGTTGTGTGGTTGTGTGATTGTGTGATTGTGTGATTGTGTGATTGTGTGATTGTGTGATTGTGTGATTGTGTGATTGTGTGATTGTGTGATTGTGTGATTGTATGATTGTGTGATTGTGTGATTGTGTGATTGTGTGATTGTGTGATTGTGTGATTGTGTGATTGTGTGATTGTGTGATTGTGAGATTGTGTGATTGTGTGATTGTGTGATTGTGTGAGTGTGTGATTGTGTGATTGAGTGATTGTGTGCATGTGTGATTGTGTGATTAGGTGAGTGTGGGATTGTGTGATTGTGTGATTGTGTGGTCGTGTGATTGTGTGATTGTGTGATTGTGTGGTTGTGTGACCGTGATTGTGTGACCGTGATTGTGTGACCGTGATTGTGTGACCGTGATTGTGTGACCGTGATAGTGTGACCGTGAATGTGTGACTGCGTGATTCTGATTGCGTGATTGTGATTGCGTGATTGTGTGATTGTGTGATTGTGTGATTGTGTGATGGAGTGATTGTGTGATTGTGTGAATGTGTGATTGTGTGATCGTGTGATTGTGTGATCGTGTGATCGTGTGATCGTGTGATTGTGTGATTGTGTGATTGTGTGATTGTGTGATTGTGTGATTGTGTGATTGTGTAATTGTGATTGTGCGATTGTGATTGTGTGATTGTGTGATTGTGTGATTGTGTGATTGTGAGATTGTGTGTTTGTGTGATTGTGTGATTGTGTGTTTGTGTGATTGTGTGATTGTGTGATTGTGTGCTTGTGTGATTGTGTGATTGTGTGATTGTTTGATTGTGTGATTGTGTGATTGTGTGATTGTGTGATTGTGTGATTGTGTGATTGTGTGATTGTGTGATTGTGTGATTGTGTGACTGTGTGATTGTGTGATTGTGTGATTGTGTGATTGTGTGATTGTGTGATTGTGTAATTGTGATTGTGCGATTGTGATTGTGTGATTGTGTGATTGTGTGATTGTGTGATTGTGTGATTGTGTGATTGTGTAATTGTGTGATTGTGTGATTGTGTGATTGTGTGATTGTGTGATTGTGTGATTGTGGGATTGTGGGATTGTGTGATTGTGTGATTGTGACTGTGTGATTGTGTGATTGTGTGATTGTGACTGTGTGATTGTGTGATTGAGTGATTGTGTGCTTGTGTGATTGTGTGACTGTGTGATTGTGTGATTGTGTGCTTGTGTGATTGTGTGATTATGATTGTGTGATTGTGATTGTGTGATTGTGATTGTGTGATTGTGATTGTGTGGTTGTGATTGTGTGATTGTGGTTGTGTGATTGTGATTGTGTGATTGTGCTTGTGTGATTGTGATTGTGTGATTGTGATTGTGTGATTGTGATTGTGTGCTTGTGACTGTGTGATTGTGTGAGTGTGTGATTGTGTGATTGAGTGATTGTGTGCTTGTATGATTGTGTGGTTGTGAGATTGTGTGATTGTGTGATTAGGTGATTGTGTGATTGTGTGATTGTGTGATTGTGTGATTGTGTGATTGTGTGATTGTGTGATTGTGTGATTGTGTGATTGTGTGCTTGTGTGATTGTGTGATTGTGTGATTGTGTGATTGTGTGATTGCGTGATTGTGTGATTGTGTGATTGTGTGATTGTGTAATTGTGATTGTGCGATTGTGATTGTGTGATTGTGTGATTGTGTGATTGTGTTATTGTGTGATTGTGTGATTGTGTGATTGTGTGATTGTGTGATTGTGTGATTGTGTGATTGTGTGATTGTGTAATTGTGATTGTGCGATTGTGATTGTGTGATTGTGTGATTGTGTGATTGAGTGATTGTGTGATTGTGTGATTGCGCGATTGTGTGATTGTGTGATTGTGTGATTGTGTGATTGTGTGATTGTGTGATTGTGTGATTGTGTGATTGTGTGATTGTGTGATTGTGTGATTGTGTGGTTGTGTGACCGTGATTGTGTGTCCGTGATTGTGTGATCGTGATTGTGTGATCGTGTTAGTGTGACCGTGAATGTGTGATTGCGTGATTGTGATTGCGTGATTGCGATTGCGTGATTGTGATTGCGTGATTGTGTGATTGTGTGATTGTGTGATTGTGTGCTTGTGTGATTGTGTGATTGTGTGCTTGTGTGATTGTGTGATTGTGATTGTGTGATTGTGATTGTGTGATTGTGATTGTGTGAATGTGGTTGTGTGATTGTGATTGTGTGATTGTGATTGTGTGATTGTGATTGTGTGATTGTGACTGTGTGATTGTGTGAGTGTGTGATTGTGTGATTGAGTGATTGTGTGCTTGTGTGATTGTGTGGTTGTGAGATTGTGTGATTGTGTGATTGTGTGATTAGGTGATTGTGTGATTGTGTGATTGTGTGATTGTGTGATTGTGTGATTGTGTGATTGTGTGATTCTGTGATTGTGTGATTGTGTGATTGTGCGATTGTGCGATTGTGTGATTGTGTGATTGTGTGATTGTGTGATTGTGTGATTGTGTGATTGTGTGATTGTGTGATTGTGTGATTGTGTGATTGTGTGATTGTGTGATTGTGTGATTGTGTAATTGTGATTGTGCGATTGTGATTGTGTGATTGTGTGATTGTGTGATTGTGTGATTGTGTGATTGTGTGATTGTGAGATTGTGTGTTTGTGTGCTTGTGTGATTGTGTGATTGTGATTGTGTGATTGTGACTGTGTGATTGTGATTGTGTGATTGTGATTGTGTGATTGTGACTGTGTGATTGTGTGTGTGTGTGATTGTGTGATTGTGTCATTGTGTGATTTTGTGGTTGTGTGATTGTGTGATTGTGTGATTGTGTGATTGTGTGATTGTGTGATTGTGTGATTGTGTGATTGTGTGATTGTGTGATTGTGTGATTGTGTGATTGTGTGATTGAGTGATTGTGTGATTGTGTGATTGTGTGGTTGTGAGATTGTGTGATTGTGTGATTAGGTGATTGTGTGATTGTGTGATTGTGTGATTGTGTGATTGTGTGATTGTGTGATTGTGTGATTGTGTGATTGTGTGATTGTGTGATTGTGTGATTGTGTGATTGTGTGATTGTGTAATTGTGATTGTGTGATTGTGTGATTGTGTGATTGTGTGATTGTGTGATTGTGTGATTGTGTGATTGTGAGATTGTGTGTTTGTGTGCTTGTGTGATTGTGTGATTGTGATTGTGTGATTGTGACTGTGTGATTGTGATTGTGTGATTGTGATTGTGTGATTGTGACTGTGTGATTGTGTGTGTGTGTGATTGTGTGATTGTGTCATTGTGTGATTTTGTGGTTGTGTGATTGTGTGATTGTGTGATTGTGTGATTGTGTGATTGTGATTGTGTGATTGTGATTGTGTGATTGTGACTGTGTGATTGTGTGATTGTGTGATTGTGTGATTGTGTGACCGTGATTGTGTGACCGTGATTGTGTGACCGTGATTGTGTGACCGTGATTGTGTGGCCGTGATTGAGTGACCGTGATTGTGATTGCGTGATTGTGTGATTGTGTGATCGTGTGATCGTGTGATTGTGTGATCGTGTGATTGTGTGATTGTGTGAGTGTGTGATTGTGTGATTGTGTGATTGTGTGATTGTGACTGTGTGATTGTGTGATTGTGTGATTGTGTGGTTGTGTGATTTTGTGATTGTGTGATTGTGTGATTGTGTGATTGTGTGATTGTGACTGTGTGATTGTGATTGTGTGATTGTGACTGTGTGATTGTGTGAGTGTGTGATTGTGTGATTGTGTGATTGTGTGATTGTGTGACTGTGTGATTGTGTGATTGTGTGATTGTGTGATTGTGTGATTGTGTGACTGTGTGATTGTGTGATTGTGTGATTGTGTGATTGTGTGATTGTGTGATTGTGTGATTGTGTGATTGTGTGATTGTGTGATTGTGTGATTGTGTGATTGTGTGATTGTGTGATTGTGTGATTGTGGTTGTGTGATTGTGACTGTGTGATTGTGACTGTGTGATTGTGACTGTGTGATTGTGTGAGTGTGTGATTGTGTGATTGTGTGTTTGTGTGATTGTGTGAGTGTGTGATTGTGTGATTGTGTGATTGTGTGATTGTGTGATTGTGTGATTGTGTGATTGTGTGATTGTGACTGTGTGATTGTGTGAGTGTGTGATTGTGTGATTGAGTGATTGTGTGGTTGTGTGATTGTGTGGTTGTGTGATTGTGTGATTGTGACTGTGTGATTGTGTGATTGTGTGATTGTGTGGTTGTGTGATTTTGTGATTGTGTGATTGTGTGATTGTGTGACTGTGTGATTGTGACTGTGTGATTGTGTGAGTGTGTGATTGTGTGATTGTGTGATTGTGTGATTGTGTGATTGTGTGATTGTGTGATTGTGTGATTGTGTGACTGTGTGATTGTGTGATTGTGTGATTGTGCGATTGTGTGATTGCGCGATTGTGTGATTGTGTGATTGTGTGATTGTGTGATTGTGTGATTGTGTGATTGTGTGATTGTGGTTGTGTGATTGTGACTATGTGATTGTGATTGTGTGATTGTGATTGTGTGATTGTGACTGTGTGATTGTGTGAGTGTGTGATTGTGTGATTGTGTGATTGTGTGATTGTGTGAGTGTGTGATTGTGTGATTGTGTGATTGTGTGATTGTGTGATTGTGATTGTGTGATTGTGTCTGTGTGATTGTGTGAGTGTGTGATTGTGTGATTGTGTGATTGTGTGATTGTGTGAGTGTGTGATTGTGTGATTGTGTAATTGTGATTGTGCGATTGTGTGATTGTGCGATTGTGTGATTGTGTGATTGTGTGATTGTGAGATTGTGTGATTGTGTGATGGTGTAATAGTGATTGTGTGATTGTGATTGTGCAATCGTGATTGTGGGATTGCGTGATTGTGATTGTGTGATTGTGTGACTGTGTGATTGTGTGATTGTGTGATTGTGTGATTGTGTGATTGTGTGATTGTGTGATTGTGTGATTGTGTGATTGTGTGATTATGTGATTGTGTGATTGTGTGATTGTGTGATTGTGTGATTGTGTGAGTGTGTGATTGACTGATTGAGTGATTGTGTGCTTGTGTGATTGTGTGGTTGTGTGATTGTGATTGTGTGATTGTGATTGTGTGATTGTGATTGTGTGATTGTGATTGTGTGATTGTGATTGTGTGATTGTGATTGTGTGATTGTGATTGTGTGATTGTGATTGTGTGATTGTGATTGTGTGATTGTGTCTGTGTGATTGTGTGAGTGTGTGATTGTGTGATTGTGTGATTGTGTGATTGTGTGAGTGTGTGATTGTGTGATTGTGTGATTGTGTGATTGTGTAATTGTGATTGTGCGATTGTGTGATTGTGCGATTGTGTGATTGTGTGATTGTGTGATTGTGAGATTGTGTGATTGCGTGATGGTGTAATTGTGATTGTGTGATTGTGATTGTGCAATCGTGATTGTGGGATTGCGTGATTGTGATTGTGTGATTGTGTGACTGTGTGATTGTGTGATTGTGTGATTGTGTGATTGTGTGATTGTGTGATTGTGTGATTGTGTGATTGTGTGATTGTGTGACCGTGATTGTGTGACCGTGATTGTGTGATTGTGTGACTGTGTGATTGTGTGATTGTGTGACTGTGTGATTGTGTGATTGTGTGATTGTGTGATTGTGTGATTGTGTGATTGTGTGACCGTGATTGTGTGACCGTGATTGTGTGACCGTGATTGTGTGACCGTGATTGTGTGGCCGTGATTGAGTGACCGCGATTGTGATTGCGTGATTGTGTGATTGTGTGATCGTGTGATCGTGTGATTGTGTGATCGTGTGATTGTGTGATTGTGTGAGTGTGTGATTGTGTGATTGTGTGGTTGTGTGATTGTGACTGTGTGATTGTGTGATTGTGTGATTGTGTGGTTGTGTGATTTTGTGATTGTGTGATTGTGTGATTGTGTGATTGTGTGATTGTGACTGTGTGATTGTGTAAGTGTGTGATTGTGTGATTGTGGTTGTGTGATTGTGACTATGTGATTGTGATTGTGTGATTGTGATTGTGTGATTGTGACTGTGTGATTGTGTGAGTGTGTGATTGTGTGATTGTGTGATTGTGTGATTGTGTGAGTGTGTGATTGTGTGATTGTGTGATTGTGATTGTTTGATTGTGACTGTGTGATTGTGTGAGTGTGTGATTGTGTGATTGAGTGATTGTGTGGTTGTGTGATTGTGTGGTTGTGTGATTGTGTGGTTGTGTGATTGTGTGATTGTGTGATTGTGTGATTGTGTGATTGTGTGATTGTGTGATTGTGTGATTGTGTGATTGTGATTGTGTGATTGTGACTGTGTGATTGTGTGAGTGTGTGATTGTGTGATTGAGTGATTGTGTGGTTGTGTGATTGTGTGGTTGTGTGATTGTGTGGTTGTGTGATTGTGTGATTGTGTGATTGTGTGATTGTGTGAGTGTGTGATTGTGTGATTGTGTAATTGTGATTGTGCGATTGTGTGATTGTGCGATTGTGTGATTGTGTGATTGTGTGATTGTGAGATTGTGTGATTGTGTGATGGTGTAATTGTGATTGTGTGATTGTGATTGTGCAATCGTGATTGTGGGATTGCGTGATTGTGATTGTGTGATTGTGTGACTGTGTGATTGTGTGATTGTGTGATTGTGTGATTGTGTGATTGTGTGATTGTGTGATTGTGTGATTGTGTGATTATGTGATTGTGTGATTGTGTGATTGTGTGATTGTGTGATTGTGTGAGTGTGTGATTGAGTGATTGAGTGATTGTGTGCTTGTGTGATTGTGTGGTTGTGTGATTGTGATTGTGTGATTGTGATTGTGTGATTGTGATTGTGTGATTGTGATTGTGTGATTGTGATTGTGTGATTGTGATTGTGTGATTGTGATTGTGTGATTGTGTCTGTGTGATTGTGTGAGTGTGTGATTGTGTGATTGTGTGATTGTGTGATTGTGTGAGTGTGTGATTGTGTGATTGTGTGATTGTGTGATTGTGTAATTGTGATTGTGCGATTGTGTGATTGTGCGATTGTGTGATTGTGTGATTGTGTGATTGTGAGATTGTGTGATTGTGTGATGGTGTAATTGTGATTGTGTGATTGTGATTGTGCAATCGTGATTGTGGGATTGCGTGATTGTGATTGTGTGATTGTGTGACTGTGTGATTGTGTGATTGTGTGATTGTGTGATTGTGTGATTGTGTGATTGTGTGATTGTGTGATTGTGTGATTGTGTGATTGTGTGACCGTGATTGTGTGACCGTGATTGTGTGATTGTGTGACTGTGTGATTGTGTGATTGTGTGACTGTGTGATTGTGTGATTGTGTGATTGTGTGATTGTGTGATTGTGTGATTGTGTGACCGTGATTGTGTGACCGTGATTGTGTGGCCGTGATTGAGTGACCGAGATTCTGATTGCGTGATTGTGTGATTGTGTGATCGTGTGATCGTGTGATTGTGTGATCGTGTGATTGTGTGATTGTGTGAGTGTGTGATTGTGTGATTGTGTGATTGTGTGATTGTGACTGTGTGATTGTGTGATTGTGTGATTGTGTGGTTGTGTGATTTTGTGATTGTGTGATTGTGTGATTGTGTGATTGTGTGATTGTGTGATTGTGACTGTGTGATTGTGTAAGTGTGTGATTGTGTGATTGTGTGATTGTGTGATTGTGTGATTGTGTGATTGTGTGATTGTGTGACTGTGTGATTGTGTGATTGTGTGATTGTGCGATTGTGTGATTGTGCGATTGTGTGATTGTGTGATTGTGTGATTGTGTGATTGTGTGATTGTGGTTGTGTGATTGTGACTATGTTATTGTGATTGTGTGATTGTGATTGTGTGATTGTGACTGTGTGATTGTGTGAGTGTGTGATTGTGTGATTGTGTGATTGTGTGATTGTGTGAGTGTGTGATTGTGTGATTGTGTGATTGTGATTGTGTGATTGTGACTGTGTGATTGTGTGAGTGTGTGATTGTGTGATTGAGTGATTGTGTGGTTGTGTGATTGTGTGGTTGTGTGATTGTGTGGTTGTGTGATTGTGTGATTGTGTGATTGTGTGATTGTGTGATTGTGTGATTGTGTGATTGTGTGATTGTGATTGTGTGATTGTGACTGTGTGATTGCGTGAGTGTGTGATTGTGTGATTGTGTGATTGTGTGATTGTGTGAGTGTGTGATTGTGTGATTGTGTGATTGTGTGATTGTGTGGTTGTGTGATTGTGTGGTTGTGTGATTGTGTGATTATGTGATTGTGTGATTGTGTGATTGTGTGATTGTGTGATTGTGTGATTGTGTGATTGTGGTTGTGTGATTGTGATTGTGTGATTGTGATTGTGTGATTGTGATTGTGTGATTGTGTCTGTGTGATTGTGTGAGTGTGTGATTGTGTGATTGTGTGATTGTGTGATTGTGTGATTGTGTGAGTGTGTGATTGTGTGATTGTGTGATTGTGTGATTGTGTAATTGTGATTGTGCGATTGTGTGTTTGTGCGATTGTGTGATTGTGTGATTGTGTGATTGTGAGATTGTGTGATTGTGTGATGGTGTAATTGTGATTGTGTGATTGTGATTGTGCAATCGTGATTGTGGGATTGCGTGATTGTGATTGTGTGATTGTGTGACTGTGTGATTGTGTGAGTGTGTGATTGTGTGATTGTGTGGTTGTGTGATTGTGTGGTTGTGTGATTTTGTGATTGTGTGATTGTGTGATTGTGGGAGTGTGTGATTGTGTGATTGTGTGATTGTGTGATTGTGTGATTGTGTGATTGTGTGATTGTGTGAGTGTGTGATTGTCTGATTGAGTGATTGTGTGCTTGTGTGATTGTGTGGTAGCGTGATTGTGTGATTGTGTGATTAGGTGATTTTGTGATTGTGTGATTGTGTGATTGTGTGATTGTGTGATTGTGTGATTGTGTGATTGTGTGATTGTGTGATTGTGTGATTGTGTGATTGTGTGATTGTGATTGTGTGATTGTGATTGTGTGATTGTGACTGTGTGATTGTGACTGTGTGATTGTGTGAGTGTGTGATTGTGTGATTGAGTGATTGTGTGCTTGTGTGATTGTGTGGTTGTGTGATTGTGTGATTGTGTGATTAGGTGATTGCGTGATTGTGTGATTGTGTGATCTTGTGATTGTGTGATTGTGTGATTGTGTGGTTGTGTGATTGTGTGATTGTGTGATTGTGTGATTGTGTGATTGTGTGATTGTGTGATTGTGTGATTGTGTGATTGTGTGATTGTGTGATTGTGTGATTGTGTGATTGTGTGATTGTGTGATTGTGTGATTGTGTGATTGTGTGATTGTGTGATTGTGTGATTGTGTGATTGTGTGATTGTGTGATTGTGTGATTGTGTGATTGTGTGATTGTGTGATTGTGTGATTGTGTGAATGTGTGATTGTGGTTGTGTGATTGTGGTTGTGTGATTATGGTTGTTTGATTGTGATTGTGTGATTGTGATTGTGTGATTGTGACTGTGTGATTGTGTGAGTGTGTGATTGTGTGATTCTGTGGTTGTGTGATTGTGTGGTTGTGTGATTTTGTGATTGTGTGATTGTGTGATTGTGTGAGTGTGTGATTGTGTGAGTGTGTGATTGTGTGATTGTGTGATTGTGTGATTGTGTGATTGTGTGATTGTGTGATTGTGTGATTGTGTGATTGTGTGATTGTGTGATTGTGTGATTGTGTGATTGTGTGATTGTGTGATTGTGTGATTGTGTGATTGTGTGATTGTGTGATTGTGTGATTGTGTGATTGTGGTTGTGTGATTGTGACTGTGTGATTGTGACTGTGTGATTGTGTGAGTGTGTGATTGTGTGATTGTGTGATTGTGTGACTGTGATTGTGTGATTGTGACTGTGTGATTGCGTGAGTGTGTGATTGTGTGATTGTGTGATTGTGTGATTGTGTGAGTGTGTGATTGTGTGATTGTGTGATTGTGTGATTGTGTGGTTGTGTGATTGTGTGGTTGTGTGATTGTGTGATTATGTGATTGTGTGATTGTGTGATTGTGTGATTGTGTGATTGTGTGATTGTGTGATTGTGGTTGTGTGATTGTGATTGTGTGATTGTGATTGTGTGATTGTGATTGTGTGATTGTGTCTGTGTGATTGTGTGAGTGTGTGATTGTGTGATTGTGTGATTGTGTGATTGTGTGATTGTGTGAGTGTGTGATTGTGTGATTGTGTGATTGTGTGATTGTGTAATTGTGATTGTGCGATTGTGTGTTTGTGCGATTGTGTGATTGTGTGATTGTGTGATTGTGAGATTGTGTGATTGTGTGATGGTGTAATTGTGATTGTGTGATTGTGATTGTGCAATCGTGATTGTGGGATTGCGTGATTGTGATTGTGTGATTGTGTGACTGTGTGATTGTGTGAGTGTGTGATTGTGTGATTGTGTGGTTGTGTGATTGTGTGGTTGTGTGATTTTGTGATTGTGTGATTGTGTGATTGTGGGAGTGTGTGATTGTGTGATTGTGTGATTGTGTGATTGTGTGATTGTGTGATTGTGTGATTGTGTGAGTGTGTGATTGTCTGATTGAGTGATTGTGTGCTTGTGTGATTGTGTGGTAGCGTGATTGTGTGATTGTGTGATTAGGTGATTTTGTGATTGTGTGATTGTGTGATTGTGTGATTGTGTGATTGTGTGATTGTGTGATTGTGTGATTGTGTGATTGTGTGATTGTGTGATTGTGTGATTGTGTGATTGTGTGATTGTGACTGTGTGATTGTGTGATTGTGTGATTGTGTGGTTGTGTGATTTTGTGATTGTGTGATTGTGTGATTGTGTGATTGTGTGATTGTGACTGTGTGATTGTGATTGTGTGATTGTGACTGTGTGATTGTGTGATTGTGATTGTGTGATTGTGATTGTGTGATTGTGATTGTGTGATTGTGATTGTGTGATTGTGATTGTGTGATTGTGATTGTGTGATTGTGATTGTGTGATTGTGATTGTGTGATTGTGATTGTGTGATTGTGATTGTGTGATTGTGATTGTGTGATTGTGATTGTGTGATTGTGATTGTGTGATTGTGTGATTGTGTGATTGTGTGATTGTGTGATTGTGTGATTGTGTGATTGTGTGATTGTGTGATTGTGTGATTGTGTGATTGTGTGATTGTGTGATTGTGATTGTGTGATTGTGATTGTGTGATTGTGACTGTGTGATTGTGACTGTGTGATTGTGTGAGTGTGTGATTGTGTGATTGAGTGATTGTGTGCTTGTGTGATTGTGTGGTTGTGTGATTGTGTGATTGTGTGATTAGGTGATTGTGTGATTGTGTGATTGTGTGATCTTGTGATTGTGTGATTGTGTGATTGTGTGGTTGTGTGATTGTGTGATTGTGTGATTGTGTGATTGTGTGATTGTGTGATTGTGTGATTGTGTGATTGTGTGATTGTGTGGTTGTGTGATTGTGTGGTTGTGTGATTTTGTGATTGTGTGATTGTGTGATTGTGTGAGTGTGTGATTGTGTGAGTGTGTGATTGTGTGATTGTGTGATTGTGTGATTGTGTGATTGTGTGATTGTGTGATTGTGTCATTGTGTGATTGTGTGATTGTGTGATTGTGTGATTGTGTGATTGTGTGATTGTGTGATTGTGTGATTGTGTGATTGTGTGATTGTGTGATTGTGTGATTGTGTGATTGTGTGATTGTGGTTGTGTGATTGTGACTGTGTGATTGTGACTGTGTGATTGTGTGAGTGTGTGTCTGTGTGACTGTGTGATTGTGTGATTGTGTGATTGTGTGACCGTGATTGTGTGACCGTGATTGTGTGACCGTGATTGTGTGGCCGTGATTGAGTGACCGTGATTGTGATTGCGTGATTGTGTGATTGTGTGATCGTGTGATCGTGTGATTGTGTGATCGTGTGATTGTGTGATTGTGTGAGTGTGTGATTGTGTGATTGTGTGATTGTGTGATTGTGACTGTGTGATTGTGTGATTGTGTGATTGTGTGGTTGTGTGATTTTGTGATTGTGTGATTGTGTGATTGTGTGATTGTGTGATTGTGACTGTGTGATTGTGATTGTGTGATTGTGACTGTGTGATTGTGTGAGTGTGTGATTGTGTGATTGTGTGATTGTGTGATTGTGTGACTGTGTGATTGTGTGATTGTGTGATTGTGTGATTGTGTGATTGTGTGACTGTGTGATTGTGTGATTGTGTGATTGTGTGATTGTGTGATTGTGTGATTGTGCGATTGTGTGGTTGTGTGATTGTGTGATTGTGTGATTAGGTGATTTTGTGATTGTGTGATTGTGTGATTGTGTGATTGTGTGATTGTGTGATTGTGTGATTGTGTGATTGTGTGATTGTGTGATTGTGTGATTGTGTGATTGTGTGATTGTGTGATTGTGTGATTGTGTGATTGTGATTGTGTGATTGTGATTGTGTGATTGTGACTGTGTGATTGTGACTGTGTGATTGTGTGAGTGTGTGATTGTGTGATTGAGTGATTGTGTGCTTGTGTGATTGTGTGGTTGTGTGATTGTGTGATTGTGTGATTAGGTGATTGTGTGATTGTGTGATTGTGTGATCTTGTGATTGTGTGATTGTGTGATTGTGTGGTTGTGTGATTGTGTGATTGTGTGATTGTGTGATTGTGTGATTGTGTGATTGTGTGATTGTGTGATTGTGTGATTGTGTGGTTGTGTGATTGTGTGGTTGTGTGATTTTGTGATTGTGTGATTGTGTGATTGTGTGAGTGTGTGATTGTGTGAGTGTGTGATTGTGTGATTGTGTGATTGTGTGATTGTGTGATTGTGTGATTGTGTGATTGTGTGATTGTGTCATTGTGTGATTGTGTGATTGTGTGATTGTGTGATTGTGTGATTGTGTGATTGTGTGATTGTGTGATTGTGTGATTGTGTGATTGTGTGATTGTGTGATTGTGGTTGTGTGATTGTGACTGTGTGATTGTGACTGTGTGATTGTGTGAGTGTGTGATTGTGTGATTGTGTGATTGTGTGATTGTGTGAGTGTGTGATTGTGTGATTGTGTGATTGTGTGATTGTGTGATTGTGTGATTGTGTGATTGTGTGATTGTGTGATTGTGACTGTGTGATTGTGTGAGTGTTTGATTGTGTGATTGAGTGATTGTGTGGTTGTGTGATTGTGTGGTTGTGTGATTGTGTGATTGTGTGATTGTGTGATTGTGTGATTGTGTGATTGTGTGATAGTGACTGTGTGATTGTGTGATTGTGTGATTGTGTGATTGTGTGACCGTGATTGTGTGACCGTGATTGTGTGACCGTGATTGTTTGGCCGTGATTGAGTGACCGTGATTGTGATTGCGTGATTGTGTGATTGTGTGATCGTGTGATCGTGTGATTGTGTGATCGTGTGATTGAGTGATTGTGTGAGTGTGTGATTGTGTGATTGTGTGATTGTGTGATTGTGACTGTGTGATTGTGTGATTGTGTGATTGTGTGGTTGTGTGATTTTGTGATTGTGTGATTGTGTGATTGTGTGACTGTGTGATTGTGACTGTGTGATTGTGTGAGTGTGTGATTGTGTGATTGTGTGATTGTGTGATTGTGTGATTGTGTGATTGTGTGATTGTGTGATTGTGTGACTGTGTGATTGTGTGATTGTGTGATTGTGCGATTGTGTGATTGCGCGATTGTGTGATTGTGTGATTGTGTGATTGTGTGATTGTGTGATTGTGTGATTGTGTGATTGTGGTTGTGTGATTGTGACTATGTGATTGTGATTGTGTGATTGTGATTGTGTGATTGTGACTGTGTGATTGTGTGAGTGTGTGATTGTGTGATTGTGTGATTGTGTGATTGTGTGAGTGTGTGATTGTGTGATTGTGTGATTGTGTGATTGTGTGATTGTGATTGTGTGATTGTGTCTGTGTGATTGTGTGAGTGTGTGATTGTGTGATTGTGTGATTGTGTGATTGTGTGAGTGTGTGATTGTGTGATTGTGTAATTGTGATTGTGCGATTGTGTGATTGTGCGATTGTGTGATTGTGTGATTGTGTGATTGTGAGATTGTGTGATTGTGTGATGGTGTAATTGTGATTGTGTGATTGTGATTGTGCAATCGTGATTGTGGGATTGCGTGATTGTGATTGTGTGATTGTGTGACTGTGTGATTGTGTGATTGTGTGATTGTGTGATTGTGTGATTGTGTGATTGTGTGATTGTGTGATTGTGTGATTGTGTGATTGTGTGATTATGTGATTGTGTGATTGTGTGATTGTGTGATTGTGTGATTGTGTGAGTGTGTGATTGACTGATTGAGTGATTGTGTGCTTGTGTGATTGTGTGGTTGTGTGATTGTGATTGTGTGATTGTGATTGTGTGATTGTGATTGTGTGATTGTGATTGTGTGATTGTGATTGTGTGATTGTGATTGTGTGATTGTGATTGTGTGATTGTGATTGTGTGATTGTGTCTGTGTGATTGTGTGAGTGTGTGATTGTGTGATTGTGTGATTGTGTGATTGTGTGAGTGTGTGATTGTGTGATTGTGTGATTGTGTGATTGTGTAATTGTGATTGTGCGATTGTGTGATTGTGCGATTGTGTGATTGTGTGATTGTGTGATTGTGAGATTGTGTGATTGCGTGATGGTGTAATTGTGATTGTGTGATTGTGATTGTGCAATCGTGATTGTGGGATTGCGTGATTGTGATTGTGTGATTGTGTGACTGTGTGATTGTGTGATTGTGTGATTGTGTGATTGTGTGATTGTGTGATTGTGTGATTGTGTGATTGTGTGACCGTGATTGTGTGACCGTGATTGTGTGATTGTGTGACTGTGTGATTGTGTGATTGTGTGACTGTGTGATTGTGTGATTGTGTGATTGTGCGATTGTGTGATTGTGTGATTGTGTGACCGTGATTGTGTGACCGTGATTGTGTGACCGTGATTGTGTGACCGTGATTGTGTGGCCGTGATTGAGTGACCGCGATTGTGATTGCGTGATTGTGTGATTGTGTGATCGTGTGATCGTGTGATTGTGTGATCGTGTGATTGTGTGATTGTGTGAGTGTGTGATTGTGTGATTGTGCGGTTGTGTGATTGTGACTGTGTGATTGTGTGATTGTGTGATTGTGTGGTTGTGTGATTTTGTGATTGTGTGATTGTGTGATTGTGTGATTGTGTGATTGTGACTGTGTGATTGTGTAAGTGTGTGATTGTGTGATTGTGTGATTGTGTGATTGTGTGATTGTGTGATTGTGTGATTGTGTGATTGTGTGATTGTGTGACTGTGTGATTGTGTGATTGTGTGATTGTGCGATTGTGTGATTGTGCGATTGTGTGATTGTGTGATTGTGTGATTGTGTGATTGTGTGACTGTGTGATTGTGGTTGTGTGATTGTGACTATGTGATTGTGATTGTGTGATTGTGATTGTGTGATTGTGACTGTGTGATTGTGTGAGTGTGTGATTGTGTGATTGTGTGATTGTGTGATTGTGTGAGTGTGTGATTGTGTGATTGTGTGATTGTGATTGTTTGATTGTGACTGTGTGATTGTGTGAGTGTGTGATTGTGTGATTGAGTGATTGTGTGGTTGTGTGATTGTGTGGTTGTGTGATTGTGTGGTTGTGTGATTGTGTGATTGTGTGATTGTGTGATTGTGTGATTGTGTGATTGTGTGATTGTGTGATTGTGATTGTGTGATTGTGACTGTGTGATTGTGTGAGTGTGTGATTGTGTGATTGAGTGATTGTGTGGTTGTGTGATTGTGTGGTTGTGTGATTGTGTGGTTGTGTGATTGTGTGATTGTGTGATTGTGTGATTGTGTGAGTGTGTGATTGTGTGATTGTGTAATTGTGATTGTGCGATTGTGTGATTGTGCGATTGTGTGATTGTGTGATTGTGTGATTGTGAGATTGTGTGATTGTGTGATGGTGTAATTGTGATTGTGTGATTGTGATTGTGCAATCGTGATTGTGGGATTGCGTGATTGTGATTGTGTGATTGTGTGACTGTGTGATTGTGTGATTGTGTGATTGTGCGATTGTGTGATTGTGTGATTGTGTGATTGTGTGATTGTGTGATTGCGTGATTGTGTGATTGTGTGATCGTGTGATCGTGTGATTGTGTGATCGTGTGATTGTGTGATTGTGTGAGTGTGTGATTGTGTGATTGTGTGATTGTGTGATTGTGACTGTGTGATTGTGTGATTGTGTGATTGTGTGGTTGTGTGATTTTGTGATTGTGTGATTGTGTGATTGTGTGATTGTGTGATTGTGACTGTGTGATTGTGTAAGTGTGTGATTGTGTGATTGTGTGATTGTGTGATTGTGTGATTGTGTGATTGTGTGATTGTGTGACTGTGTGATTGTGTGATTGTGTGATTGTGCGATTGTGTGATTGTGCGATTGTGTGATTGTGTGATTGTGTGATTGTGTGATTGTGTGATTGTGTGATTGTGTGATTGTGTGATTGTGTGATTGTGGTTGTGTGATTATGACTATGTGATTGTGATTGTGTGATTGTGATTGTGTGATTGTGACTGTGTGATTGTGTGAGTGTGTCATTGTGTGATTGTGTGATTGTGTGATTGTGTGAGTGTGTGATTGTGTGATTGTGTGATTGTGTGATTGTGTGATTGTGATTGTGTGATTGTGACTGTGTGATTGTGTGAGTGTGTGATTGTGTGATTGAGTGATTGTGTGGTTGTGTGATTGTGTGGTTGTGTGATTGTGTGGTTGTGTGATTGTGTGAGTGTGTGATTGTGTGATTGTGTGATTGTGTGATTGTGTGATTGTGATTGTGTGATTGTGTCTGTGTGATTGTGTGAGTGTGTGATTGTGTGATTGTGTGATTGTGTGATTGTGTGAGTGTGTGATTGTGTGATTGTGTGATTGTGTGATTGTGTGATTGTGTGGTTGTGTGATTGTGTGATTGTGTGATTGTGTGATTGTGTGAGTGTGTGATTGTGTGAGTGTGTGATTGTGTGATTGTGTGATTGTGTGATTGTGTGATTGTGTGGTTGTGTGATTGTGTGATTGTGTGATTAGGTGATTGTGTGATTGTGTGATTGTGTGATTGTGTGATTGTGTGATTGTGACTGTGTGATTGTGTGAGTGTGTGATTGTGTGATTCAGTGATTGTGTGCTTGTGTGATTGTGTGATTGTGTGATTGTGTGATTGTGTGATTGTGTGATTGTGTGATTGTGTGATTGTGTGATTGTGTGATTGTGTGATTGTGTGATTGTGTGATTGTGTGATTGTGTGATTGTGTGATTGTGTGATTGTGTGATTGTGTGATTGTGTGATTGTGTGATTGTGTGATTGTGGTTGTGTGATTGTGACTGTGTGATTGTGACTGTGTGATTGTGTGAGTGTGTGATTGTGTGATTGTGTGATTGTGTGATTGTGTGATTGTGTGAGTGTGTGATTGTGTGATTGTGTGATTGTGTGATTGTGTGATTGTGTGATTGTGTGATTGTGTGATTGTGACTGTGTGATTGTGTGAGTGTGTGATTGTGTGATTGAGTGATTGTGTGGTTGTGTGATTGTGTGGTTGTGTGATTGTGTGATTGTGTGATTGTGTGATTGTGTGATTGTGTGATTGTGTGATAGTGACTGTGTGATTGTGTGATTGTGTGATTGTGTGATTGTGTGACCGTGATTGTGTGACCGTGATTGTGTGACCGTGATTGTGTGGCCGTGATTGAGTGACCGTGATTGTGATTGCGTGATTGTGTGATTGTGTGATCGTGTGATCGTGTGATTGTGTGATCGTGTGATTGTGTGATTGTGTGAGTGTGTGATTGTGTGATTGTGTGATTGTGTGATTGTCACTGTGTGATTGTGTGATTGTGTGATTGTGTGGTTGTGTGATTTTGTGATTGTGTGATTGTGTGATTGTGTGATTGTGTGATTGTGACTGTGTGATTGTGATTGTGTGATTGTGACTGTGTGATTGTGTGAGTGTGTGATTGTGTGATTGTGTGATTGTGTGATTGTGTGACTGTGTGATTGTGTGATTGTGTGATTGTGTGATTGTGTGATTGTGTGACAGTGTGATTGTGTGATTGTGTGATTGTGTGATTGTGTGATTGTGTGATTGTGCGATTGTGTGGTTGTGTGATTGTGTGATTGTGTGATTAGGTGATTGTGTGATTGTGTGATTGTGTGATTGTGACTGTGTGATTGTGTGAGTGTGTGATTGTGTGATTGAGTGATTGTGTGGTTGTGTGATTGTGTGGTTGTGTGATTGTGTGATTGTGTGAGTGTGTGATTGTCTGATTGAGTGATTGTGTGCTTGTGTGATTGTGTGGTTGTGTGATTGTGTGATTGTGTGATTAGGTGATTTTGTGATTGTGTGATTGTGTGATTGTGTGATTGTGTGATTGTGTGATTGTGTGATTGTGTGATTGTGTGATTGTGTGATTGTGTGATTGTGTGATTGTGTGATTGTGTGATTGTGTGATTGTGTGATTGTGTGATTGTGTGATTGTGTGATTGTGATTGTGTGATTGTGATTGTGTGATTGTGACTGTGTGATTGTGACTGTGTGATTGTGTGAGTGTGTGATTGTGTGATTGAGTGATTGTGTGCTTGTGTGATTGTGTGGTTGTGTGATTGTGTGATTGTGTGATTAGGTGATTGTGTGATTGTGTGATTGTGTGATCTTGTGATTGTGTGATTGTGTGATTGTGTGGTTGTGTGATTGTGTGATTGTGTGATTGTGTGATTGTGTGATTGTGTGATTGTGTGATTGTGTGATTGTGTGATTGTGTGGTTGTGTGATTGTGTGGTTGTGTGATTTTGTGATTGTGTGATTGTGTGATTGTGTGAGTGTGTGATTGTGTGAGTGTGTGATTGTGTGATTGTGTGATTGTGTGATTGTGTGATTGTGTGATTGTGTGATTGTGTGATTGTGCGATTGTGTGATTGTGTGATTGTGTGATTGTGAGATTGTGTGATTGCGTGATGGTGTAATTGTGATTGTGTGATTGTGATTGTGCAATCGTGATTGTGGGATTGCGTGATTGTGATTGTGTGATTGTGTGACTGTGTGATTGTGTGATTGTGTGATTGTGTGATTGTGTGATTGTGTGATTGTGTGATTGTGTGATTGTGTGACCGTGATTGTGTGACCGTGATTGTGTGATTGTGTGACTGTGTGATTGTGTGATTGTGTGACTGTGTGATTGTGTGATTGTGTGATTGTGTGATTGTGTGATTGTGTGATTGTGTGATTGTGTGACCGTGATTGTGTGACCGTGATTGTGTGACCGTGATTGTGTGACCGTGATTGTGTGGCCGTGATTGAGTGACCGCGATTGTGATTGCGTGATTGTGTGATTGTGTGATCGTGTGATCGTGTGATTGTGTGATCGTGTGATTGTGTGATTGTGTGAGTGTGTGATTGTGTGATTGTGTGGTTGTGTGATTGTGACTGTGTGATTGTGTGAGTGTGTGATTGTGTGATTGTGTGATTGTGTGATTGTGTGAGTGTGTGATTGTGTGATTGTGTGATTGTGATTGTGTGATTGTGACTGTGTGATTGTGTGAGTGTGTGATTGTGTGATTGAGTGATTGTGTGGTTGTGTGATTGTGTGGTTGTGTGATTGTGTGGTTGTGTGATTGTGTGATTGTGTGATTGTGTGATTGTGTGATTGTGACTGTGTGATTGTGTAAGTGTGTGATTGTGTGATTGTGTGATTGTGTGATTGTGTGATTGTGTGATTGTGTGATTGTGTGATTGTGTGACTGTGTGATTGTGTGATTGTGTGATTGTGCGATTGTGTGATTGTGCGATTGTGTGATTGTGTGATTGTGTGATTGTGTGATTGTGTGATTGTGTGATTGTGTGATTGTGTGATTGTGTGATTGTGTGATTGTGGTTGTGTGATTATGACTATGTGATTGTGATTGTGTGATTGTGATTGTGTGATTGTGACTGTGTGATTGTGTGAGTGTGTCATTGTGTGATTGTGTGATTGTGTGATTGTGTGAGTGTGTGATTGTGTGATTGTGTGATTGTGTGATTGTGTGATTGTGATTGTGTGATTGTGACTGTGTGATTGTGTGAGTGTGTGATTGTGTGATTGAGTGATTGTGTGGTTGTGTGATTGTGTGGTTGTGTGATTGTGTGGTTGTGTGATTGTGTGGTTGTGTGATTGTGTGAGTGTGTGATTGTGTGATTGTGTGATTGTGTGATTGTGTGATTGTGATTGTGTGATTGTGTCTGTGTGATTGTGTGAGTGTGTGATTGTGTGATTGTGTGATTGTGTGATTGTGTGATTGTGTGATTGTGTGAGTGTGTGATTGTGTGATTGTGTGATTGTGTGATTGTGCGATTGTGTGGTTGTGTGATTGTGTGATTGTGTGATTGTGTGATTGTGTGAGTGTGTGATTGTGTGAGTGTGTGATTGTGTGATTGTGTGATTGTGTGATTGTGTGATTGTGTGGTTGTGTGATTGTGTGATTGTGTGATTAGGTGATTGTGTGATTGTGTGATTGTGTGATTGTGTGATTGTGTGATTGTGACTGTGTGATTGTGTGAGTGTGTGATTGTGTGATTCAGTGATTGTGTGCTTGTGTGATTGTGTGATTGTGTGATTGTGTGATTGTGTGATTGTGTGATTGTGTGATTGTGTGATTGTGTGATTGTGTGATTGTGTGATTGTGTGATTGTGTGATTGTGTGATTGTGTGATTGTGTGATTGTGTGATTGTGTGATTGTGTGATTGTGTGATTGTGGTTGTGTGATTGTGACTGTGTGATTGTGACTGTGTGATTGTGTGAGTGTGTGATTGTGTGATTGTGTGATTGTGTGATTGTGTGATTGTGTGAGTGTGTGATTGTGTGATTGTGTGATTGTGTGATTGTGTGATTGTGTGATTGTGTGATTGTGTGATTGTGACTGTGTGATTGTGTGAGTGTGTGATTGTGTGATTGAGTGATTGTGTGATCGTGTGATTGTGTGATCGTATGATTGTGTGATTGTGTGAGTGTGTGATTGTGTGATTGTGTGATTGTGTGATTGTGACTGTGTGATTGTGTGATTGTGTGACTGTGTGGTTGTGTGATTTTGTGATTGTGAGATTGTGTGATTGTGTGATTGTGTGATTGTGACTGTGTGATTGTGATTGTGTGATTGTGACTGTGTGATTGTGTGAGTGTGTGATTGTGTGATTGTCTGATTGTGTGATTGTGTGACTGTGTGATTGTGTGATTGTGTGATTGTGTGATTGTGTGATTGTGTGACAGTGTGATTGTGTGATTGTGTGATTGTGTGATTGTGTGATTGTGTGATTGTGCGATTGTGTGGTTGTGTGATTGTGTGATTGTGTGATTAGGTGATTGTGTGATTGTGTGATTGTGTGATTGTGACTGTGTGATTGTGTGAGTGTGTGATTGTGTGATTGAGTGATTGTGTGGTTGTGTGATTGTGTGGTTGTGTGATTGTGTGATTGTGTGAGTGTGTGATTGTCTGATTGAGTGATTGTGTGCTTGTGTGATTGTGTGGTTGTGTGATTGTGTGATTGTGTGATTGTGTGATTAGGTGATTTTGTGATTGTGTGATTGTGTGATTGTGTGATTGTGTGATTGTGTGATTGTGTGATTGTGTGATTGTGTGATTGTGTGATTGTGTGATTGTGTGATTGTGTGATTGTGTGATTGTGTGATTGTGTGATTGTGTGATTGTGTGATTGTGTGATGGTGTGATTGTGTGATTGTGATTGTGTGATTGTGATTGTGTGATTGTGACTGTGTGATTGTGACTGTGTGATTGTGTGAGTGTGTGATTGTGTGATTGAGTGATTGTGTGCTTGTGTGATTGTGTGGTTGTGTGATTGTGTGATTGTGTGATTAGGTGATTGTGTGATTGTGTGATTGTGTGATCTTGTGATTGTGTGATTGTGTGATTGTGTGGTTGTGTGATTGTGTGATTGTGTGATTGTGTGATTGTGTGATTGTGTGATTGTGTGATTGTGTGATTGTGTGATTGTGTGGTTGTGTGATTGTGTGGTTGTGTGATTTTGTGATTGTGTGATTGTGTGATTGTGTGAGTGTGTGATTGTGTGAGTGTGTGATTGTGTGATTGTGTGATTGTGTGACTGTGTGATTGTGTGATTGTGTGATTGTGTGATTGTGTGATTGCGCGATTGTGTGATTGTGTGATTGTGTGATTGTGTGATTGTGTGATTGTGTGATTGTGGTTGTGTGATTGTGACTATGTGATTGTGATTGTGTGATTGTGATTGTGTGATTGTGACTGTGTGATTGTGTGAGTGTGTGATTGTGTGATTGTGTGATTGTGTGATTGTGTGAGTGTGTGATTGTGTGATTGTGTGATTGTGTGATTGTGTGATTGTGATTGTGTGATTGTGTCTGTGTGATTTTGTGAGTGTGTGATTGTGTGATTGTGTGATTGTGTGATTGTGTGAGTGTGTGATTGTGTGATTGTGTAATTGTGATTGTGCGATTGTGTGATTGTGCGATTGTGTGATTGTGTGATTGTGTGATTGTGAGATTGTGTGATTGTGTGATGGTGTGATTGTGTGATTGTGTGATTGTGTGATTGTGACTGTGTGATTGTGTGAGTGTGTGATTGTGTGATTGAGTGATTGTGTGGTTGTGTGATTGTGTGGTTGTGTGATTGTGTGATTGTGTGATTGTGTGATTGTGTGATTGTGGTTGTGTGATTGTGACTATGTGATTGTGATTGTGTGATTGTGATTGTGTGATTGTGACTGTGTGATTGTGTGAGTGTGTGATTGTGTGATTGTGTGATTGTGTGATTGTGTGAGTGTGTGATTGTGTGATTGTGTGATTGTGTGATTGTGTGATTGTGATTGTGTGATTGTGTCTGTGTGATTGTGTGAGTGTGTGATTGTGTGATTGTGTGATTGTGTGATTGTGTGAGTGTGTGATTGTGTGATTGTATAATTGTGATTGTGCGATTGTGTGATTGTGCGATTGTGTGATTGTGTGATTGTGTGATTGTGAGATTGTGTGATTGTGTGATGGTGTAATTGTGATTGTGTGATTGTGATTGTGCAATCGTGATTGTGGGATTGCGTGATTGTGATTGTGTGATTGTGTGACTGTGTGATTGTGTGATTGTGTGATTGTGTGATTGTGTGATTGTGTGATTGTGTGATTGTGTGATTGTGTGATTATGTGATTGTGTGATTGTGTGATTGTGTGATTGTGTGATTGTGTGAGTGTGTGATTGACTGATTGAGTGATTGTGTGCTTGTGTGATTGTGTGGTTGTGTGATTGTGATTGTGTGATTGTGATTGTGTGATTGTGATTGTGTGATTGTGATTGTGTGATTGTGATTGTGTGATTGTGATTGTGTGATTGTGATTGTGTGATTGTGATTGTGTGATTGTGATTGTGTGATTGTGATTGTGTGATTGTGTCTGTGTGATTGTGTGAGTGTGTGATTGTGTGATTGTGTGATTGTGTGATTGTGTGAGTGTGTGATTGTGTGATTGTGTGATTGTGTGATTGTGTAATTGTGATTGTGCGATTGTGTGATTGTGCGATTGTGTGATTGTGTGATTGTGTGATTGTGAGATTGTGTGATTGCGTGATGGTGTAATTGTGATTGTGTGATTGTGATTGTGCAATCGTGATTGTGGGATTGCGTGATTGTGATTGTGTGATTGTGTGACTGTGTGATTGTGTGATTGTGTGATTGTGTGATTGTGTGATTGTGTGATTGTGTGATTGTGTGATTGTGTGACCGTGATTGTGTGACCGTGATTGTGTGATTGTGTGACTGTGTGATTGTGTGATTGTGTGACTGTGTGATTGTGTGATTGTGTGATTGTGTGATTGTGTGATTGTGTGATTGTGTGACCGTGATTGTGTGACCGTGATTGTGTGACCGTGATTGTGTGACCGTGATTGTGTGGCCGTGATTGAGTGACCGCGATTGTGATTGCGTGATTGTGTGATTGTGTGATCGTGTGATCGTGTGATTGTGTGATCGTGTGATTGTGTGATTGTGTGAGTGTGTGATTGTGTGATTGTGTGGTTGTGTGATTGTGACTGTGTGATTGTGTGATAGTGTGATTGTGTGGTTGTGTGATTTTGTGATTGTGTGATTGTGTGATTGTGTGATTGTGTGATTGTGACTGTGTGATTGTGTAAGTGTGTGATTGTGTGATTGTGTGATTGTGTGATTGTGTGATTGTGTGATTGTGTGATTGTGTGATTGTGTGACTGTGTGATTGTGTGATTGTGTGATTGTGCGATTGTGTGATTGTGCGATTGTGTGATTGTGTGATTGTGTGATTGTGTGATTGTGTGATTGTGTGATTGTGGTTGTGTGATTGTGACTATGTGATTGTGATTGTGTGATTGTGATTGTGTGATTGTGACTGTGTGATTGTGTGAGTGTGTGATTGTGTGATTGTGTGATTGTGTGATTGTGTGAGTGTGTGATTGTGTGATTGTGTGATTGTGATTGTGTGATTGTGACTGTGTGATTGTGTGAGTGTGTGATTGTGTGATTGAGTGATTGTGTGGTTGTGTGATTGTGTGGTTGTGTGATTGTGTGGTTGTGTGATTGTGTGATTGTGTGATTGTGTGACTGTGTGATTGTGTGATTGTGTGATTGTGTGATTGTGTGATTGTGTGATTGTGTGATTGTGTGATTGTGTGATTGTGTGATTATGTGATTGTGTGATTGTGTGATTGTGTGATTGTGTGATTGTGTGAGTGTGTGATTGACTGATTGAGTGATTGTGTGCTTGTGTGATTGTGTGGTTGTGTGATTGTGATTGTGTGATTGTGATTGTGTGATTGTGACTGTGTGATTGTGATTGTGTGATTGTAATTGTGTGATTGTGTCTGTGTGATTGTGTGAGTGTGTGATTGTGTGATTGTGTGATTGTGTGATTGTGTGAGTGTGTGATTGTGTGATTGTGTGATTGTGTGATTGTGTAATTGTGATTGTGCGATTGTGTGATTGTGCGATTGTGTGATTGTGTGATTGTGTGATTGTGAGATTGTGTGATTGTGTGATGGTGCAATTGTGATTGTGTGATTGTGATTGTGCAATCGTGATTGTGGGATTGCGTGATTGTGATTCTGTGATTGTGTGACTGTGTGATTGTGTGATTGTGTGATTGTGTGATTGTGTGATTGTGTGATTGTGTGATTGTGTGATTGTGTGATTGTGTGACCGTGATTGTGTGACCGTGATTGTGTGATTGTGTGACTGTGTGATTGTGTGATTGTGTGACTGTGTGATTGTGTGATTGTGTGATTGTGTAATTGTGTGATTGTGTGATTGTGTGACCGTGATTGTGTGACCGTGATTGTGTGACCGTGATTGTGTGGCCGTGATTGAGTGACCGAGATTGTGATTGCGTGATTGTGTGATTGTGTGATCGTGTGATCGTGTGATTGTGTGATCGTGTGATTGTGTGATTGTGTGAGTGTGTGATTGTGTGATTGTGTGATTGTGTGATTGTGACTGTGTGATTGTGTGATTGTGTGATTGTGTGGTTGTGTGATTTTGTGATTGTGTGATTGTGTGATTGTGTGATTGTGTGATTGTGACTGTGTGATTGTGTAAGTGTGTGATTGTGTGATTGTGTGATTGTGTGATTGTGTGATTGTGTGATTGTGTGATTGTGTGACTGTGTGATTGTGTGATTGTGTGATTGTGCGATTGTGTGATTGTGCGATTGTGTGATTGTGTGATTGTGTGATTGTGTGATTGTGTGATTGTGTGATTGTGGTTGTGTGATTGTGACTATGTGATTGTGATTGTGTGATTGTGATTGTGTGATTGTGACTGTGTGATTGTGTGAGTGTGTGATTGTGTGATTGTGTGATTGTGTGATTGTGTGAGTGTGTGATTGTGTGATTGTGTGATTGTGATTGTGTGATTGTGACTGTGTGATTGTGTGAGTGTGTGATTGTGTGATTGAGTGATTGTGTGGTTGTGTGATTGTGTGGTTGTGTGATTGTGTGGTTGTGTGATTGTGTGATTGTGTGATTGTGTGATTGTGTGATTGTGTGATTGTGTGATTGTGTGATTGTGATTGTGTGATTGTGACTGTGTGATTGCGTGAGTGTGTGATTGTGTGATTGTGTGATTGTGTGATTGTGTGAGTGTGTGATTGTGTGATTGTGTGATTGTGTGATTGTGTGGTTGTGTGATTGTGTGGTTGTGTGATTGTGTGATTATGTGATTGCGTGATTGTGTGATTGTGTGATTGTGTGATTGTGTGATTGTGTGATTGTGGTTGTGTGATTGTGATTGTGTGATTGTGATTGTGTGATTGTGATTGTGTGATTGTGTCTGTGTGATTGTGTGAGTGTGTGATTGTGTGATTGTGTGATTGTGTGATTGTGTGATTGTGTGAGTGTGTGATTGTGTGATTGTGTGATTGTGTGATTGTGTAATTGTGATTGTGCGATTGTGTGATTGTGCGATTGTGTGATTGTGTGATTGTGTGATTGTGAGATTGTGTGATTGTGTGATGGTGTAATTGTGATTGTGTGATTGTGATTGTGCAATCGTGATTGTGGGATTGCGTGATTGTGATTGTGTGATTGTGTGACTGTGTGATTGTGTGATTGTGTGATTGTGTGATTGTGTGATTGTGTGATTGTGTGATTGTGTGATTGCGTGATTGTGTGATTGTGTGATCGTGTGATCGTGTGATTGTGTGATCGTGTGATTGTGTGATCGTGTGATTGTGTGATTGTGTGAGTGTGTGATTGTGTGATTGTGTGATTGTGTGATTGTGACTGTGTGATTGCGTGATTGTGTGATTGTGTGGTTGTGTGGTTGTGTGATTTTGTGATTGTGTGATTGTGTGATTGTGTGATTGTGTGATTGTGACTGTGTGATTGTGTAAGTGTGTGATTGTGTGATTGTGTGATTGTGTGATTGTGTGATTGTGTGATTGTGTGATTGTGTGATTGTGTGATTGTGTGATTGTGTGATTGTGTGATTGTGTGATTGTGTGATTGTGTGATTGTGTGATTGTGTGATTGTGTGATTGTGGTTGTGTGATTGTGACTATGTGATTGTGATTTTGTGATTGTGATTGTGTGATTGTGACTGTGTGATTGTGTGAGTGTGTCATTGTGTGATTGAGTGATTGTGTGGTTGTGTGATTGTGTGGTTGTGTGATTGTGTGGTTGTGTGATTGTGTGGTTGTGTGATTGTGTGATTATGTGATTGTGTGATTGTGTGATTGAGTGATTGTGTGATTGTGTGATTGTGTGATTGTGCGATTGTGTGATTGTGTGATTGTGTGATTGTGTGATTGTGTGATTGTGTGATAGTGTGATTCTGGTTGTGTGATTGTGACTGTGTGATTGTGATTGTGTGATTGTGATTGTGTGATTGTGACTATGTGATTGTGTGAGTGTGTGATTGTGTGATTGTGTGATTGTGTGATTGTGTGAGTGTGTGATTGTGTGATTGTGTGATTGTGTGATTGTGTGGTTGTGTGATTGTGTGGTTGTGTGATTGTGTGATTATGTGATTGTGTGATTGTGTGATTGAGTGATTGTGTGATTGTGTGATTGTGTGATTGTGCGATTGTGTGATTGTGTGATTGTGTGATTGTGTGATTGTGTGATTGTGTGATTGTGTGATTGTGGTTGTGTGATTGTGACTATGTGATTGTGATTGTGTGATTGTGATTGTGTGATTGTGACTGTGTGATTGTGTGAGTGTGTCATTGTGTGATTGTGTGATTGTGTGAGTGTGTGATTGTGTGATTGTGTGATTGTGTGATTGTGTGATTGTGATTGTGTGATTCTGACTGTGTGATTGTGTGAGTGTGTGATTGTGTGATTGAGTGATTGTGTGGTTGTGTGATTGTGTGGTTGTGTGATTGTGTGGTTGTGTGATT
This sequence comes from Megachile rotundata, assembly GCF_050947335.1. Lineage (NCBI taxonomy): Eukaryota > Metazoa > Arthropoda > Insecta > Hymenoptera > Megachilidae > Megachile > Megachile rotundata. The sequence continues at coordinate 1,213,985 of NW_027473342.1, read as the reverse complement.
GTGTGATTGTGTGATTGTGTGATTGTGTGATTGTGTGATTGTGTGATTGTGTGATTGTGTGATTGTGTGCTTGTGTGATTGTGTGGTTGTGTGGTTGTGTGATTGTGTGATTGTGTGATTGTGTGATTGTGTGATTGTGTGATTGTGTGATTGTGTGATTGTGTGATTGTGTGATAGTGTGATTCTGGTTGTGTGATTGTGACTGTGCGATTGTGATTGTGTGATTGTGATTGTGTGATTGTGACTGTGTGATTGTTGACTGTGTGATTGTGTGAGTGTGTGATTGTGTGATTGTGTGATTGTGTGATTGTGTGAGTGTGTGATTGTGTGATTGTGTGATTGTGTGATTGTGTGGTTGTGTGATTGTGTGGTTGTGTGATTGTGTGATTATGTGATTGTGTGATTGTGTGATTGTGTGATTGTGTGATTGTGTGATTGTGTGATTGTGGTTGTGTGATTGTGATTGTGTGATTGTGATTGTGTGATTGTGTCTGTGTGATTGTGTGAGTGTGTGATTGTGTGATTGTGTGAGTGTGTGATTGTGTGAGTGTGTGATTGTGTGATTGTGTGATTGTGTGATTGTGTAATTGTGATTGTGCGATTGTGTGATTGTGCGATTGTGTGATTGTGTGATTGTGTGATTGTGAGATTGTGTGATTGTGTGATGGTGTAATTGTGATTGTGTGATTGTGATTGTGCAATCGTGATTGTGGGATTGCGTGATTGTGATTGTGTGATTGTGTGACTGTGTGATTGTGTGATTGTGTGATTGTGTGATTGTGTGATTGTGTGATTGTGTGATTGTGTGATTGTGTGATTGTGTGCTTGTGTGATTGTGTGGTTGTGTGGTTGTGTGATTGTGTGATTGTGTGATTGTGTGATTGTGTGATTGTGTGATTGTGTGATTGTGTGATTGTGTGGTTGTGTGATTGTGTGATTGTGTGATTGTGTGATTGTGTGATTGTGTGATTGTGTGATTGTGTGATTGTGTGATAGTGTGATTGTGTGATTTTGTGATTGTGTGATTGTGTGATCGTGTGATTGTGTGATTGTGCTTGTGTGATTGTGACTGTGTGATTGTGATTGTGTGATTGTGATTGTGTGATTGTGATTGTGTGATTGTGATTGTGTGATTGTGTGAGTGTGTGATTGTGTGATTGTGTGATTGTGTGATTGTGTGAGTGTGTGATTGTGTGATTGTGTGATTGTGTGATTGTGTGATTGTGTGATTGTGTGATTGTGTGATTGTGTGATTGTGACTGTGTGATTGTGTGAGTGTGTGATTGTGTGATTGAGTGATTGTGTGGTTGTGTGAATGTGTGGTTGTGTGACTGTGTGATTGTGTGATTGTGTGATTGTGTGATAGTGACTGTGTGATTGTGTGATTGTGTGATTGTGTGATTGTGTGACCGTGATTGTGTGACCGTGATTGTGTGACCGTGATTGTGTGACCGTGATTGTGTGGCCGTGATTGAGTGACCGTGATTGTGCTTGCGTGATTGTGTGATTGTGTGATCGTGTGATCGTGTGATTGTGTGATCGTGTGATTGTGTGATTGTGTGAGTGTGTGATTGTGTGATTGTGTGATTGTGTGATTGTGTGATTGTGACTGTGTGATTGTGTGAGTGTGTGATTGTGTGATTGTGTGATTGTGTGATTGTGTGATTGTGGTTGTGTGATTGTGACTATGTGATTGTGATTGTGTGATTGTGATTGTGTGATTGTGACTGTGTGATTGTGTGAGTGTGTGATTGTGTGATTGTGTGATTGTGTGAGTGTGTGATTGTGTGATTGTGTGATTGTGTGATTGTGTGATTGTGATTGTGTGATTGTGACTGTGTGATTGTGTGAGTGTGTGATTGTGTGATTGAGTGATTGTGTGGTTGTGTGATTGTGTGGTTGTGTGATTGTGTGATTGTGTGATTGTGTGATTGTGTGATTGTGTGATTGTGTGATTGTGTGATTGTGTGATTGTGTGCTTGTGTGATTGTGTGGTTGTGTGGTTGTGTGATTGTGTGATTGTGTGATTGTGTGATTGTGTGATTGTGTGATTGTGTGATTGTGTGATTGTGTGATTGTGTGATTGTGTGATTGTGTGATTGTGTGATTGTGTGATTGTGTGATTGTGGTTGTGTGATTGTGATTGTGTGATTGTGATTGTGTGATTGTGATTGTGTGATTGTGTCTGTGTGATTGTGTGAGTGTGTGATTGTGTGATTGTGTGATTGTGTGATTGTGTGAGTGTGTGATTGTGTGATTGTGTGATTGTGTGATTGTGTAATTGTGATTGTGCGATTGTGTGATTGTGCGATTGTGTGATTGTGTGATTGTGTGATTGTGAGATTGTGTGATTGTGTGATGGTGTAATTGTGATTGTGTGATTGTGATTGTGCAATCGTGATTGTGGGATTGCGTGATTGTGATTGTGTGATTGTGTGACTGTGTGATTGTGTGATTGTGTGATTGTGTGATTGTGTGATTGTGTGATTGTGATTGTGTGATTGTGACTGTGTGATTGTGTGAGTGTGTGATTGTGTGATTGAGTTATTGTGTGGTTGTGTGATTGTGTGGTTGTGTGATTGTGTGGTTGTGTGATTGTGTGATTGTGTGATTGTGTGATTGTGTGATTGTGTGATTGTGTGATTGTGTGATTGTGTGATTGTGTGCTTGTGTGATTGTGTGGTTGTGTGGTTGTGTGATTGTGTGATTGTGTGATTGTGTGATTGTGTGATTGTGTGATTGTGTGATTGTGTGATTGTGTGATTGTGTGATTGTGTGATTGTGTGATTGTGTGATTGTGGTTGTGTGATTGTGATTGTGTGATTGTGATTGTGTGATTGTGATTGTGTGATTGTGTCTGTGTGATTGTGTGAGTGTGTGATTGTGTGATTGTGTGATTGTGTGATTGTGTGAGTGTGTGATTGTGTGATTGTGTGATTGTGTGATTGTGTAATTGTGATTGTGCGATTGTGTGATTGTGCGATTGTGTGATTGTGTGATTGTGTGATTGTGAGATTGTGTGATTGTGTGATGGTGTAATTGTGATTGTGTGATTGTGATTGTGCAATCGTGATTGTGGGATTGCGTGATTGTGATTGTGTGATTGTGTGACTGTGTGATTGTGTGATTGTGTGATTGAGTGATTGTGTGGTTGTGTGATTGTGTGGTTGTGTGATTGTGTGGTTGTGTGATTGTGTGATTGTGTGATTGTGTGATTGTGTGATTGTGTGATTGTGTGATTGTGTGATTGTGATTGTGTGATTGTGACTGGGTGATTGCGTGAGTGTGTGATTGTGTGATTGTGTGATTGTGTGATTGTGTGAGTGTGTGATTGTGTGATTGTGTGATTGTGTGATTGTGTGGTTGTGTGATTGTGTGGTTGTGTGATTGTGTGATTATGTGATTGTGTGATTGTGTGATTGTGTGATTGTGTGATTGTGTGATTGTGTGATTGTGGTTGTGTGATTGTGATTGTGTGATTGTGATTGTGTGATTGTGATTGTGTGATTGTGTCTGTGTGATTGTGTGAGTGTGTGATTGTGTGATTGTGTGATTGTGTGATTGTGTGATTGTGTGAGTGTGTGATTGTGTGATTGTGTGATTGTGTGATTGTGTAATTGTGATTGTGCGATTGTGTGATTGTGCGATTGTGTGATTGTGTGATTGTGTGATTGTGAGATTGTGTGATTGTGTGATGGTGTAATTGTGATTGTGTGATTGTGATTGTGCAATCGTGATTGTGGGATTGCGTGATTGTGATTGTGTGATTGTGTGACTGTGTGATTGTGTGATTGTGTGATTGTGTGATTGTGTGATTGTGTGATTGTGTGATTGTGTGATTGCGTGATTGTGTGATTGTGTGATCGTGTGATCGTGTGATTGTGTGATCGTGTAATTGTGTGATTGTGTGAGTGTGTGATTGTGTGATTGTGTGATTGTGTAATTGTGACTGTGTGATTGTGTGATTGTGTGATTGTGTGGTTGTGTGATTTTGTGATTGTGTGATTGTGTGATTGTGTGATTGTGTGATTGTGACTGTGTGATTGTGTAAGTGTGTGATTGTGTGATTGTGTGATTGTGTGATTGTGTGATTGTGTGATTGTGTGATTGTGTGATTGTGTGACTGGGTGATTGTGTGATTGTGTGATTGTGCGATTGTGTGATTGTGTGATTGTGTGATTGTGTGATTGTGTGATTGTGTGATTGTGGTTGTGTGATTGTGACTATGTGATTGTGATTGTGTGATTGTGATTGTGTGATTGTGACTGTGTGATTGTGTGAGTGTGTCATTGTGTGATTGTGTGATTGTGTGATTGTGTGAGTGTGTGATTGTGTGATTGTGTGATTGTGTGATTGTGTGATTGTGATTGTGTGATTGTGACTGTGTGATTGTGTGAGTGTGTGATTGTGTGATTGAGTGATTGTGTGGTTGTGTGATTGTGTGGTTGTGTGATTGTGTGGTTGTGTGATTGTGTGATTGTGTGATTGTGTGATTGTGTGATTGTGTGATTGTGTGATTGTGTGATTGTGTGATTGTGTGATTGTGTGCTTGTGTGATTGTGTGGTTGTGTGGTTGTGTGATTGTGTGATTGTGTGATTGTGTGATTGTGTGATTGTGTGATTGTGTGATTGTGTGATTGTGTGATTGTGTGATAGTGTGATTCTGGTTGTGTGATTGTGACTGTGTGATTGTGATTGTGTGATTGTGATTGTGTGATTGTGACTGTGTGATTGTGTGAGTGTGTGATTGTGTGATTGTGTGATTGTGTGATTGTGTGAGTGTGTGATTGTGTGATTGTGTGATTGTGTGATTGTGTGGTTGTGTGATTGTGTGGTTGTGTGATTGTGTGATTATGTGATTGTGTGATTGTGTGATTGTGTGATTGTGTGATTGTGTGATTGTGTGATTGTGGTTGTGTGATTGTGATTGTGTGATTGTGATTGTGTGATTGTGATTGTGTGATTGTGTCTGTGTGATTGTGTGAGTGTGTGATTGTGTGATTGTGTGATTGTGTGATTGTGTGAGTGTGTGATTGTGTGATTGTGTGATTGTGTGATTGTGTAATTGTGATTGTGCGATTGTGTGATTGTGCGATTGTGTGATTGTGTGATTGTGTGATTGTGAGATTGTGTGATTGTGTGATGGTGTAATTGTGATTGTGTGATTGTGATTGTGCAATCGTGATTGTGGGATTGCGTGATTGTGATTGTGTGATTGTGTGACTGTGTGATTGTGTGATTGTGTGATTGTGTGATTGTGTGATTGTGTGATTGTGTGATTGTGTGATTGTGTGATTGTGTGATTGTGTGATTGTGTGATTGTGTGATTGTGTGATCGTGTGATTGTGTGATTGTGGTTGTGTGATTGTGACTGTGTGATTGTGATTGTGTGATTGTGATTTTGTGATTGTGATTGTGTGATTGTGATTGTGTGATTGTGTGATTGTGTGATTGTGTGATTGTGTGAGTGTGTGATTGTGTGATTGTGTGATTGTGTGATTGTGTGATTGTGTGATTGTGTGATTGTTACTGTGTGATTGTGTGAGTGTGTGATTGTGTGATTGAGTGATTGTGTGGTTGTGTGAATGTGTGGTTGTGTGACTGTGTGATTGTGTGATTGTGTGATTGTGTGATAGTGACTGTGTGATTGTGTGATTGTGTGATTGTGTGATTGTGTGACCGTGATTGTGTGACCGTGATTGTGTGACCGTGATTGTGTGGCCGTGATTGAGTGACCGTGATTGTGCTTGCGTGATTGTGTGATTGTGTGATCGTGTGATCGTGTGATTGTGAGATCGTGTGATTGTGTGATTGTGTGATTGTGTGATTGTGACTGTGTGATTGTGTGATTGTGTGATTGTGTGGGTGTGTGATTTTGTGATTGTGTGATTGTGTGATTGTGTGATTGTGTGATTGTGACTGTGTGATTGTGTGAGTGTGTGATTGTGTGAGTGTGTGATTGTGTGATTGTGTGATTGTGTGATTGTGTGATTGTGTGATTGTGTGATTGTGTGATTGTGTGATTGTGTGATTGTGGTTGTGTGATTGTGATTGTGTGATTGTGATTGTGTGATTGTGTGATTGTGTGGTTGTGTGATTTTGTGATTGTGTGATTGTGTGATTGTGTGATTGTGTGATTGTGACTGTGTGATTGTGTGAGTGTGTGATTGTGTGATTGTGTGATTGTGTGATTGTGTGATTGTGGTTGTGTGATTGTGACTGTGTGATTGTGATTGTGTGATTGTGCTTGTGTGATTGTGACTGTGTGATTGTGTGAGTGTGTGATTGTGTGATTGTGTGATTGTGTGATTGTGTGAGTGTGTGATTGTGTGATTGTGTGATTGTGTGATTGTGTGATTGTGTGATTGTGATTGTGTGATTGGGACTGTGTGATTGTGTGAGTGTGTGATTGTGTGATTGAGTGATTGTGTGGTTGTGTGATTGTGTGGTTGTGTGATTGTGTGGTTGTGTGATTGTGTGATTGTGTGATTGTGTGATTGTGTGATTGTGTGATTGTGTGATTGTGTGGTTGTGTGGTTGTGTGATTGTGTGATTGTGATTGTGTGATTGTGATTGTGTGATTGTGATTGTGTGATTGTGATTGTGTGATTGTGTGAGTGTGTGATTGTGTGATTGTGTGATTGTGTGATTGTGTGAGTGTGTGATTGTGTGATTGTGTGATTGTGTGATTGTGTGATTGTGTGATTGTGTGATTGTGTGATTGTGACTGTGTGATTGTGTGAGTGTGTGATTGTGTGATTGAGTGATTGTGTGGTTGTGTGAATGTGTGGTTGTGTGACTGTGTGATTGTGTGATTGTGTGATTGTGTGATAGTGACTGTGTGATTGTGTGATTGTGTGATTGTGTGATTGTGTGACCGTGATTGTGTGACCGTGATTGTGTGACCGTGATTGTGTGACCGTGATTGTGTGGCCGTGATTGAGTGACCGTGATTGTGCTTGCGTGATTGTGTGATTGTGTGATCGTGTGATCGTGTGATTGTGTGATCGTGTGATTGTGTGATCGTGTGATTGTGTGATTGTGTGAGTGTGTGATTGTGTGATTGTGTGATTGTGACTGTGTGATTGTGTGATTGTGTGATTGTGTGGTTGTGTGATTTTGTGATTGTGTGATTGTGTGATTGTGTGATTGTGTGATTGTGACTGTGTGATTGTGTGAGTGTGTGATTGTGTGAGTGTGTGATTGTGTGATTGTGTGATTGTGTGATTGTGTGATTGTGTGATTGTGTGATTGTGTGATTGTGTGATTGTGTGATTGTGGTTGTGTGATTGTGATTGTGTGATTGTGATTGTGTGATTGTGTGATTGTGTGGTTGTGTGATTTTGTGATTGTGTGATTGTGTGATTGTGTGATTGTGTGATTGTGACTGTGTGATTGTGTGAGTGTGTGATTGTGTGATTGTGTGATTGTGTGATTGTGTGATTGTGGTTGTGTGATTGTGACTATGTGATTGTGATTGTGTGATTGTGATTGTGTGATTGTGACTGTGTGATTGTGTGAGTGTGTGATTGTGTGATTGTGTGATTGTGTGATTGTGTGAGTGTGTGATTGTGTGATTGTGTGATTGTGTGATTGTGTGATTGTGTGATTGTGATTGTGTGATTGTGACTGTGTGATTGTGTGAGTGTGTGATTGTGTGATTGAGTGATTGTGTGGTTGTGTGATTGTGTGGTTGTGTGATTGTGTGGTTGTGTGATTGTGTGATTGTGTGATTGTGTGATTGTGTGATTGTGTGATTGTGTGATTGTGTGATTGTGTGCTTGTGTGATTGTGTGGTTGTGTGGTTGTGTGATTGTGTGATTGTGTGATTGTGTGATTGTGTGATTGTGTGATTGTGTGATTGTGTGATTGTGTGATTGTGTGATTGTGTGATTGTGTGATTGTGTGATTGTGTGATTGTGTGATTGTGTGATTGTGTGATTGTGTGATTGTGGTTGTGTGATTGTGATTGTGTGATTGTGATTGTGTGATTGTGATTGTGTGATTGTGTCTGTGTGATTGTGTGAGTGTGTGATTGTGTGATTGTGTGATTGTGTGATTGTGTGAGTGTGTGATTGTGTGATTGTGTGATTGTGTGATTGTGTAATTGTGATTGTGCGATTGTGTGATTGTGCGATTGTGTGATTGTGTGATTGTGTGATTGTGAGATTGTGTGATTGTGTGATGGTGTAATTGTGATTGTGTGATTGTGATTGTGCAATCGTGATTGTGGGATTGCGTGATTGTGATTGTGTGATTGTGTGACTGTGTGATTGTGTGATTGTGTGATTGTGTGATTGTGTGATTGTGTGATTATGTGATTGTGTGATTGTGTGATTGTGTGATTGTGTGATTGTGTGAGTGTGTGATTGACTGATTGAGTGATTGTGTGCTTGTGTGATTGTGTGGTTGTGTGATTGTGTGATTGTGTGATTAGGTGATTGTGTGATTGTGTGATTGTGTGATTGTGTGATCTTGTGATTGTGTGATTGTGTGATTGTGTGGTTGTGTGATTGTGTGATTGTGTGATTGTGTGATTGTGTGATTGTGTGATTGTGTGATTGTGTGATTGTGTGATTGTGTGATTGTGTGATTGTGTGATTGTGTGATTGTGTGATTGTGTGATTGTGTGATTGTGTGATTGTGTGAATGTGTGATTGTGGTTGTGTGATTGTGATTGTGTGATTGTGGTTGTGTGATTGTGATTGTGTGATTGTGATTGTGTGATTGTGACTGTGTGATTGTGTGAGTGTGTGATTGTGTGATTGTGTGGTTGTGTGATTGTGTGGTTGTGTGATTTTGTGATTGTGTGATTGTGTGATTGTGTGAGTGTGTGATTGTGTGAGTGTGTGATTGTGTGATTGTGTGATTGTGTGATTGTGTGATTGTGTGGTTGTGTGATTGTGTGATTGTGTGATTAGGTGATTGTGTGATTGTGTGATTGTGTGATTGTGTGATTGTGACTGTGTGATTGTGTGAGTGTGTGATTGTGTGATTGAGTGATTGTGTGCTTGTGTGATTGTGTGATTGTGTGATTGTGTGATTGTGTGATTGTGTGATTGTGTGATTGTGTGATTGTGTGATTGTGTGATTGTGTGATTGTGTGATTGTGTGATTGTGTGATTGTGTGATTGTGTGATTGTGTGATTGTGGTTGTGTGATTGTGACTGTGTGATTGTGACTGTGTGATTGTGTGAGTGTGTGATTGTGTGATTGTGTGATTGTGTGATTGTGTGATTGTGTGAGTGTGTGATTGTGTGATTGTGTGATTGTGTGATTGTGTGATTGTGTGATTGTGACTGTGTGATTGTGTGAGTGTGTGATTGTGTGATTGAGTGATTGTGTGGTTGTGTGATTGTGTGGTTGTGTGATTGTGTGATTGTGTGATTGTGTGATTGTGTGATTGTGTGATTGTGTGATAGTGACTGTGTGATTGTGTGATTGTGTGATTGTGTGATTGTGTGACCGTGATTGTGTGACCGTGATTGTGTGACCGTGATTGTGTGGCCGTGATTGAGTGACCGTGATTGTGATTGTGTGATTGTGTGGTTGTGTGATTGTGTGGTTGTGTGATTGTGTGATTATGTGATTGTGTGATTGTGTGATTGTGTGATTGTGTGATTGTGTGATTGTGTGATTGTGGTTGTGTGATTGTGATTGTGTGATTGTGATTGTGTGATTGTGATTGTGTGATTGTGTCTGTGTGATTGTGTGAGTGTGTGATTGTGTGATTGTGTGATTGTGTGATTGTGTGAGTGTGTGATTGTGTGATTGTGTGATTGTGTGATTGTGTGATTGTGTAATTGTGATTGTGCGATTGTGTGATTGTGCGATTGTGTGATTGTGTGATTGTGTGATTGTGAGATTGTGTGATTGTGTGATGGTGTAATTGTGATTGTGTGATTGTGATTGTGCAATCGTGATTGTGGGATTGCGTGATTGTGATTGTGTGATTGTGTGACTGTGTGATTGTGTGATTGTGTGATTGTGTGATTGTGTGATTGTGTGATTGTGTGATTGTGTGATTGTGTGATTGTGTGATTGTGTGATTGTGTGATTGTGTGATTGTGTGATTGTGTGATTGTGTGATTGTGTGATTGTGTGATCGTGTGATTGTGTGATTGTGGTTGTGTGATTGTGACTGTGTGATTGTGATTGTGTGATTGTGATTGTGTGATTGTGAATGTGTGATTGTGTGAGTGTGTGATTGTGTGATTGTGTGATTGTGTGATTGTGTGATTGTGTGAGTGTGTGATTGTGTGATTGTGTGATTGTGTGATTGTGTGATTGTGTGATTGTGTGATTGTGTGATTGTGTGATTGTGACTGTGTGATTGTGTGAGTGTGTGATTGTGTGATTGAGTGATTGTGTGGTTGTGTGAATGTGTGGTTGTGTGACTGTGTGATTGTGATTGTGTGATTGTGTGATAGTGACTGTGTGATTGTGTGATTGTGTGATTGTGTGATTGTGTGATTGTGTGACCGTGATTGTGTGACCGTGATTGTGTGACCGTGATTGTGTGACCGTGATTGTGTGGCCGTGATTGAGTGACCGTGATTGTGCTTGCGTGATTGTGTGATTGTGTGATCGTGTGATCGTGTGATTGTGCGATCGTGTGATTGTGTGATTGTGTGATTGTGTGATTGTGACTGTGTGATTGTGTGATTGTGTGATTGTGTGGTTGTGTGATTTTGTGATTGTGTGATTGTGTGATTGTGTGATTGTGTGATTGTGACTGTGTGATTGTGTGAGTGTGTGATTGTGTGAGTGTGTGATTGTGTGATTGTGTGATTGTGTGATTGTGTGATTGTGTGATTGTGTGATTGTGTGATTGTGTGATTGTGTGATTGTGGTTGTGTGATTGTGATTGTGTGATTGTGATTGTGTGATTGTGTGATTGTGTGGTTGTGTGATTTTGTGATTGTGTGATTGTGTGATTGTGTGATTGTGTGATTGTGATTGTGTGATTGTGATTGTGTGATTGTGTCTGTGTGATTGTGTGAGTGTGTGATTGTGTGATTGTGTGGTTGTGTGATTGTGTGATTGTGTGATTGTGTGATTGTGTGATTGTGTGATTGTGTGATTGTGTGATTGTGTGATTGTGTGATTGTGTGATTGTGTGATTGTGTGATTGTGTGATTGTGTGATTGTGTGATTGTGTGATTGTGTGATTGTGTGATTGTGTGATTGTGTGATTGTGTGATTGTGTGATTGTGTGATTGTGTGATTGTGTGAATGTGTGATTGTGGTTGTGTGATTGTGATTGTGTGATTGTGGTTGTGTGATTGTGATTGTGTGATTGTGATTGTGTGATTGTGACTGTGTGATTGTGTGAGTGTGTGATTGTGTGATTGTGTGGTTGTGTGATTGTGTGGTTGTGTGATTTTGTGATTGTGTGATTGTGTGATTGTGTGAGTGTGTGATTGTGTGAGTGTGTGATTGTGTGATTGTGTGATTGTGTGATTGTGTGATTGTGACTGTGTGATTGTGTGAGTGTGTGATTGTGTGATTGAGTGATTGTGTGGTTGTGTGATTGTGTGGTTGTGTGATTGTGTGATTGTGTGATTGTGTGATTGTGTGATTGTGTGATTGTGTGATAGTGACTGTGTGATTGTGTGATTGTGTGATTGTGTGATTGTGTGACCGTGATTGTGTGACCGTGATTGTGTGACCGTGATTGTGTGACCGTGATTGTGTGGCCGTGATTGAGTGACCGTGATTGTGATTGCGTGATTGTGTGATTGTGTGATCGTGTGATCGTGTGATTGTGTGATCGTGTGATTGTGTGATTGTATGAGTGTGTGATTGTGTGATTGTGTGATTGTGTGATTGTGACTGTGTGATTGTGTGATTGTGTGATTGTGTGGTTGTGTGATTTTGTGATTGTGTGATTGTGTGATTGTGTGATTGTGACTGTGTGATTGTGTGAGTGTGTGATTGTGTGAGTGTGTAATTGTGTGATTGTGTGATTGTGTGATTGTGTGATTGTGTGATTGTGTGATTGTGTGATTGTGTGACTGTGTGATTGTGTGATTGTGTGATTGTGCGATTGTTTGATTGTGCGATTGTGTAATTGTGATTGTGTGTACTGTGTGATTGTGTGATTGTGGATTGTGTGATTGTGTGATTGTGTGATTGTGTGATTGTGTGATTGTGTGATTGGGTGATTGTGTGATTGTGTGATTGTGTGATTGTGTGATTGTGTGATTGTGTGATTGTGTGATTGTGTGATTGTATGATTGTGGTTGTGTGATTGTGACTGTGTGATTGTGATTGTGTGATTGTGATTGTGTGATTGTGACTGTGTGATTGTGTGAGTGTGTGAGTGTGTGATTGTGTGGTTGTGTGATTTTGTGATTGTGTGATTGTGTGATTGTGTGAGTGTGTGATTGTGTGATTGTGTGATTGTGTGATTGTGTGATTGTGTGGTTGTGTGATTGTGTGATTGTGTGATTAGGTGATTGTGTGATTGTGTGATTGTGTGATTGTGACTGTGTGATTGTGTGAGTGTGTGATTGTGTGATTCAGTGATTGTGTGCTTGTGTGATTGTGTGATTGTGTGCTTGTGTGATTGTGTGATTGTGTGATTGTGTGATTGTGTGATTGTGTGATTGTGTGTTTGTGTGATTGTGTGATTGTGTGATTGTGTGATTGTGTGATTGTGTGATTGTGTGATTGTGTGATTGTGGTTGTGTGATTGTGACTGTGTGATTGTGACTGTGTGATTGTGTGAGTGTGTGATTGTGTGATTGTGTGATTGTGTGATTGTGTGATTGTGTGAGTGTGTGATTGTGTGATTGTGTGATTGTGTGATTGTGTGATTGTGTGATTGTGTGATTGTGACTGTGTGATTGTGTGAGTGTGTGATTGTGTGATTGAGTGATTGTGTGGTTGTGTGATTGTGTGGTTGTGTGATTGTGTGATTGTGTGATTGTGTGATTGTGTGATTGTGTGATTGTGTGATAGTGACTGTGTGATTGTGTGATTGTGTGATTGTGTGATTGTGTGACCGTGAATGTGTGACCGTGATTGTGTGGCCGTGATTGAGTGACCGTGATTGTGATTGCGTGATTGTGTGATTGTGTGATCGTGTGATCGTGTGATTGTGTGATCCTGTGATTGTGTGATTGTGTGAGTGTGTGATTGTGTGATTGTGTGATTGTGTGATTGTGACTGTGTGATTGTGTGATTGTGTGATTGTGTGATTGTGTGATTGTGTGGTTGTGTGATTTTGTGATTGTGTGATTGTGTGATTGTGTGATTGTGTGATTGTGACTGTGTGATTGTGTGAGTGTGTGATTGTGTGATTGTGTGATTGTGTGATTGTGTGATTGTGTGATTGTGTGATTGTGTGATTGCGTGACTGTGTGATTGTGTGATTGTGTGATTGTGCGATTGTGTGATTGCGCGATTGTGTGATTGTGTGATTGTGTGATTGTGTGACTGTGTGATTGTGTGATTGTGTGAGTGTGTGATTGTGTGATTGTGTGATTGTGTGATTGTGTAATTGTGATTGTGCGATTGTGTGATTGTGTGATTGTGTGGTTGTGTGATTTTGTGATTGTGTGATTGTGATTGTGTGAGTGTGTGATTGTGTGATTGTGTGATTGTGATTGTGTGATTGTGACTGTGTGATTGTGTGAGTGTGTGATTGTGTGATTGAGTGATTGTGTGGTTGTGTGATTGTGTGGTTGTGTGATTGTGTGGTTGTGTGATTGTGTGATTGTGTGATTGTGTGATTGTGTGATTGTGTGATTGTGTGATTGTGTGATTGTGTGATTGTGTGATTGTGTGATTGTGTGAATGTGTGATTGTGGTTGTGTGATTGTGGTTGTGTGATTGTGGTTGTGTGGTTGTGATTGTGTGATTGTGATTGTGTGATTGTGACTGTGTGATTGTGTGAGTGTGTGATTGTGTGATTGTGTGGTTGTGTGATTGTGTGATTGTGTGATTGTGTGAGTGTGTGATTGTCTGATTGAGTGATT